>NC_133417.1:113317803-113620833 GCF_049350105.2 Macaca mulatta
CCTAGACAGGAGCTCCTTTCCTGAGCCCTTCCTTCAGACCGCACTATTTTCTGAGGTGGGAGACAATAAGAAAACAGGTATGGCCAGGCATGGTG
Organism: Macaca mulatta; assembly: GCF_049350105.2. NCBI lineage: Eukaryota > Metazoa > Chordata > Mammalia > Primates > Cercopithecidae > Macaca > Macaca mulatta. The sequence continues at coordinate 113,317,899 of NC_133417.1, forward strand.
GCTCACACCTGTAATCCCAGCACTTTGGGAGACCGAGGCAGGTGGATCACGAGGTCAGGAGTTCAAGACCAGCCTGGCCAACATGGTGAAACCACGTCTCTACTGAAAATACAAAAATTAGCCAGGTGTGGTGGCTGGCGCCTGTAGTTCCAGCTACCCAGGAGGCTGAGGCAGGAGAATCACTTGAACCCAGGAGGCGGAGGTTGCAGTGAGCTGAGATCGCGCCACTGTACTCCAGCCTGGGCGACAAAAGCGAAAACTCCATCTCAAAAAAAAAAAAAAAAAAAAGAAGAGAAAACAGGTATCTGATCTTGAAACTTTTCACCAACAAATATGTTATTCACCTCAATGAGGGCAAACTAAGAAAACATGGGTCTGCTACAACAAGGAAGTAGCTGGATTAGATGAACATGAGAACTCAGTGTTAGGGAGCCTTGGCGTTAAAAATACCCAAGGAACGACCATTGCTTCCATCATGCCCTTCCTTTCAGGAGTTGCTGTGCAGTGGGACTAATGACCTAAGTAAATGGTAAATAGTTAATATTGCTGCTGGGGCCACTGCTGCTTTCTACTTTAGGCAGATTCAGGAACTTGAAAGATGACTGGGTGGAAAAAGAAGGGTCAGTATTTGCCTTTGGAGTAGCCTGCTTCTAGTTTTAATAGTCTCTAGACCTTGTGATACGTATTCATGGTGATTCAATATGATAATATATTTTAACCTTTCTTGGTCACAAAAAAGAAAGGCGACATAAGTGAAAAAAATATTAAAATACAAAAAGTAGAAACATGAAATGATTTTGGCCCAAAGTAATTGTGGTCTCTATTGCTCCATAGTTAAGCATCTTTCTTAATGGATCTTTCTCATGCTGTAGCACTGGAACTGTTTAAAATTATAGTGATTCTCCACCACAAGTTTCTCCTTATGGGAAGTTCAAGTATACCCCAAGTTTATTTCTGTACCTTTTCACAACTGAAAGAATTCAATAGCTAGCATTTAGTTTCCAGGCAGTTTATCTAAATGATGGATATTCCCTCTCACCAAAAGAACCCTAATTTTATTTGGGGTAGCAATGAATCCAGCTGAAATAAAAAGGCTGTATTTCTCACTCTCTCTTGCACACAGGGATGGCCTGTATGGTCAATGAGATTTCAGGAAAACCCTGGTAGATGAGACTTCTAGGAAAGCTATTGTTTTCCTCATAAAAAGGGACAGATTTAGCTTTGTGAATATTTTGCTTTTGCTTTTTCTGCTTCTTCCTGAGTGGAAAGTCCACATGACACATTGAGGTTCAGCAGCTGTTTCACAAGCTTAAGGAAGAAAGACAGAAGTGAAGGGTGTTGGAACCAAAAGCCAGGGAAAGCATACATCACTGCTGGCAATGAGCAGCTGCTCTGCCAACCCTGGGCTGTCTATTACACAAGAAAAGGATTTCCCTCACTCGCTTCAGCCTTTGCAATGACTTTCCTTTACATACAGTGGGAGCATAACCCTAAATGATTAAACCACAGTCCTTTCTTTGGAGAAAAATTCGAAAAAGAGCGACCCAGGATCTGGCATTCAGTTTTCCAGCCAGATTTACCAGAATTATTATTATTATTATTATTATTATTATTAGAGACAGAGTCTCACTAGTTCTCCCAGGCTAGAGTGCAGAGGTGCAATCTCAGCTCACTGCAACCTCCACCTCCCAGGTTCAAGCCATTCTCCTGCCTCAGCCTCCCAAGTAGCTGGGATTACAGGAATGCACCACCTCACTTGGCTAATTTTTGTATTTTTAGAGACGGGGTTTCACCACGTTGACCAGGCTGGTCGTGAACTCCTGACCTCAAGTCATCCATCTGCCTCGGCCTCCCAAAGTGCTGGGATTATAGGTATGAGCCACTGTGTCTGGTGTCTGGCCTACCAGAATTATTAAAGCCAGTGGTAGACCAAGCGTAGGGCAGTGGGAGCAGTAATAAAATCAACTGAAAGTTGGGCTGTGCTTATCACCATGTGCTAGCAAATGTAAACAAAGTCAATGACAAAATATTCCTCCCTGAAAAAAATATTCGGCCTAAATCTGAACAATTGCTGAGGTTACTGAGTTTTAATAATGTGCATGTAAACTTCAACTTAGCGTATTTTGTTACTTATCCTTCAGCAAACCCAGTGTTCTACATGGAAGTAAATTACAAGAGTTTCCAGTTATTCATTCGGTTTCCAACACATGGGACTCAGCAACGCAGGCTCCTTTTAAAGTAAGTTTATAATGGACCAGATGGTTCCAGCTCACTTTGGGGGCCTAGTTGTGATTTCAGCCCTAGTGTACTACAAACGCCTGTCTTTAAAGAGTAGATTTGAAATAATAGTGATTACAAAGAAAAAAAAATCAGAATATGAGTTAACTTTAGTTCTGTCCTTCTTTGTGACCTTTTGGACTTTTGATATTTATAATATGAAACAGTGAAACAATGCAGACTACAAAGTGAATGTATGTGACAGGCAAAAATTTGATTACAAATTTTCATTTACACATGAAATATTGCACTGAATTTGAATCAAATCTTTACAATTGGAATTTATTCTTGTTTTCAACATGTTGGCCTTTTGTAATTATTATCAAACTGTAATGCTATATCCATTACTGTGGCCAACCAGTATGTAGGCACAAAGTTACAAGATTTTGCTTTTATGAGAACAAAAACAAAAATACATCATTGTAATTAAAAGGCATTAGTCCATATTTTCCTTTTTTGTAATGTAATAATTTTTACTGAAACAAAGTTTAATAAAATATTTCACTTTTTGCATTTCTTTTCTGAGAGATGAACTATTATTAATATTGTTTTACTTAATGATTTTTTTTCTGAAATTGATTTTGTTGTATAGAGAATAGGAATCTGCTGTGCCACTGATTATAAAACTATCTCCTTTTTTTTTTTTTTTTTTTTTGAGACAGTCTAATTCTGTCATCTGAGCTGGAGTGCAGTGGCATGATCTTGGCTCACTGCAACCTCCACCTCCCTGGCTCAATCCATCCTCCCACCTCAGCCTCCCAAGTAGCTGGGACTACAGATGCACGTCACCATGCTCAGTTAATTTTTGTATTAAAACGATCTCAATTTTAGTTGATAAATACTCATCACCATGACTTGCCAGTTTATAAGTTTGTTACAGTCCATCTCACGTAATTTTGAAAGAAGAGTACAGAGGTGGCATCTTTCCAAGTGCTTTTTTTTTTTTTTTTGAGACGGAGTCTCGCGCTGTGTCACCTAGGCTGGAGTGCAGTGGCGCGATCTCGGCTCACTGCAAGCTCCGCCTCCCAGGTTCACGCCATTCTCCTGCCTCAGCCTCCGAGTAGCTGGGACTACAGGCGCCCGCCACCACGCCCGGCTAGTTTTTTTTGTATTTTTAGTAGAGACGGGGTTTCACCATGTTAGCCAGGATGGTCTCGATCTCCTGACCTCGTGATCCACCCGCCTCGGCCTCCCAAAGTGCTGGGATTACAGGCTTGAGCCACCGCGCCCGGCCCCAAGTGCTTTTGAATTGCAGGAGTCTTTATGTTGCCTTTTCCTGAATGAAAATGTGGCTGAATATTATTTCAACCTCACTTCTCAGCACTCTGTAAACATTGTTTCATTGTGTCCAGTATTTTATGTGACACAAAAATAGAAGCTTGTGACAATATTAATTTTTCTGTTTGTTTTGGGATTTTTCTTTTTATAATGAGAAAATATGCTGGCTTTTTTTTTCTAAATTCTGTGGTTCAAATATTTTGTTTAAATATGTCTAGGTGTATGTTTTTCTTTTTTTTCTTTTTTCTTTTTTTTTTTTTTTTGAGACAGGGTCTCACTCTATCACCTTAGGTGGAGTGCAGTGGCATATTCATAGCTCACTGCAACCTTGAACTCCAGGGCTTAAGCAATCCTTCCACCTCAGCCTCTGGAGTAGCTGGAACTATAAGCGTATGCCACCATACCTGGCTAATTTTCTTTAATATTTGTAGAGATGAGGTCTCACTATGTTGCCCAGTCTGGTTTCGAAGTCCTGAGATTTATTTCATCTGGAACATGTATTAGTACTCTTGATCTAGTTAAACTTCACTCATTCATTCATATGCATTCATTTTCTTATATCAGACTTCTATTTTACAGTGGTTCTGACTTATTTTTTTCCTAACTCAACTGAAGCACACAATACAGCCCAATTAGCAGACACTAATTACTGCAATTCAAAAGCACACCAGCCCATCCGGGGCCATTCTCATCATGTGCCCACTCAGGCTGTTATCACACACTCTCATCTCCACCCTCCAGTGGAGAATCACTCTCCTCTCATACCCTTGGTGAGCGTGTCTTTCCACTGATTCTGAGTTCTTAAGAAACGTCCTCTGTTTTTCGCTCTTTAGCCTTCATTTCTATCATCTTATCTTTATCATTCATTGTCCTTTTTTCCCCCTGTATTTTGGGAAAGTTATTTAACTTGTCCTTGTCACTACAGCATCAGTTTTGCTACACTTCCAACATTGTGGTGTTTTATTTTGTTTTTGAGTTGGAGTCTCACTCTGTTACCCAGGCTGGAGTGCAGTGGCATGATCTTCAGCTCACTGCAACCTCTGCCTCCCGGGTTCAAGCAATTCTCCTGCCTCAGCCTCTGGAGTAGCTGGGATTACAGGTGTCCACCACCATCCCCGGCTAATTTTTGTATTTTTAGTAGAGACGGGGTCTCACCATATTGGCCAGTCTGGTCTCTTGGCCAGGTTGGTCTCAAACTCATGACCTTGTGATCTGACAGCCTTGGCCTCCCAAAGTACTGGGATTACAGGTGTGAGTCACCGTGCCTGGCCTGATTTTTTGTTTTGTTTTGTTTTTAATTCCAGGACATAAGAATTTCCTTGCAATCTTTCTTCATTACATCATTCTTCCTTTAATAAAAATCTTGTTGTGGCCAGGCATGATGGCTCACACCTGTAATTCCAGCATTTTGGGAGGCTGAAGTGGGAAGATTGTTTGATTTCAGGAGTTCCAGACCAGCCTGAGCAACAGAGTGAGACCCCATTTCTGAATAAAATAAAATAAAATAAAATAAAATAAAATAAAATAAAATAAAATATTAGCTGGGTGTGGTGGCTCATGCCTATAGTTCCAGCTACTTGAGAGGCTGAGGAGGGAGGAACACTTGAGCACAGGAGTTTGAGGCTGCAGTGAGCCATGATCGTGACGCTGCACTCTGTCAAAAAAAAAAAAAAAAAAAAAAAAAATTATCGTATGGTATGGTCTGAACGCTTGCATTCCTCAAAAATTTATATGTTGAAATCCTAACCCTCAAGGTGATGCTATTAGGAGGTAAAAGGCCTTTGGAAGGTGATTAGGTCATGGGGTGGAGCCTTCATGCATTGGATTAGTGTCTTAATAAAAGAGGCCTGAGAGAGGCCCTTCACGCTGCTTCTTCAGCCGTGTGAGATTACAGTGAGAAGACGGCTGTCTGAAGGGAAGCAGGCCTTCACCAGACACCAGATCTGCCAGTGCCTTGATCTTGGACTTTCAAGCCTAGAGAACAATCAGAAATAAATTTATGTTATTTAAAAGCTACCCAGTCCATGGTGCTTTGTTAGAGTAGCCTCAACAGATGAATACATTGCATTTTCATTTCATCCTTATGTCTTCATTTTATTCCCCTCTTTTAATAACTCATAGCCCTTCCCTTAAAAAAAAAATCCATCTTGTACCTTTGCAGGCTACCAGTTTCCTGAATTTTCCTTCTGTATTCTATAGTAGATCAATTCCTGGGGCAAGCTCTACCCTGGAAACTTCTGGAGGTTGTTTCCTTTTTCCTATTCTGCAAGTGTCTCCAAGGCTTCAGCGTTTTGCTGTCTTTACTCATCCTTGAATAAGGTAAGCTATGTCTAGACCGAAGGTTTATCATCAGACAAGCTCTTGAATCCTTTCTCTGTCAAGTGGGATAATGCTGGAGCCCTCCTCTCAGACACATCCGGAGAAGAGGTCACCTCCGTAGCTATCAGGTCAGTTTCCAGATTTCAGCCAGCTTTCCCCTATGTGCTCTCTTGTAGCAGCTTTCACTGGTGCTCCCTCCTTGATTATGCCTCAACCTACCCCACCCTTTCTTCCCCTCAGAGCTAACACCATTCCCATGTTTGTCATAATCCTCTCTTTGCTTTTCTTTCTTTTCTTTCCTTCTTTTCTCCTTTAATTTTTTTTTTTTTTTTTTTTGAGACAGAGTTTTGTTCTTGTTGCCCAGGCTGGAGTGCAGTGGCACATCTCTGCTCACTGCAACCTCTGCCTCCCTGGTTCAAGTGATTCTCTTGCCTCAGCCTGCTGAGTGAGTAGCTGGAACTACAGGCGTGCGCCACCACGCCTGGCTAATTTTGTATTTTTAGTAGAGACAGGGTTTCACCATGTTGACCAGGCTGGTCTCCTGACCTCAGGTGATCTGCCCGCCTCAGCCTCCCAAAGTCCTGGGATTACAGGCTTGAGCCACGGCGCCTGGCCTCTTTGCTTTTATTTCTATAGTTGTATCACATCACTTAGGATGTGATAATCATCCCTAAATAATGTAATTAGTATTTCAAGAAATTTGAATGCAAGTTTATATTTTGCTTTTTTTCTTCTGATTATTATTTTTATTTATTTTTCTAATCATTCCTATTCAAGGAAGTTTATACTTTGGGGGGACTTGCTTCTTTCAATTTAATATGCCAATGCCCTCCAGTCCAACAGGAAAACTCCTACAGTCGAAAAAGTTGAGTTCGTTACTCATTATAGTGAGGGGGAAGCACAGCATGGGGAAGGAGGGGGCATCTCAGTAAGAGGGTGTCAGGACATCTCAGTAAGAGGGTGTCAGGACTCACTGTAGGATTTGGGCTTCTGTTAGGTAATTTCGGGGAGAGTTTAAGGAACAAGGACTTTGCTCTGGACTAGATACTGTCAGGAGCATTGAGTATTGCACTAAATCTTATCTAGAAGGAGGGAAGGCTAGACCAAGGCTAATGCTGTAATTGAGAAAGAAGCAGCAGTCCCTCATTAGCTAGAATAAGAGGGTACTTAGTCATTTTTGTGGTCTGGGCAATATCCATGTTTTGTCTGTGGTCAGATGTGATTACAGAGTAATCTTGTTTTTGTCTTTATCATGGTCATGGGGTGGCTTTATCTGGTGTAATGTTACATGAAATTACTTACTTTCAATAGGTGAACACCAATGTTTAGTTGTGAGCGGCCATCTGATAGCACGAGCACAGCTGCTGAATATTAGGGGTTGCTTTTCCTTTTCTTTTTCTCAAATGTTGATGGGATTCATCCATGTCGTTACATGCAGCTACGGTTTATTCATTTTCACCACTCAGTAGTATTCTCTTGTATAGAATACTATTAAGCACTCCATATGCAGCATAATACATTTATGTGTATTACAATACAACCATTTTTATTTATTTGCTCTACTCTCGATGGACATTTGAATTGTTTGCAGTTTTGGACTGTGATAAGTATGCTGCTATGATTATTCTTGTACATGTCTCGTGGTGCACACATTCAAGGAATTCTATAGAGCATATATTTAGGAATGGAATTGCTTGGTCATAAGGATATTACAACAGTCCCCCCGTACTGTGGTTTTGCTTTCCGTGGTTTCAGTTACCCATAGTCAACATCTGAAAATAGGTGAGTACAGTACAATCAGATATTTTGAAAGAGAGAGACCAAATTCATATAACTTTTATTACAGTATGTTGGTATAATTGTTCTATGTTGTTAATTATTGTTGTTAATCTCTTACTGCAGCTAATTTATTATTCATAGGTATGTATGTATAAGGAAAAACATAGTATACACAGGGTTTGGTACTATCCGCGGTTTCGAGCATCCACTGGGGATCTTGGAACATACCCCCTGTAGATAACGCCCCAGGGAACACTCTAATCTTCAACTCTTTAATGTCAAACTGTTTTTCCAAAATACTTGTTACCGTTTACTTCCCTCTCCCCACCTGCCCACTGCTTGATTGTCTGATACTTGGAGCTTAATGCAGTACATGGAAAATTGCAAACCCTAGAATTCACAGTATCCTGGGGCTTGCAATTCAGTATTCTCAGCACTTTACTTAGGGGGACCAGAACTTTCACTGCCACATACTTTCTGCTTCATTTATAATAGGAGACTCTTGAAAAGTTTTAAATGGAGATGGGAAGGAGCCAGTAAAGAGAGAGAGACTGAGGATACAGGGGAGAGAGAGAGTAATCTGCAGAGAGAGGATCCTGGTCAGGTGAGAGAGGACAAAATTGAGTCATTGGCATTTCTTCCATTGCAAAGTAAACCATAAATAATGCCGGGATGAGCTTACAAGGAAGTCGCCATAACTATGATTACCCTTACTAGAGTAGGGATGGTCAGGGAAGGCTCTCGATAAAACGTTGTATTGAAGTTGGACTTCGAAGTCAGGCTATAATGGATATGGGCAGAAAGAAAGGGATAGGCTGATTTAGGGATAAAGCAAAAATCTCACACAGCAAATGCTGGTGTGGAGGGTAAAGCCGTGGGAAATAATACTGGAAAGAGACTTTTTTTTTTTTTTTTTTTAACAGAGATAGAGTCTTACCATCTTGCCCAGGCTGATCTTGAACTCCTGGGCTCAAGAGATCTTCCCACTTTGGCCTCCCAAAGTGCTGAGATTACAGGTGTGACCCACCATGCCCTGCCTGGAAAGAAAGATTTGAACAGACCAAGGAAGGTGTGAAGCCTGGCCTGAGGATGAAATCTTTACCTGAGGGGAATGATACGGTTTGGCTCTTGTCCCCACCCAAATCTACCTTGAGTTGTAATAACTTCCATGTGTCAAGGGCAGGACCAGGTGTAGGTAACTGGATCATGGGAGCGGTTCCCCCATGCTGTTCTCTAATAATAAGTCTCAGGAGATCTGATCGTTTTATAAGCATCTGGCATTTCCTCTGCTTGCACTTGCTCCGTCCTACCACCCTGTAAAGGAGGCACCTGCTCATCCTTTGCCTTCTGCCATGATTATACGTTTCCTGAGGCCTCCCCAGCAATGTGGAACTGAGTCAATTAAACCTCTTTCCTTTATAAATTACCCAGTCTCAGGTATTTCTTTACAGCAGAGTGAGAACAGACTAATACTGGGAGTTTGAAGGCTTTTGTGCAAGAAAGTAATGGAATAAAACCAGTGTTGAATGCTATACTAGAGTAGTCTAGATATAACGTAGCTATACTGAAAAAGAAGGGTCAGGTCTTAGACACCCTAATAAGGGAGAATTAACACCTTAAGAAGGGAAAATTAGGTCTGTAAACTGGTTATTTCATTTAAGTAAAATATCAAAAGAAGGACAATTAGTCATTCAGTTTTAGACATGTTGGGTAGACCTTTGATTTTCATATCTAAAAATGTCAGGCAAATCAAATTATGGATTCAGCAATCTGCTTCCAGTCAGTAACAGAGACTTTAGACCATGAAACATACAAAGTAAACACTAACAACTCCCTCCACTCCCATCCCTCCATTAAAAAACAAACAAACAAACAAAAAAACCCCACCTCATTTTGTAGCTTGTGTTGATTTGCCTTCTAGTAACCAATAAGGAGGCAGTTCAGTACCTCTCTCTTCAAACAGTTACTTATGTATGCTCCTAGAAAGAAAAAAATAACTATGAAGCCATATTTATATAGATCTATACTTTTTAAATTTATTCAAGCGGGTTTGAATTCTGTGTCTATCACTTAGTTACTACGCAATCTTGGGCAGGTTGCTTAAACCTATTTGTGCCTCTCAGTGTCACCATCTAGAAAATGAAGGTGATGATATTAAAAATATAGGGTTCCAAAGAAGATTAAGCGGGTTATTGAATGTAAAGGACTTAGAAGATTGCCTGTCACATAGCAAAAGCTCGGTAAATATTAGTTATTTTTACTGTTTTCTTGGAGATCCTTTCATAGCAGTCTATATAACTATAATATTTTTAAAAGGCTGTGTAAAGCCAGGCATGGTGGCTCATGCCTGTAATCCCAGCACTTTGGCAGGCCGAGGCAGGTGGATCATCTGAAGTCAGGAATTTGAGACCAGCCTGGCCAACATGGCGAAACCCCGTCTGTACTAAAATACAAAAATTAGTTGAGTGTGGTGGCACATGCCTGTAGTCCCAGCTACTCAGGAGGCTGAGACAGGAGAATCGCTTGAACCTAGGAGGCAAAGTTTGCAGTGAGCCAGGATCGCTCCACTGCACTCCAGCCTGGGTGACAGAGCGAGACTCCGTCTCAAAAAAAAAAAAAAGGAATAAAATAAAAAATAAAAGGCTGTATAATATTCCCCACAATGGCTAGCTCCAGATTTTCAGATTTTTCTATTGTAAACAATATACTTGTATATCTATATTGGCAAGTTTTTGCAAGTATATCCATATGATAATTTTTTGAATTGCAGAATTAAAGGATATGGTATATTTAAATTTTGAAGGCTATTACTGAATTGTCCTCAAAAAAGTGTACCAATTTGCACTCCTACCAATAGAGTATGAGAATGACTGTGTCTGTATTCTTAACAACATTTATTGTTATCTAGTTTTGTAATATGATGAACAAATTCAACATAGCTCATTGGTTTTTTTTTACATAAGCTTTTAAAAAATAACAGCTTTATTGAGATATAATTCACATGGCAGGAAGTTTATCCATTTGAAGTGCACAATTCAATGGTTTGAGTATATCACAGAGTCGTGCAAGCATCACCACAAACAATTTTCATGACCTCCCCCCAAAACTGTATCTATTAGCAGTCACTCACCATTTTCCCTCTAGTCCCACCCCCGAGCCCTAGGCGACCACAAACTCACTTTCCGTCTCTCTGGATTTTCGTATTCTGAGCATTTTATGTCATTGGAATCATAAAACATATGCTCTTGTGTCTGGCATTTTTCACTTAACATAACGTCTTCAAGGCTCATCCATGTGGTAGCATGTGTCAGTTTTTCATTCCTTTTTATGGTTGAATAACAGTCTATGGTATCGATATAGCACATTTTGCTGCTCCATTCATCGGTTGATGAGCATTTTGGTTATTTACACTTTTTGGCAGTTATTTAATAATGCTGCTTTTTATTGCCAGATAACATTTCATTATATGGATATGCTCATTATTTTACATGCAATTATTCAATTGTGAATGAGACAAAGATTTCAATAGATTTGGCCACTTTCTTTTTGTTTTGTTTTTACTTGCTGAGTTGTACAAGAAGTTGTATATTAATGATTTTCTTTGCTTGTCAAATATGTTGCAATATTTTTTCCACTTTGTATATATTCAAATTTATTTTTCTCTTCCTTTAAGACTTTAGGATTGTGTGTCTTGCCTAGAAAGTCTTTTTATATTACATCTGTGTAGTGTGGGTATAAAAAAAAACTAAAAAAAAAATGAAGAAAAAGTCTAATTATTTTATTTTATGTTTTCTTTTCCTTTTTCCTTTTTTGAGACAGAGTCTTACTACTCTGTTGCCCAGGTTGGAGTGCAGTGGCACAATTATAGCTCATTACAGCCTCAACTTCCTGTGTTTAAGCCATCCTCCCACCTCACCCTCCCAAGGATCGTGGACTATAGGTGTGTACCATGCCCGGCTGGTCTGCAACTCCTGAGCTCCAGCAGTCCTCCCACCTTGACCTCCCAAAGTGCTGGGATTACAGGTGTGGGCCACAGCACTCAGCCTAGAAATTATTTTTAAACTCCTGGATTATATATAAATAAACTCACCAATAAATGAATAAATTTATTTATTTATATATATTATGTATAAATAAATTCACTCCAAACTCCTAATTATATATAAATTCACCAGTTTTTAAAAACTCCTAGATTATATACAACTCCTAGATTATATATATTTCATACTCCAGATTATATATAAATTCACCAACTATATAATCTAACATATATAATAGTAGTTCAAAACTAGTATATGTAACAAGTGTAATATATACAGTTAAGTATATATGTGTATATATATGTACTTATGTGTGTGTGTGTATATATATACACATATATACACACATATATACACTTACTTGTTTATATTACATTTCTCTCATCCAAGTATTAAGCAGCCCCCTAGGCCTAACCCTGCTTATCTTCTGAGATCAGATAAGATTGGGGGCATTCAGAGTGGTATGGCTATAGATTATGTATAGCTTTCTTTGAACCCTCTGGAAATTTTGGGAATATAAAGAGCATGGTAAAGAACCCATTTTATTTTATTTTCCATTCCTAGCCAGTTTTCTCATTACTATCTATTGACTAATACATCTTCCCTTCTCCCATCCCTCCCCTATAAATTTGACTCATCTACCTTTTTCACACATTAAATCTGTATACGTATTTGGGTTTATTTCTGTTCATTCTCTTCTATTCCATTCTATTCTATTTAGCTATTCTATTTCTTCTCTAGAATAAAATATTTTAATTATTATAACTCCATGATACATTTTAATATATAGTTATATTAATTACCCTCTCACTACTCTTGTTTTTCAGAATTTTTCTAATTGCCCATTTATATGTCTTGAAGAACTTTAGTGTTATTTTTGTCAGGTTGAAAAAAATCACCTTGTTGTTTTATTTGGCTACACGTTGAATTTATAGATCAATTAAGGAAATCAATGTCTTTATAATGTGAATAGTCTCTCTTAATGCTGTAGGCAAAGAGGGAAAATCTGAAGAGGAAAAGGAAGAGGAGGAGAAGGGGGTAGAGGAGGGGGAAGAGGGGTTTAAGAAAGAAAAAGAGATAATTTCCTTCATAATTCACATCCTAAAATATAATGTAAATTGCATTTCCCTCTGAATAGCACAAAACACTTTTAAAACATTACCTCAGTCTCTAAAACATCCCAGCAGTATGCAATTACTATTGCTAATTGATAGGCTAAAAGTTCAAGGCACAAACTTGGCCGTGTTCTTTAACTTATATAATCATTCTAAAGTGATTTCTTTTCTTTTGGGTACTTATGAGGAACTGAGTGTAAATCTTTCCTGCCTACAGGTTTTTGGTAGCCTCTGCTGGAGTAAGATTATGTAATGGATAGGTGTAATAGCTCACATATCTATATGTAAGCAATCTAATGGATGGCAACTTTATTCTGATATAAGCTACTTTGTGAAAATTTGGACTCTTACTGCAACTTCAACTTTTATCCCACTGTCAAAATTATTTCCAGATTATCCAAAGCGATAGGTAGTAAACAGAAAAATAGATTAACACTCATTCTTAGCTTCTTAGACCTCTTAATTTTGAACAGTTTCCTTTGGAGAATTGTAAAATTAAAGGTTATTTTCCTGCAATTTTTCTCCTTCTAAATATTTGGATAACACACTAGGGTGACTAAATGGATAGTTCGAGCCTGCCACGAAGACAGCCAATCTGCAAAGCAAAGCTAAGAGAACAGGGAGTCCAAATGCACTTGGAGTACCTGGAAATTATACCTGGCAGCCAGCAACCTTTTGTGCTTCTTTGTTGTACTATATTTTCTGGCAGCAGGCTTTCAAGGGTACCTTTATTTCACTGATTACTAAATTAGTGTTGGATTTAATGAGAGAGATCTGTCCTTTTATTTGTGCCTTTTTCCCTTCTTCTTCTTACTTAAAAAAAAAAAAAAAAAAGGATCAGCATCACAAAAGCTTTGTACATTTCTAGTTTGCTTTTGATGATGTGACCGTTTGCTCCCATCTATCTCCATGGTAATAAGCTGTCTCTACCCCCACTTTTTGAAGCCTCAGATACTTAGGAAGCTTCAGGACTCGAGAAGAGTTGCATGTTAAAATAATGCAGAGAAACAAATTGGTCTCTGTAAATAGGCCCCATCTTCAAAGCCTTCGAATTTTCTTCAAAATGTGATCCATTTTTCTTAGCTTGAAAACAGGTGCATTTTAGATAAAATATTTGAAAGTAAATTTGCATCTCAGCAAATGCATCTCAGTAAGTGCCCCTATTCTAAAATAAGACTTGGGTATGATTTTAAAACTGGAAGAGGCCTCAGGCTTCATTTAGTCCAAGATGTTTATTATATACTTGAGGAAATTCAGGCTCAAAGTATTTCGCAGCCTTGTATCTAATCATAACTTTGAACTGGGAGTTATGCCTCCCAGCAAGGCATTCTTTCTTCTGTCACTAATATGTCAATGATAATTATTTTTATGTTAATAACAATAGCTATTGTTAATAATAAAAGAGATAAGTCACATAAGATGCTATAAAATGCCAGTAATTGTTGTTATATCTGTGCTAGGCAACTTTCCCAATAACAAAGGTTTTCAAAAGTTGATCTTTTAGTTTTCAAATCATGTTCTCTTAAAGAATACACTCATAGAAGTCAATATTTCTAAAATATGATTATATAAAAATATACACACACATACACATATGTATTTGTAGTATATAAATAAAATATTAATAATGATTATCTCAGTAGTGGTTAAAATTAATTTAAATGTTATTTTAAAAAAATATTCTGGCTGGGCATGGTGGCTCATGCCTGTAATCCCAGCAGTTTGGGAGGCTGAGGCAGGCGGATCACTTGAGGCCAGGAGTTCGAGACCAGTCTGGCCAACATGGTGAAACCCCATCTCCACTAAAAACACAAAAATTAGCCAGGCATGGTGGCAGGCGCTTGTAATCCCAGCTACCCGGAAGACTGAAGCAGGAGAATCGCTTGAACCTGGGAGGGAGAGGTTGCAGTGAGCCGAAATCACGCCACTACACTTCAGCCTGGGCGACAAAGTGAGACTGCCTCAAAAAAATAAAATAAAATGAAATAAAAGTTCATATTTTTAAATTTTCTATGTAAAACTTGTATTACTTTCCTTATAATAAAAGAATACTTTATATTTTTGGAAAAAAATATTCACACATTTGATGCTTAAAATGTAAATCATTCCTTCCTGGCCCAATCACACTGTTCTTTTCCCACAAAATTCAAAATAATTTCATTCACAGTAGCTACAGATATTCTGCCCTGCTCTGTGTACTGTGACTTAGTGCTGGGGACTGGAATGACTGTGTCCTCTCATCATTCACAAAATATCAGGGATTTTCACTTAGGCAGGGAGAATTGACTGCAGAACCCAAGGTGTTTTGTTTTGTTTTGTTTTTTTCCAGTTGTCAAATGATCCTTTACTGAAATATTTTCCTTTGTGCTTCTTAACTAGCTAGGCATTCCACAACAACACTGTTGATGCCATCTATGATGTCATGAGGTTGGTGGCCATCAACATTATGGCCCATAGACAGGGCAGTCTCCCGGATCTCTTTAATGGTTCCAGAAAGTTCTCTGGCTAAAGATGGGTGCTGCACCTGTCAAGCAATGTTGACGATCTCATCACAAGTGATATTCCCACTGTGTTTAATGTTTTTCTGTTTCTTTCTGTCTCTTGGTGTTTCCTTGAGGGCTTTGATGATCAGGGCAGAGGCAGAAGGCACCACCTCAATCTGGGCCTGTCTGTTCTGAATGGTCAGTTTCACTGTAATTCTCAGGCCCTTCCAGTCACCCATTGATGGCAATGTCATCACCAACCTTTTATGGAGACAGACCCAGGGGGCCGATCTTGGGGGCCAGTGCAGACATGGCCCCGACTTCATCCCCGATGCACCTCAGGTACATGACTTTGATCTTGTTGGGACTGAACTTCTGCAGCATGGTGGAGGCAGCTGGTGTTGGATTAACCCGGATTTGGGACGATGGAAGAAAGTTGCACCTTGGACTCCTCCAAGCCAAGAGCTGAAAGAACCCAAGGTCTTTATAAAGTATATCCCTCTCACAGCTTTTTGTGGACTCATGTTTTACTTATTGTTTTGTTAAAAGCAATGGCAACAAAAGCCAAAATAGACAAATGGGATCTAATTAATCTAAAGAGCTTCTGCACAGCAAAAGAAACTACCATCAGAGTGAACAGGCAACCTACAGAATAGGAGAAAATTTTTGCCATCTACCCATCTGACAAAGGGCTAATATCCAGAATCTACACAGAACTTAAACAAATTTACAAGAAAAAAACAAACAACCCCATCAAAAAGTGGGCAAAGGATATGAACAGACTCTTTTCAAAAGAAGACTTTTATGCAGCCAACAGACACATGAAAAAATGCTCATCATCACCGGTCATCAGAGAAATGGAAATCCAAATCACAATGAGATACCATCTCACACCAGTTAGAATGGTGATCATTAAAAAGTCAGGAAACAACGGGTGCTGGAGAGGATGTGGCAAAACAGGAACGCTTTTACACTGTTGGTAGGAGTATAAACTAGTATAAACTAGTTCAACCATTGTGGAAGACAGCGTGGCGATTCCTCAAGGATCTAGAACTAGAAATACCATTTGACCCAGCGATTCCATTACTGGGTATATACCCAAAAGATTATAAATCATGCTACTATAAAGACACATGCACACGTATGTTTATTGTGGCACTATTCACAATAGCAAAGACTTGGAACCAACCCAAATGTCCATCAATGATAGACTGGATTAAGAAAATGTGGCACATAAACACCATGGAATACTATGTAGCCATAAAAAAGGATGTGTTCATGTCCTTTGTAGCGACATGAATGAAACTGGAAACCATCATTCTGAGCAAACTATCGCAAAGACAGAAAACCAAACACTGCGTGTTCTCATTCATAGGTGGGAATTGAACAATGAGAATACTTGGACACAGGGCGGGCAACATCACATACCAGGGCCTGTCATGGGGTGGGTAGAGGGGGGAGGGATAGCATTAGGAGAAATACCTAATGTAAATGACAAGTTAATGGGTGTGGCAAACAAACACAGCACGTCATGTATACATATGTAACAAGCCTGCACGTTGTGCACATGTACCCTAGAACTTAAAGTATATATATATATACTTTAAGTACATATATATACTATATATATAAAGTGTGTGTGTGTGTATATATATATATAAGAGCTACTTTTAAGTAAAAGAATAATAATTAGTACTACTGAGAGCTTTTCACCTCAAAGCACTGCACATGCCTTAACCCCTTTGTGGTCTCATTGAAGTATGTGTTTGCTCTTAAAGACTTTTCACAGTTTCACAAGCAAAACTCAAATGATCCATTGTATCTAAGAAGTCAAGGGAACCCCTCTGGGAATAAAGAGCTGCCTAAGAATAATAGCAGGGCCACCATATGAGACATGGTGAAAGTCCCGGGCACAGTGTCTTGTGGATGGCAGATGCTGAATAAAGGCCCCATGTTTCCAATGCAGAGATCACAATAGGGCCTGGTTATGTCTTTGAGGCCTCAGCCCATGAGGCCCACCAGGTAACCAAGCACTGTTATCATGCACCATCAGCCTGAATGGAGCCACTTGCAAGTTATAACTTTATCTCTGCTCCTGATCATGTGAAAAATGGCAAACAACTTTGTTTAACCTCCATTGACTTTTTTCCCTCCTTGACTATAGTTGAAATCAATGTATTAGGCCATTCTTGCATTGCTATAAATAAATAGCTGAGACTGGGTAATTTATAAAGGAAAGAGATTTAATTGGCTCACGGTCCTGCAGGCTGTTCAGGAGGCATCGTGCTGGCAACTGCTCAGTTTCTGGGGAATCCTCAGGGAGCTTTTATTCATGGTTGAAGATGAAGTGGGAGCTGGCCCTTCACATGGTGAAAGCAAGAGCAAGAGAGAGAGAGTGAGGGTGGGGGTGCCACACACATTTAAATGATCAGATCTCATGAGAACTTACTCGCTATCTCCAGGACAGGTCCAAGCCATGAGAAATCTGCCCCCATGACCTAAACATCTCCCACCAGGACCCATCTCCAACACTGGGGATTATATTTCAATATGAGGTTTGGGTGAGGACACATATCCAGATTATATCATTAACTAGATCCAAACAGCTTTTGCTGTCAATGACAATATTTATTTAATCCCTCCCCCATCCTTTTTTTTTGGAGACCGGGTCTCACTCTGTCATCCAGGCTGGAGTGCAGTGGCGCGATCACAGCTCTCTGTAACCTTTGCTTCCCAGACTCAAGCGATTCTCTAGTCTCAGGCTCCCAAGTAGCTGGGACTACAGGTGTGAGCCACCATGCTTGGCTGATGTGTGTGTGTGTGTATGTGTGTGTGTGTTTGTGTGTGTGTGGAAATGGGGTTTCACCAGGTTGACCAGGCTGGTCTTGAACTCCTGAGCTCAAAGCAGTCTGCCCACTTCGGCCTCCCAAATTGCTGGGATTACAGGTGTGAGCCACTCCACCCGGACTATTTAATCCTTTTTGTTTGTTTTTTTTGAGACAGAGTTTCGCTCTTGTTGCCCAGGCTGGAGTGCAATGGTGTGGTCTCGGCTCACTGAAACCTCCGCCTCCCGGGTTCAAGCGATTCTCCTGCCTCGGCCTCCTGAGTAGCTGGGATTACAGGCATGCATCACCATGCCTGGCTAATTTTGTATTTTTAATAGAGTCGGGGTTTCCCCATATTGGTCAGGCTGGTCTGAAACTCCCAGCCTCAGGTGATCTGCCTGCCTTGGCCTCCCAAAATGCTGGGATTACAGGCATGAGCCACCTCGCCTGTCCTTATTGAATCCTTTTTATAGAACGATAATGCTTGAGACCTTCAGAAATGATCAAATGATGATTGCTGTATCTTCTTTTACATCTAGGTTAAACACTGTCCTGGGAACAACTCTAATTGAGGATGAAAGAAGAATAGAAAAGGGCAATATAACTTATGCTAGGTTATTAAAAATTAGTGGGAAGTAACCAAATATCTTGAATAATGTGTCTAAAATAGATCTCTATGGTTTTGCCCCAAACCTGCTCCTTCTCCAGTAGTTACCTCTTTTTAATATATGGTACTGGTATTCGCCCACTTACGCAAACCAAAAACTAGAGAGCCACCTTGGGCTCTTCCTCTCCCTTCACTCCCAAATTCAGTTCATCTGTAAGTCCTGTTAGTTTGTCTTCCAAAAAAATTCCCACATTCTTCCACTTTGCTGCTTCTTTTTTTGTCCACTGTGGTCCCCCGATCCAAGCCCCTGCCATCTGTCACATGATCAGCACAGTGACTTCTGACCAGCCTCCCCCTTTCCCCCTCACTACAGTCTATTTTCTCCATGGCAGCCAAATTTAAAACATAAATCAGATCACACGTGTCATACCCCTGCTTGAAAGCATCCTTTCTCACAGAACAAAATCCAAACTCCTTTTGGGGAACTTGGAGTGCCTACCTGATCTAGGCACCGTGCACCTGAAGCCCTTTTTCTCCCTGTCTCTCCCTTGCTTTATCTTCTGGCTTGTGGGCCCCCGGGGTCTGCAGATGCTCCTTGTGCATGGCAGGGTCTTCTCCAAGAACCTTCATGTGATTCCCCCAGTCACATTCAAGTCTGTCCAAATTCTTTCTCCCCAGCAAGGCTTTCCCTCACCGTCCTATCCAAAATTGCACCTTGCCCTTTGTCTCCTTTCCCTGTCTTCTTCTTCCATATAGCCCTCCTCACCCTGCAATTATGTTGTATCACTTAACTTGTTTGTTTCCGCCTGAACTGTCTCTGTCTCTAGAATGGAATCTCCCCAAGGAGGGATGCGGTCTTTCTTGTAACCTATTATGAGTTCAGCTCCCAGACCAATTCTTCACATATGAAAGGTACTCAAGGAATATTTATAGAATAAATGAATGGTCTCATCTTAATCTTTTCTTCTCCTATGAGAGAGAACATTTTGGGGGTGAGGATCAATGTTAGACATGATCAAGATCCCTAGAGAATAAGAAGTTATAATAACATGCGGCAGATGCAAGAAAAAACAAATTGCATTTTTGCCATGGATTGCTGTGGATATATCCAAGTGCTGCACATGGATATTTGGGCTGTAGATTTCTGTGACTCAGAGAGATGCTCACTCTGAAAGACACTGCGTTCAATCCTGTGGAGGCTCACTATAATCATTAAGTGCTTATCGCCCCCTTCAGGTGCTTATCTTCTTGAGAACAGAGACCGTGACTCATGTTATATTTTATTATAATGATTTGCAAATAGCAGGTAATACATAAATATTTGCTAAATTGAATGACATTGATCCTTTCCACATCTGGAATAAATTTTTAGGTTCTGGTGTGCGTGTGTGTGTGTGTGTGTGTGTTTACATTCAAAATATCTATTTTGAAGTGATCAGACCTGGGGGCCTTGTTACTTCTCCCTAAGTCGATTTATCACAGTTCCAATGAAAATACCACCAAATTTTTCATGGAGCCAAACAAATTAATACTAAAGTTCATATTTTAAAAATAAGCAAGAATAGTCGGGAAACCAATAAAAAAGAAAAACTTTTAGCAGGGAGTAGCCTGCCACATAGTAAAATATTCTATAAAGCCCCTAATAATTAAAACATTTCCTATTCTTGGATAGGGTGACTCAGCAGCACAAAGATGTCAGTTGTTCAAGTCAATTTATTACCAACCATAATCCCAATAAAAATAGCAACGAGCTTTTTAAATGAAGCCATACAAGTTGATACTAAAGTTTATATGGAGAAACATTTAAAAATAGCCAGGGAAACATTTAAAAACACACAAAACTTTGAAGTAGACGAAACAGATATTAAAATATACTATAAAGCCTTTTATAATTAACACCCAGTGGTACTGTCTAATGCAGCAGAATTAAAAGCGCGGAAACAGAAAGAAACACATATGGTAACTGACTATGTGAAGAACTGGCACCTCAAACCATTGGGTCAAAGATACACTTTTATTATTATTTTTTAAAATCTACCAGTTATCCTCAAGTTCTACAATAAGCTTTTAAATAAATGGTTCTGGGACAGATGGTACATTTTGAAAAAGATAAAATTAAATTCATACGTCACACCATATTGAAGAATAAATTCAAAATAGGAATCTAAATGTAAAATGCAAAATCACACAAGTGCTAGAAGAAAACATGGGTGAGTTCTTTAACCTTGGTATGGAGAAAGCCTCAAAATCGAGAGGTAATAAAAGAAAAGGTTAATAAATTTGACTAGATTAAAAATAAAAACAATTTTGGGGGAGCATGGCTAAATACCCCACTATAAACAAAGTCAAAAAACAGTGAGCACAAGCCAGGCGTGGTGGCTTATTCCTGTAATCCCTGCACTTTGGGAGGCCAACGCAGGTGGAGCACTTGAGGTTAGGAGTTCGAGACCAGCCTGGCCAATGTGGTGAAACCTTGTCTCTACTAAAAACACAAAAAAATTAGCTGGATGTTGTGGTGGGTGCCTGTAATTCCAGCTACTGTAATCCAGCTGAGGCAGAAGAATTGCTTGAACCCGGGAGGTGGAGGTTGCAGTGAACCGAGATCTTGCCACTGCACTCCAGCCTCGGTGACAGAGTGAGACTCCATCTCAAAATTTAAAAATGAAAAAAAAACCAGCTGGGCATGGCAGTGCATGCCTTTAGTCCCAGCTACTGGGGTGGCTGAGGTGGGAGGATTGCTTGAGCCCAGGAGGTTCAGCTTGCAGTGAACTGTGATTGTGCCACTGCACTCCAGCCTGAACAACAGAGTGAGACCCTGTTCCCCTCAAAAAGAAAAATAAAACACAGTAAGCAGTGAAATATATTACAGATAAAAGGATAATATTCTTAATATGTAAAGAACTCTAAATAAATGGAAGGACAAAGGATCAAAAGCCTGATTTTAAAAATGGGAAAACTACATTAATAAACAATTCTGAGAAGAAAAAGGCTGATTATGCCTGTAATCTCAGCACTTGGGGAGGCCGAGGTAGGTGGGTCACTTGAGCTCAGGAGTCTGAGACCAGCCTGGGCAACATGGCGATAACCCTGTCTCTGCAAAAAATACAAAAGTTAGCCAGATGCGGTGGCACACACCTGTGGTCCCAGCTACTCAGGAGGCTGTGTTGGGAGAATTGCTTGAACCAGGGAGGTGGAAGCTGCAGTGAGCTGAGATTACACCACTGCACTCCAGCCTGGGCAACACACAGACCCTGACTCAAAAAAAAAAAAAAAAAATTAGGGAGAGTTTCAAAGTGTTAGTTATATCAGAAGTAGACCATCTGTATCAGTCTCTGTCGGTGAACAGAAGACCCAAATAGGATAATTTAGAGGAATTTAATGAAGAATCAGGTTTAAGGGAAACTCACAAAGAATGGTGCAGTATCCTGAAGTTAGCAAGAACCAGGAGGACATTATTGATCTAGGCCTGAACTAATTTAGAGAGAATATGGTGTAGCTAAATGGAGAATGCTGCCTGGAGAAACAGAAAGCCAAACCACAATGACTCAGCTGGGATGAAGCTGGGGAATAAATCCAGCACCCTCACCCTCCCTTACCTCTTCCATGGAACTTCTGTTGTCATCCAGTGGCTGAAATCAACCAGAAGCCAACAGGGAAAGACCTGCCTCCTGAGACACAGAGCAGGTGAGGAAGGGACAAAGCATTACCCTAGAGAGATGAATGAAAACTATTCTGCACACCAACTGTTTCAAATGGTGTGCTTTATATGTGGAACTGAGAGTCTCCAAATGATCACAAGACACCAATGTGTAGAAGACAAGGAACTAGAGGACGCCTCCTTTTAAGAGTGGGTTTAAGCAGGAGTTAAATAATATCTGAATTGGCCAGGCACAGTGGCTCATGCCTGTAATCCCGGCACTTTGGGAACACAAGGCCGGAGGATCACTTGAGGCCAAGAGTTCAAGACCACCCTGGGCAACATAGCAAGACCATCTCTCAATAATAATAATAATAATAATAATAATAATATTGATGATGTTTTGGCTAGGCATCGTGGCTCACGTCTGTAATCCCAGCACTTTGGTAGGCCGAGGCGGGTAGATCACGAGGTCAGGAACTCAAAACCAGCCTGGCCAAGATGGTGAAACCCCGTCTCTACCAAAACTACAATAATTAGCCAGGTGCAGTGGCAGGTGCCTGTAATCCCAGCTACTTGGGAGGCTGAGGCAGGAGAATCGTTTGAACCTGGGCGAAAGAGGTTGTAGTGAGCTGAGATCGCGCCACTGCACTCCACCCTGGGCAACAAACTGAGACTCCCTCTCAATAATAATAATAATATTTTATAATCTATGTTATCACAAAGCTTTACCATATTATTATAACCGTAGTAAAATAGGTGAATAGTAATAGATGAAAGACAACGACACCTTCTTTGACACTGCTCGCATTGAGAAAGGGGACCTACGTCTCCTCTCCTTGAGTCTGACTGCTTTGACCAGTAGAATATCCGAGGAGTGGCGCTGTGCTGGTTTCCAAGCTTGGCTGTAAGAGACTGGCAGCTTCCAGTTCTTGTCTGAGGACATTGACTGGAGCCCCAAGCTTCCCCGTGAGAGTCTGACTCCCCAGAGGCTGCCACCGAATAAGGAAGCCTGAGGTAGCTGCAGGAAGAAACTCTGTGGAAAGGCGGGTGGGGAGGGACAGAGAGACCGAGGGAGAAAGGGAAACAGATGCCCAGCCAACTCCTGGTTGTTCTAGTCCCCCCACTACTCCAGTCTTGCAGCTGAGGCCCCAGGCATTCTGCAGCAGAAATGAGCCATCCCTTGCTGTGCCCTGTTTGAAGATCGTCATGATAAATGGTTGTTTCAAGCCACTGCAGTATTGTTCGGTAACAACAGATACTTGGGCAGAATTTGGTACTTGGAAGTGGGGTGCTATCATAACGAATACCAAACCATGTGGCACTGACTTTGGGACAGAGTGTCAGAGAGAAGCAGAAAAGCCAGGAGGAGACTATGGGTGAGGGTGTGAAAGACTGAGGAAAGTATTTATAGAGGCTGGAAAACAGAGGACTCTTTTTATGTAGTGACAGGAAGTGTGAGGACACTGTCGCCTATGGGAACGTGGAAAACAGAAAGGGTGCTTAACAGCTTGTGGGGTTGGCTAGAGAGATGTCCAAGCAGAATGTAGAAGATGCCAACTGGCTTTTTCAGTTGCCTATGACAAAATATGAGACAGGAGAGATGATCTAAAGAAAAATTGTGGGCTGGGTGCGGTGGCTCACGCCTGTAATCCCAGCACTTTGGGAGGCTGAGGCAGGAGGAGCAGAAGATCAGAAGTTCAAGACCAGCCTGGCCAATGTGGTGAAACCCTGTCTCTACTAAAAATATGAAAAATTAGCAGGGTGTGGTGGTGCACACCTGTAGTCCCAGCTACTTGGGAGGCTGAGGCAGAAGAATTGCTTGAACCCTGGAGGCGGAGGTTGCAGTGAACTGAGATCACGCCACTGCACTCCAGACTGGGCGACAGGGTGAGATTCTCTCTCAAAAAAAAAAAAAAAAAAGAAAGAAAGAAAGAAAAAGAAAAAAAGAAAAATTGTTCAAGTTCTTAGCAAAAATGGTAAAATACAAATATTGGATTATAAAATAAACCTGTTGCTTATCCCTGGTCTCTCCCATGAAAAGATTCCCAAATAAAAAATATCTCTGGGGCCTAAGGTCAAATCCAGAATAAGATGCTTTGTCAGAAAAATTTAAGGGCAGGCCTAGTAATCGCAAGGATGTGCCTCATAGACCATCTCAGTAAACAATAGAACTTTGAAGACTCCTAAAGGTGTTGTCTTACAGGAAGGAACCTCAAAGGAGATCCAAGTATTTCTAACATGTAAAATGGGCACATTTGCATCATCTTCACAGGATTGGTGTGACTATTAAACAGAATAATACCCATTCTTCTAAATATCTGCTGATGTCTACTCTATGCCAGGCATTGTTCTAGTGTTTGAGAATTTCTAAGAGTTATTAATCTTCAGGATTCGGGAACAAAAAATTAGAATTCTTGAGAATTCTTGGCAATCCTCAAAATCATAAGTTATTCTACATTTTTCCATAACAACTTCTTGGTATGTTTTTAAAAACAACAACTGACCACACTAGTAAACAGCAAATCATTTTTCTGTGATGGGATTATACAAAAAGTTTCTAAGGCTTTCTGCAAATAAAACTTCCCCCAGAACAAACAAGAAATCCCCCCAGACATAATAAATGAATGGGTTATATGGTTTATTATTATTATGGACATATATATAGAGACAAGATTACAGTACATTTCAATGACACATAAAAATAATTTCTACCTGAGTTAGACAACAGAATATATTAAAAGAAGGGAACATTAACACAAAATAACGCCAAATAAAATGATTCAAATTGTTTCAATTCAAATAATTGAAAAATAATACTGCAAACATTTAAATTTTAAACGTTATTCTTTTCTGGAGACGGAATCTTGCCCTGTCGCCCAGGCTGGAGTGCAGTGGTGCGATCTTGGCTCACTGCAACCTTCACCTCCCAGGATCAAGCAATTCTCCTACCTCAGCCTCTCGAATAGCTGAGATTACAGGCTCACGCCACTGCACTGGCTAATTTTTGTATTTTTAGTAGAGACGGGGTTTCACCGTGTTGGCCAGGCTGGTCTCAAACTCCTGACCTCGTGATCTGCCCGCCTCGGCCTCTCAAAGTGCTGGGGTTACAGGCGTGGGCCATCGCGCCCGGCCAAAAGTTATTCTCAAAAATGAAACTGAAAAACACATAAAGCACGAATTGCCCTGAATGTCTTGGTCCTTGTTTCCTGACAAATATTCCGGGTGCAGAATGTTTCTTTCATTCTATGTTAATGTTAGTTTATTATTACTAAGAATGTGTCTACAAGCATCTTTGAATTGGGCGTTAGGGTACGTGTTGGTTATTATAAACTCATTCACTTTTCTTAATGATGAAAATATTGTCTTCTTTCACTGGTTTTGATTGTTTCCTTGAAGTGTATATTATCTTCGCTAATTCAGATTTTAGATGTTTCTGACTTCGTGATGGAGTAGTTCCCAACAATATTCACTCCTCTTTGCATTGCTTCTGATAAAGCATATTTTCCTCCACAAAAGTCTTTCCTTAATGATTTTGCTAATTAAGCCATTTCATTTTTGTTTCCTGAAGCAAAAAGATTTGTTAACCTCATATAAACTACTAACTGCTGAAATATTTAATGAGAGATGAGATCCTTTTTCTGCATTAAGTAATTTGATTCTAATTTCTTTTAAAAGCATGCTACTCAAAGCACAATTCTGTTTTCGATTAGAAGATTTGCGTCATGATTACTTAATGCTTCAACTACTAATCAAACAAGTTTTAAGCAAGTTATTGTCTCTCTCACAATTTTACAATATTCCATTTTCTCTCTCCTTTCTTCCTCCCCTCCGCCCCCCACTTCCTCCCTTCCCCCCTTTTTTTTGAGACGGAGTCTCATTCTTGTCACCCAGGCTGGAGTGCAATGCAGTGATCTCAGCTCACTGCAACTGCCGCCTCCCGGGCTCAAGCAATTCTCCTGCCTCAGCCTCCCGAGTAGCTGGGATTACAGGCATCCACCACCAAGCCGGGCTAACTTTTGTATTTTTAGTAGAAACGGGGTTTCACCATGTTGGTCAGGCTGGTCTCGAACTCCAGACCTCAGGTAATCTGCCCGCCTCGGCCTCCCAAAGTGCTGGGATTACAGGCATGAGCCACTGTGCCTGGCCCCCTTTCTTCTTTTTTTAAGACAAGGTCCCAGGCTGAAGTGCAGTGGCATGATCATAGCTCCCTGCAAGCTTGAACACCTGGGCTCAAGGGATCCTTCTGGCTCAGCCTTTTGAGTAGCTGGGACTACAGGTGTGCGCCACTACATTCAGCTGTTTTTTATTTTTCGTAGAGACAGGGGCTCACTATGCTGCCCAGGCTGGACTCAAACTTCTGAGCTCAAGTTATCCTTCCATCTTGGCTTCCCAAAGTGCTGGGATTACAGGTGTGAGCTGTTGTGCCTGGCCTGTGTGTTTTTTTTTTCTCATTCTTTATGCAAAAGAGAATTTCTTATTGGAGAAAATGTAAACAGTTTTACCACTTTTCTTTTTCTAAAAATTGCCAGAAAAACACGACCTTGTAGATTATACTGACTGGCTCCAGCCACATAATCTGAATCAGAGTAATTGCTTTTATCTGTCTCATAGACAGACTACACTGTGTACACCACCTCAGCCAGTTGTTTCTGATGCTGTATCTTCCAGTTTTTGAGTAAAACACTTTTGTTACAGCAAGGAGAAGGAACACACTTGCTGAAAACTGTCCAAATTTTTTCATTACTGCTGCATCACCACTAGCTGTTGATATTGATGGAATTCCTCACCAGTAACATTTCCATGAAGATCATGACAATTTATTTCTTGCAGGAAGAATTAGAAAACTTTCCCCTGCATTTTAAACTGATTTTTTCCTGGGATTCAGGAAAATATCAATTCCCCCAAAAATTCTGGGAAGGCATGGAAACATCACACTGCAGCAGGTGCTGGGGACACAGCAATGAACAAGACAGACCAGATCCCTACTCTCAGACAAACACAGTGATCCGGGTATTTCCAATAGGGAAATGACACTGATGAAATAAGGTGATGTGTCTGGGGATGGCTGCGATATTTTTAGTTAGTATTGAGGTTTGGCGGCATGTAACAGTCAAGCTGCAAATAACAGTGTCT
The DNA here is from genome assembly GCF_049350105.2 of Macaca mulatta. Lineage (NCBI taxonomy): Eukaryota > Metazoa > Chordata > Mammalia > Primates > Cercopithecidae > Macaca > Macaca mulatta. The sequence continues at coordinate 113,345,395 of NC_133417.1, forward strand.
CAAATTAGATAGAAACTTGTTTGTTTTTCTCACATCAAAGTTATCTAGAGGCTGGTATTGCACACTCTACCCTCATCCCACAGTGCCATTAGCCAGGCCCCAACCCGTTCTTTCCTCCCGTCCTCACTGCCATCTCAGCATCCAAGGTGTTTTCAGGAGCTCCAGTGATCACACCTGCATTCCAGATAGCAGGAGAGGGGAAAATAGGAAGAAGAGCTGTTTGCTTCCCTTTTTTACTTTCCACCTTTTTTTTTTTTTTTTTTTTGAGATGAATTCTCACTCTGTTGCCCAGGCTTGAGAGCAGTGAGGCAATCATAGCTCACTCACTGTATCCTTGAACTCCTGGGCTCAAGCCATCCTCCAACCTCGGCCTCCCGAGTAGCTGGCACTACACATGAACCACTACACTTGGCTAATTTAAAAAACAAAACAAAACAAAACAAAAGAAAACAAAATTAAAAAACAGGCTCGGCATGGTGGCTCACGCTTGTAATCCTAGCACTTTGGGAGACTGAGGTGGGCGGATCATGAGGTTAGGAGATCGAGACATCCTGGCTAACACGGTGAAACCCCGTCTCTACTAAAAATACAAAAGAAAATTAGCCGGGCATGGTGGCAGGCACCTGTAGTCCCAGCTCCTCAGGAGGCTGAGGCAGGAGAACGGCATGAACCCAGGAGGCGGGGCTTGCAGTGAGCCAAGATCGCTCCACTGCACTCCAGCCTGGGCGACAGAGCAAGACTCTGTCTCAAAAAAAAAAAAAAAAAAAAAAAAAGTTTATAATTTGTAAAGATGGGGTCTTACTATGTTGCCCAGGCTGGTCTCAAACTCATGGCCTCAAGTGATCCTCCCAAAGTGCTGGGATTCTAGGCATAAAGCATCTCCTCTGGCCTGTCTGCTTCCCTTTAAGGAAGCTTCTAGGAAGTCCCACTGAACATATCCACTTATATCCCATTAGCCAGAAACATGACCACATCCTGCTGCTAGTGAGGCTGAGAAATATAGACTAATATACAGGAAAGTTTCCAGCTAGGTTGGGCATGTGGGCTCACACCTGTAATCCCAGCACTTTGGAAGGATGGATCACCTGAGGCCAGGAGTTCGAGATCAAACTGGCCAACATGGTGAAGCCCCATTTCTACCAAAATACAAAAATTAGCTGGGTATGGTGGTGCATGCCTGTAATCCCAGCTACTTGGGCGGTTGAGGCAGGAAAACTGCTTGAACTCGGAAGGCAGAGGTTGCAGTGAGCTGAGATCATGCCACTGCACTCTAGCCTGGGCAACAGAGGGAGACTCTGTCTCTGTCAAACAAACAAAAAAAACCCAAAACATTTCCAGCCACAGATCAGGGTTCTGTTTTGCATGTTGGGAAGGGCAGACAGGAATGAGTGGTCAAAGAGGTCTTTTCCTAGGAAGTAACAATTTGGAACTTGAATGACAAGAAGCCTCTGGTTAGATGATGGGAGCAGAATGTTTCAGGCGAGGGAAACAGCAAATGGAAAATGACGATTTCGTGGAAACAAGAAAGCCTGAAACATAATGAGGAGGAAAGGAGATTAGTCTGGGAGATGGGTAATGGCTAGACCACACAGTCCTTTACCTGTCAGAGAATTGCTTTCATTTTTTAAAAAACTGAAAAATTTTAATCACACTGGGATTTTTTTTTTAAGCAGAGTCTTGCTCTGTCACCCAGGCTGGAGTGCGGTGGCACAATCTCAGCTTACTGCAACCTCTGCCTCTTGGGTTCAAGTGATTCTCATGCCTCAGCCTCCTGCATATTTGGGATTACAGGTGTGTGCCACCATGCCTGGCTAATTTTTGTATTTTTAGTATAGACGAGGTTTCATCATAATGGCCAGCCTGGTCTCAAATTCCTGACCTCAGGTGATCTATCCACCTTGGCCTCCCAAAGTGCTGGGATTACAGGTATGAGCCACTGCACCCAGCCTGCAGTGGGAATTAATTTTAAAGGAAGGACATGACATGCCTTAGATTCTTGCTAGTGCTGACATATACTAGATGTTAAAGAAATCTATCCTTAAGTACACTGGAAAATCTTGGTTTTTAATCCTGATTACATCCCTGATCATTTAATGGGATGTGGGAAATTACTGATTGTTTTGCCTTATGTCTATAGGCAACATATAAAATTATATTTGTTCATCAGCTGCCTGAATAAAACCAATAATCCACGAAGCAGATCCACAGTAGAATGCTTTCTGTAGGGGATGCGGGGTACAGCAGATATGAGCCTCTTGTGTATTTGCGTGGCATGGAGGGGGGTACTAATAAATAAGAAAAAGTCACATGTGTATGTATCTGTGCTTGAGGCAGCTCTTTGAGGATGTGTGCAAATCAAGAAAAGGGCTTTAATTTTGATTCCTTTAATCGTGCCTTATTAACATTTTTTCTTTTTTTTTTTTTTATTAAGGTCACTAGGCATTTGGTAGGAATCTGCATCAAACTGTTGGGCAATGCTAGACAGCAACATTGACGTTTGTAAATTTACACTTGGATTCTTAGTTTCTGGTGAGTAATTTGTGCTCCTTCAACACTCAATGAGAGATGATGATAAGCAAACCTTCAGCCTTCAGCCTTCCTGATGCGGTAGGAATTGCCAGAAATGCCTGTCTGTGGTCGCCCTCTACTGGATTAGTTAAGCCTAACGTGTAAAAGCCACCTGACCACGGTTCCCTTTCTAATATCATCTTCTGCCAGAGCCTACTCACCCTTTAGGTCTGAGAGAGGCCTCTCAGCATCCCCCCTTTCTCTCACCATCTCTGATATGTGTGTTTGTATGACTATTTGATTGACATCTGTCTCCTCCCTCTCTACATAGGCTGTAGTCTGCATGAGGGCAGGGACTCTGCCTCCGAGTGCTTGACACCATTCTTCAATAAATATGGGTTAAATGGATGAATAAAGGAGGAATGAAGGGCCCGAATGTCAAGAGTGAGCCTTTCACACTTCACTCTAGCTGACTGCAGCGCGTAGGAGAAAATGTAAATTCAAGGCATCTGTCCTGGAAATTTTTTTCAAGCAACTTATGCTACTCTTAAAAACCCTGTTTATTAAAATATTACATATATACAGAAAAGTGCACAAATTGCAAGTGTCTAATTCAATGAATTTTCAAAAACTGGTCACACCCCTGTAACCAGTACACAGATTAAGAAATAGAATATCACCAGAAACCCAGAAACCCACCTGTGCCCTTGTGATTTTAATAAAGTTCTCTTGCATGTTTTTATATTTTATAAAAATGAAATCATACACTATGTACTCTTTTGCATCTGGCTTCTTTTCTTTTCTTTTTTTTTTTAATTTGAGACAGAGTCTCATTCTTGTCGCTGGAGTGCAGTGGCATGATCTTGCTCACTGCACCTCCTGGGTTCAAGTGATTCTCATGCCTCAGCCTTTTGAGTCGCTGGGACCACAGGCGTGCATCACCACGCCTGGCTAATTTTTGCATTTTTCTGTAGAGATGGGATTTCACCATATTGCCCAGGCTGGTCTTGAACTTACGAGCTCAAGCAATCTGCCTGCCTTGGCCTCCCAAAGTGCTGGGATTACAGATGGGAGCCACCACACCTGGCCTTGGAAACACATTTCAATATTTTGGTAAAGATGAGCAGAAAAGGGCCGGGGGTGGTGGTTCATGCCTATAATCCCAGCACTTTGGGAGGCTGTGGCGGGCAGATCACGAGGTCAAGAGTTCAAGACCAGCCTGGCCAACATGGTGAAACCCCGTGTCTATTAAGAATACAAACATTAGCCAGAAGTGGTGGTGCGTGCCTGTAATCCCAGCTACTCAGGAGGCTGAGGCGGGAGAATCACTTGAACCCGGGAGGCAGAGGTTGCAGTGAGCTGAGATCACACCACTGCACTCAAGCCTGGGCGACAGAGCAAGGCTCCATCTCGGAAAAAAGAAAAAAAAAAAAAGGTGAGCAGAAAAAGTTAATTGTGATTTTCGTTGGTAAAGCCTTAAGGTTTATACTAAAATCATAATCATAGAGCAGATGGCTGGGATAATACAAGATAAAGTTCACTCAACTTTAACAGTGCCTTCCCAATATGGAAGGGAATACAGAAGCTTCTTTCTCTTGGGGAAGGTGATTGTGTTGAGGTGACAAGGGGGCACTAAACTTATGATCAGAAGAACTAGGACTGAGTTTTGTTGTTGTTGTTGTTGTTCAGGTTAGATGGCTAATGTGCCAATGCTGTAACAAGGTTCAGAGGGAGGCACATAGCACACTTAGGCATAAACACCAAATCATCATGCTCCCGAACTACAAAAGGACTGAGTTTTACTTGGCCAATTACCATTTCTGAGCTTTGGGTAGATCATTCACTCTCTGAGTTTCATCTGTTAAAATGGACATGCCAATATCTGTCCCATAGAATTGTGTAGGGGAGTAGAGTGCTACTCTTTCTGATTCTTAGCACAAAAGATGGATTAACAAACTTATTTAAATTTTACATGACATGGGAAGCTTCATAAGGAAATGAAGACCTAAAGAAGCAGTTAAATGTGAGCATTGTTTATAGTAGGTTTAGTGAAGAGTGGACCACTGTGGAGAAATGTGATAGGGCAAAAACGGTGTGATCTAATGGTAAGGAACGGGGAAACACAGCAAGGCCTGTTTGTTCACTTCAAAAAAATGTTTTGTAAATAGAGGGTCTTGCTATGTTGTTCAGGCTGGTCTCAAGCTCCTGGGCTCAGGCCATCCTTCTGCCTCAACCTCCCAAAGTGCTGGGATTACCGGCATGAGCCACTGCGCCTGGCCCTCTGTTTTCCTTCAGACCAAGAAGTAAGACCTAGAGTGTTGAAAAAAAGGATAGTACTGATAGGGTAAGTGGTTACATAAAACTACATCGCATAAATTACATAAATATTTCCTGGAAGCTCTGAGCCTGTCAACTGCCCAGCGTGATTCCTCACCCTGCCCCGTTCTGCATTGTGGCAACCTTTAGTTTGCAGGCTTCCTTGCTCCGTGAGTTTTGTATATTCTGCTGGGGACAGGCATGAGTGAATGGGTATTTCTCCTGCCTCTCTGTGCTTCCTGTGATGTCTTCCACAGCAGCAGAGTCTCTTTCAAGGCTCTAACTCCCGCTGAAAGGCCCTCCCTCCATGGTCCAGACCCCCGCAAGGGAGCCTCTATAATGGTTCTATTTCCAGCCAGACAATCCTAGCTTTTAGGCTCTGAGAATAGCATCTCTTCCTACTGTCCCTCCATCCCATGGGTGTTAGCTGATTCTTGCTGTCGCTAATCTCCGGGTTACGTCACCACCCTGTTTGGCATCTCAGCTCTTCTATCACTTTTGTAATCTATTTCCTGAATTAAATTCCCTTGGATTGAAAGAGTGGTTTCTGTTGTCCTGACTTGATACGTTCTGATTTCATTCCTCTTCCACAAAAATGCTCAGTTCCTCACGTTTATGGGAATATTTTTCTCCTTCACATGTTTTCCTCTTCTTCTCTCTACTGTGGAGGAACTAGCATGGATTTGGAATTGGCTGGGTTCAGACTTGGGTTCTGTTATTTCAGAATCATATGACTTGGGGTAAATTGCTAGCTTATAATAAGTGCTGAATAATTATTAATGAATGAATGATATTTAACCATTACAATGCCTAATGAAGATTTAAAAATTATTTTTATTTAAAAATTTAGTTTGAAAGGACACGGTCTTGCTGTGTTGCCTAGGCTGGAGTGTAGTGGCTACTCACAGGCACAATCATAGTGCACTACAGCCTTGAACTCCTGGGCTCAAGAGATCCTCCCACCTCTGCTTCCTGAGAAGCTGGGACTAGAGGTCCATGCTGCTGTGCCCAGCAAAAATTTTTGAGTGGTATAAATACAAAACATTAGTATTATACAGTTGTTCTAAAAGGACTCATTTTAAAATATTTTCTAAAATTATGTATATAAAGAATTTGGTGCAATCCCAGCACTTTGGGAGGCCAAGGCGGGCGGATCACGAGGTCAGGAAATCGAGACAATCCTGGCTAACACAGTGAAACCCTGTCTCTACTAAAAATACAAAAAATTAGGCGGGTGTGGTGGCGGGTGCCTGTAGTCCCAGCTACTCGGGAGGCTGAGGCGGGAGAATGGCATGAACCCAGGAGGTGGAGCTTGCAGTGAGCCGAGATAGCGCCACTGCACTCCAGCCTGGGTGACAGAGCGAGACTCTGTCTCAAAAAAAAAAAAAAAAAAAAAAAAAAGAATTTGGTCTTCAAGAAAACCATATTCAGGAATATGTGGTATTTGTTGAGACATTAGTTTCATCACATAACAAGCCATGAGGGTTTTTCTCTTTTGCATTGTAATTATCTCATTTACTGTTATTGTTCTGCCTCCCTCCCTCTAGACTATAAATCTCACATAGTACTTGGCACATAGAAAGCTCTCAAGGAACACTTGTTGAGTGAATGAATATGCTATTTGATGTCTTATGTGCCTGTGTCCTTAAGCCTTAGCATGCATGGAGGACCTGAGCCATAGTAGATTTTGAATAAATGTGTGTTGTGTTACGAATCCAGTATTTAAACGAGTCCAAAGAGTTTAGCACTAGTTTCAATGATGAAATCAGGCAACTTTTATTTTTAAACTGGATCTCAATCACTAATCATTTGCTAATCACTAGTTTCTAAACTAGGAAAGAGAGATGCTTTGGTCCAGAGGTTGTTTGAGTGAAGTAAGCATTTAGGTACTTGTGCACTCAGTACTTCTAGACTTCCATCAAAAATGCTTGCTCACTACAACATTGCACTTCAGGGGTATTTCAGTCATCCTTGTGTGGCTGAGAAAAAAGTCCTAAAAAGTGGCAAGCTAGAATGGAGTAGGGATGTCACTCTTTCCAAGATCTAACAGAACAAAGAACAGCATGATTTTGGGGGGCTCAGCTGCTTTGTTTGCCTGTGGTTTGAGTTTGGCCAAGGGTGAATACCATGAAGGGATCTGAGAGTGGGAGAAGACTGAGGCCAGGATATTTATTCACCTGTTTCCCTGTTGCTGTGTCTCCACAGGTTGGTTGCATCCTTCTGAAGGCCACTGCTCTTGTCAGAAGCCCTCTCTAGATGGCTAAGCTCTCTGGGTTGCGACAATTGCTCTTTTTCCTTGAGCCTTAGGTTAGGGGGCTTCCCAACCCCCTAACCTAAGTAATAGCTTCCCCCACTGCTAGTTCCAGGGTGCTACACTTTCTCTTTCTGGTTTCCCTAATCTGGCTTCCACCATTATAAATAGACCCTTTATTAAAATATCCTCAATTTATCCATATTGAGTGTGCCATCTGTTTCTTTTTTGGATGCTGACTGCTTCAAAGTGATATGGGAAAGTATCCCAGACATGTTTGTCTCATTCATCACACCCAGAAAGATAATTTAGGATTTGATGATGAAAGATCATGGTAGAAAATATAGTATACAAAGTTTTTCCTTGGAAGACAATCACTGGACATTCTCAAGAACGGCAACAGAAGGCATAATAAAAATAGCTGCCAGATGGGGGACAGGACTGACTTGCAGCTCTCACTTAGACAGGCAGAACAGCATGCGGAGACTCACATCGTGAACTTTTGCTCCAAGAACTACCGCAGGAACATACCAGGAAAACCAAAAGAATTCACAGACCCTTTGAAAGAAGCGGCTTGCCGCTGCAAACTCCAAGACACAGCTGAAAAACTGTGAGTGGCCAGAGTGTGAGGGGGGAAAGTCTCCTTCCAAACACACATCCTTACTGGGGAGCCTGAAAATCCATATTATGGGAGAAGGATTTAACCTTACCTAGAGCTGAGCAAAATATAAAAGTAGAAGCAGCAGCAGGAAGAACCCTGTAGGCACTCCCGGTCCCCAGGGAAGCCCAGAGACCCCCATTTCTGACTTTATCTCACAGGCGCCCTTGTGGGGAGGGGACTGCCAGTGGAATTAGGGAGAGCCCACAGGGAGAAGGAAACTTTCAGCTTAACTTTATAGTGATTTCGAGCATGAATTTTCCAGAGCAGAATCTGGGGTTGGGGGCAAATAGGAAGTGCGGATAGGAGCACAGAAGCCGCAGCGAGGAGGGGCGGGCCTGAAAGCCCTGCTTGCTTTATTAGGCGGGAGGCTTGTATGGTGGCGGTGGGGGGAGTTCCCAGCCCTGCTCACTGGCTGCCTAGATATAAACTTGGTGCTGTTGAGGAGCACTGGGAGAGCGAGACTGGCCTTTCAGGGTGCGTGGGAGCTGGGTAAGGCCTGTCACTGCCAGTTTTCCCCAACTTCCCTGGCGACCTGTATGACAGCCGAGGCAACCATAATTCCACTGAGAACCTACGGCAATGGCCTGAGAACCACACCCCTTCCCCGACAGTGGCCGCAGCAAGCCCCGCCCAAGGAGAGTCTGAGCTCAGACCCGCCTGACTCTATCCCCACCAGATAGATGATCTTTCTCTACCTGCCCTGGTAGCCAAAAACAAAAGACGTACAACTCATGGAAGTTGTACGGCCCCGCCCATCACCTGAGAAACCTGAATGCTCATCCAGGAGACCCGAGGGGAAGCTTGGGTCCCCCCGTACTACCTCAGCTGAAGCTGTCTTGAAAGCGCCACCTCCTGGCTGGAGGCCAAGCAACACAAACCATTACAGCAACTCATCAAAGAATAGCCCTGCCCCAAGAAAGGAGAAAACAATGGTTAACTCCACTGCCTGTAACATCCTGGCTAACCAGAGGTCCTAAGTCTGTCCACATGATAGCTTTACCGTCAGTACAACCAGCATTTGAGAAAACTGGCATGCTAAACAAAACTACAACCAAGTACTCTTACAGAGTCCGCTTCACTCCTCCGCTACCTCCAGCGGAGCAGGTGCTGGTATCCACAGCTGAGACCTGAAGATGGAGCACATCACAGGACTCTTTGCAGACCCTCCTCAGTACCAGCCCAGAGCCACCAGGTGGCTAGACCCAGAAGAGAAATAACAATCACTGCAGTCTGGTTCTCAGGAAGTCCCATCCCAAGGGGAAAGGGGAGAGCACCACATCAAGGGAGCACCCTGTGGGACAAAAGAATCTGAACAGCAGCCCTTGAACCCCAGATCTTCCCTCTGACATAGTCTACCCAAATGAGAAGGAACCAGAAAAACAATTCTGGTAATATGATAAAACAAGGCACTTTAACACCCCCAAAATATCACACTAGCTCACCAGCAATGGATCCTGTGAAAGGAAAATATCTTGGGCCCCAAAATCACTAAGAAAAACTAGCTGGAAATTGCTTAGGGCAAATCTGCCTTCCGTTCTATTCAAAGTTATCGCTCTGCTCATTAAGATAGATGCATATCTGATTGCCTCCTTTGGAAAGGCTAATCAGAAACTCAAAAGAATGCAACTGTTTGTGTTTCATCTATCTATGACCTGGAAGATCCCTCCCTGCTTTGAATCTTCCTGTCTTTGCTTCAGTTGTCCCGCCTTTCCAGATGCAACCAATGTACTTCTTACATATATTGATTGTTGTCTCATGTCTCCCTAAAACGTATAAAACCAAGCTGTGCCCCGACCACCTTGGGCATGTCATCAGAACTCCCCGAGGCAGTGTCACGGGTCTGTCCTCAACCTTGGCAAAATAAACTTTCTAAATTAACTGAGAACTGTCTCAGACTTTCTAGGTTCACAATCCAAACTAAGAAGAAATCTCTAAATGGCCAGAAAAAAAATTCAGAAGATCGATTATTAAGCTACTCAAGGAGGCACCAGAGAAAGGTAAATACCAACTTAAAGACATTTAAAAAATGTTACAGGATATGGAAGGAAAAATCTCCAGAGAAATAGATAGAAGCCTCAAAATACACCAAAATAGGCCAAGCGCAGTGGCTCAAACCTATAATCCCAGCACTTTGGGAGACCGAGGTGGGCAGATCACGAGTTCAGGAGAACGAGACCATCCTGGCTAACATGGTGAAACCCCGTCTCTACTAAAAACACAAAAAATTAGCCGGGTGTGGTGGCACACACCTGTAGTCCCAGATACTCTGGAGGCTGAGTCATGAGAATCGCTTGAACCCGGGAGGCAGAGGTTGCAGTGAGCCGAGAGTGCACCACTGCATTCCAGCCTGGGCAACACAGCGAGTCTCCATATCAAAAAAAGAAAAAAGAAAAAAGAAATACACCAAAATAGAACCTTCTTAGAGCATAAATCTCATAGGACCTATAAAACAATAAAATAAAAACATAAGGTATTCAGGCAACAACTAGCATGATGAATAGAATGATACCTCACATCTCAACACTACTGCCAAATGTAAATGGCCTAAATACTCCACTTAAAAGCTACAGAATGGCAGAATGAATAAGAATTCACCAACCAAGCATCTGCTGGCTTCCAGAAACTGACCTAACACATAAGGACTCACATAAACTAAGGTAAAGGGGTGGAAAAAGATATTCCATGCAAATGGACATCAAAAGCGAGCAGGAGTAGCTATTCTTAGACAAAACAGACTTTAAAGCAACACAGTTAAAAAAGACAAAGAGGGACATTATATAATGATCAAAAGTCTAGTCCAACAGGAAAATATTACACTGATATATATATATATGTGTGTGTGTGTGTGTGTGTGTGTGTATATGCACCTAACACTGGAGCTCCCAAATTTATAAAATAATTACTACTAGACCTAAGAAATGAAATAGATGGCAATGTAATAATAGTTAGAGACTTCAATACTCCGCTGACAGCACTAGACATGTCATCAAGTCAGAAAGTCAACAAGGAAAAAATGGACTTAAACTATACCCTAGGAGAAATGGACTTAATGGATATTTACAGAACGTTCTACCCAACAACTGCAGAATATACATTCTATTCATCAGCACATGGAACATTCTCCAAGATAGACCATATGATAGGCCACAAAACAAGTCTCAATAAATTTGATAAAATTGAAATTATATCAAGTACTCTCTCAGACCACAGTGGAATAAAATCGGAAATTAACTCCAAAAGGAATCCTCAAAACCATGCAAATACATGGAAATTAAATAACCTACTCCTGAATGATCATTGGCTCAACAATGAAATCAAGATGGAAATTAAAAAATTCTTTGAACTGAATGATAATAATGACACAACCTATGAAAGCCTCTGGGGTATAGCAAAAGTGGTGCTAAGAGGAAAATTCATAGAATTAAATGCCTAAATCAAAAAGCCTGGAAGAGCACAAGTAGACAATCTAAGGTCACACTTCAAAGAACTGGAGAAAGAAGAACAAACCAAACCCAAACTCAGCAGAAGAAAACAAATAGCAAAGATCAGGCCAGCCATGGTGGCTCACACCTGTAATCCCAGCACTCTCGGAGGCCAAGGTGGGTGGATCACTTGAGGTCAGTAGTTCAAGACCAGCCTGGCCAAAATGGTGAAACCCTGTCTCTACTAAAAATACAAAAAATATTATCTGGGTGTGGTGGTGCATACCTATAATCCCAGCTACTCTGGAAGCTGAGGCACGAGAATCGATTGAACCTGGGAGGTGGAGGTTGCAGTGAGCTGAGGTCGTGCCATTGCACTCCAGCCTGGATGACAGAGTGAGACCCCATCTGTAGCCCCTTCCCCACACAAAAAAAGAAATAACAAAGATAAGAGCAGAACTAAATGAAATTAAAACAAACAAATACAAAAGATAAATGAAACAAAAAACTGATTATTTGAAAAGATAAACATTGATAGACCATTAGCAAGATTAACCAAGAAAAGATCCAAATAAGCTCAATTAGAAATAAAATGAGAGCTATTACAATTGATACCACAAAAATATGAAAGCTCATTCAAGACTACTATGAATACCTTTACACTCACAAACTAGAAAACCTAGAGGAGATGGATAAATTCCTGGAAATATACAACCCTCCTAGATTAAACCAGGAAGAAATAGAAACCCTGAACTGACCAATAACAAGCAGTGAGATTAAAATGGCAATTTAAAAATTGCCAACAGAAGAAAGTTTAGGACCAGAAGAATTCACAGCTGACTTCTATCAGACATTCGAAGAAGAATTGGTACCAATCCTGTTGACACTATTCCAAAACGCAGAGAAAGCCGGAATCCTCCCTAAATCATTCTATGAAGCCGGGATTACCCTAACACCAAAACCAGGAAATGACATAATGAGAAAAGAAAACTACAGACCAATATCCCTGATGAACATAGATGCAGAAATCCTCAACAAAATACTAGCTAACTGAATGCAACAGTATATAAAAAAGATAATCCATCCTGATCAAGTGGGTTTCATACCAGGGGTGCAGGGATGGTTTAACATATGCAAGTCAATAAATGTGATACACCACATAAACAGAATTAAAAACAAAAATCACATGATCATGTCAATAGACACACAAAAAAAACATTTGACAAAATCCAGCATCCCTTTATGATCAAAACTCTCAGCAAAATCAGCAGAGAAGGGACATACCTTAAGGTAATAAAAGCCATTTATGACAAACCCACAGCCAACATTATACTGAATGGGCAAAAGTTGAAAGCATTTCTTACTTCTATTCAACATTGTACTGGAAGTTCTAGCCAGAGCAATCAGAAAGAGAAAGAAATAAAGGGCATCTAAATCAGCAAAGAGGACATCAAACTGTTGGTGTTGGCAGATGATATGACTGTATACCTGGAAAACCCTAAAGACTCAACCAGAAAGCTCCTAGACCTGATAAATAAATTCAGTAAAGTTTCAGGCTACAAAATCAATGTCGCAAATTAGTAAGTCTGCTATACACCAACGGCGACCAAGCTGAGAATGAAATCAATAACTCAACCCCTTTTACAATAGATGCAAATTAAATAAACAAATAAAATACCTAGGAATATACCTAGCCAAGGAAGTGAAAGACCTCTACAAGGAAAAACCACAAAACATTGCAGAAAGAAATCATGGATGACACAAAAAATGGAAACATTCCAGTCTCATGGATGCATAGAATCAATGTTGTGAAAATGACCATACTGCCAAAAGCAATCTACAAATTCAATGCACTTCCCATCAAAATACCATCATCATTCTTCATAGAACTAGAAAAAACAATCCTAAATTCATATGGAACCAAAAAAGTGCCCACATAGCCAAAGCAAGACTGAGCAAAAAGAACAAATCTGGAGGCATCACATTACTCAACTTATACCACACCATAAGGTTATAGTCACCAATAACATGTATAGCATGATACTGGCATGAAAATAGGTACAAAGACCAATGGAACAGAGAACCAGAAATAAAGCCAAATACAGCCAACTGATCTTTGACAAAGCAAACAAAAACATAAAGTGGGGAAAGGAAACCCTATTTAACAAATGGTGTTGGCAAGCCACATGTAGAAGAATGAAACTGGATCCTCATCCCTCACCTTATACAAAAATCAACTCAAGATCAATAAAGACTTAAATCTTAGACCTGAAACCATAGAAATTCTAGAAGATAACACCAGAAAAACCCTTCTAGACATTGGCTTAGGCAAAGACTTTGTGACCAAGAATCCAAAAGCAAATGCAACAAAAACAAACAGATGGGACTTAAACTAAAAAGCTTCTGCACAGCAAAAGAAATAATCAACAGAGTAAACAGATAACCCACAGAGTGGGAGAAAATCTTTGCAAGCTATGCATCAGACAAAGGACTAATACCCAGAATCTACAAGGAACTCAAACAAATCAGAGAGGAAAAAAAAAAATCCCACCAAAAAGTGAGCTAAGGAGATGAATAGACAGTTCTGCAAAGAAGATACACAAATGGCCAACAAACATGGAAAAATGCTCATCATCACTAATTATCAGGGAAATGCAAATCAAAACCACAATGCGACACCACTGAACTCCTGCAAGAATGGCCATAGTTAAAAAATAAAATGTTAAGGTTAATAAAGACCTCCTATCAACACAATTCATTTGCCATCTTTTAGATCCCAAATGTTACTTCTCGTATCTGTGACTTTGGACACCATTGACTACTCTCTCCTTCATGAAACTCTCCTCTCCTGTAGCTTCTAGTGATATTCTAGAAGTGTCCCAGATGTCATTCCTTTGCTTTGTCCTTTCTTTTATCTTTTTTGCCTCGGTCTCAGCTACTGGCTCTTTCTGCTCCAAAATTTTGGTGTTCCTAAAGTTTCTTCCTCAAGCCCTTTTCTCTCTGCACACTGTAGGTTCTCTTTGAGTCATCTCATCCACCACTGGGGCTCCAGTTGCCATTAACACAAACCTGACTAAAAGGAAAGAAAAAGAATTGAGGAAGTCTAGAAACAGTTTGACTGACCAAGTTTAACATCCTGATCCTGTCTGACTCATCCTTGTGAGGAAATACTGGTGAATCTGGCCAATTTGGTGGAAAAGTGTTGGGTCCAAATTGTCCACGGTATTTACCCAACAGGGTAGGAAGAAAACAGACAGCCAATAGAGAACAGAATTGTGTCTGAGGAGGATTGCCAAAGGTCAAACTGGAGAAGCCACTAGAATGAGTGGCTAGTGCAGTTGGAAATAGGAAACTATCCTGAAATGTAATCATCATTTAACTCAAGTCCCTGCATTCAGGGCTTCCTTGCACCAACCCATCTTTCACAAAGCTGCCAGAATTAGGTTTCTACAACTTACCTTCATGATAGTATTACTCTTCTGCTATTATGTGGTAGTTCCTTGCTGTCTGCAGAATAGAGACACTCGTGAGGCTTTTCATGAGCTGGTCCCAGCTTGTCTGTTTAGCTTCATGTTCTCCTGATCCCTGCCTTATACCCTATGTTCCATTGATGCCATGCTTCTTGATGATCCCTGAGCACATCCAGATGATGTACACGTGTTCCTCTGTGGGGACCTCCAAGACCTCCTCATCTCCTCATTCATTCATCAGGACATAGTTCTTGAACACCTGCTGTGGGCCCAGTTCTGATCTCAGTGCAGAGATCTATGCTGTAAGCCAAAAGCATACACAGTCTCCGCTCTATTGGAGACAGATAGTGATCAAAGAGTTTCAGGAAAGGCACTAAATTTCGTTTATGGTAAGTTTTATGAAGGCAAAGTACATGGTGCCGTAACAGAGTGAAATGGAGGAAATGGCCTCGTTAGAAAAAGTGGAGAGCCAAAGAAAGAGTTAGGAATTAGCTAAGGGTACAGAGAGCATGTACAAAGGCCCTGAATAGAAGGAAATATGCTGAGAAGGACAAAGAGGGTATGGTAGAGAGAAAGGGTGATAAGTGAGAGGAGGTAGGGACCTTCTAAAAAGGAAGGTTGGATGGTTCCCTGAGAACCACAGGGAGCCATAAATGCTTGTAAGCAGGGGTTGGGGTGGTATCAACATGATCAGGTTTGCTTTTAAAAGTGTTAGTCTGGCTGCACGTGGAGGATGGATTTAAGGGGAGAAGACTGGAGGTAGGAAAGCCAAGAAGGAGGCTGTGGCCATTGTCCCAGTGAGTAATGACAGGCCCTGAATCCTGCTCTGAGCATCACCATATCTTGCCTGGGCTATTGTAACAGCCTCCTAATAGCTGTTGCTCTTGGTCCCTCCTCCAGTGGGTTTAAAGTTCTATGAAAAGTCTGGACTGGAGAGTTAGAGATGAACCTGAAACCTAGGGGACTCTGGGATGTCATTGAACTTTTACTTATTTCCTTTGGAATACTTGTTATATTGCTCTAAATTGACTGATTTACATGTCTGTTTTTCTCAGGCCTCTTATTCATCCTGGTCTTCTCAGAGCAAAGCAAAGTCTCTGACATGGTATATGCTCAACAATTGAAAGAATGAGGATCATATTAATAAAAATTGTTATGGCCGGGCATGATGGCTCACTCCTGTAATCCCAGCACTTTGGGAGGCCAAGGTGGGCAAATCGCCTGAGGTCAGAATTTTGAGCTCAGCCTGGCCAATATGGTGAAACCCCATGTCTCCTAAAAATACAAAAATTAGCCAGGCATGGTGGTGTGCACCTGTAGTCCCAGTTACTTGGGAGGCTGAGGCAGGAGAATCACTTGAACCCCAGAGGTGGAGGCTGCAGTGAGCTGAGATGGCGCCGCTGCTCTCCAGCCTGGGTGACACAGTGAGACTCTTGTCTAAAAAGAAAAAGAAATTATGACTGTTGTACCACAGAATGCAACCGTGAATTTGTAATGACACTAAAATTAGTATTTAACACTGTTAGAGGTTCTAGATAATTTTTAAAAGTAGGGACAAGTTCAGATATTCAAAGAACTCCATGTATTAACAAAAATAAAATAAGCAATAAAAACAGATGGGAACATTAATTTTGTTGTTATGAAGGAATATTACTCTTTTCTGTACTAATATTTATATTAACTTTGAGAACACAAGAACATTACAAATAGAATGCAGTAGCCAAGACATAAAGAAAAAGATTAAAACTAGAAATAGAATTAGCAAAGAATATTTGCCTTGTTAACAGTGGTGGCTACTGTATTTAAAAACTTTATTAGGCCGGGTGTGTGGTGGCTTATATCTGTAATCCCAGCACTTTGGGAGGCCGAGGTGGGTGGATCACCTAAGGTCAGGAGTTTGAGACCAGCCTGGCCAACATGGTGAAATCCTGTCTCTACTAAAAATACCAAAAATTAGCAGGGTGTAGTGGCGGGCATCTGTAATCGCAGCTACTCAGGAGGCTGAGACAGGAGAATCGCTTGAACCCAGGAGGTGGAGGTTGCAGTGTGCGGAGATCATACCACTGCACTCCAGCCTGGGCAACAAGAGGGAGACACCATCTCAAAAAAAAAAAAACATTTGTTCAGAAGGCAAATTGCCCCCATGGTTTCCACCTCTGACTGCACATTAGAATCCGCTGAGGGACTCTACAAACACCGGGAAGCCTGTGTCCTACCTCAGACTAACTCCTACTTCCCAGCGAGGCCAAACTTTAGGATTTTTTTGAAAAGCTTCCCGCATGATTCAAGTGTCCATGCAGACTGAGAAGCACTGCTTTGGTAGAGTGTCCCAGAGGGATAGGCTGATGAGTGAGAGGATGCAACATTGAGGTGCCTGCAGAGAGAGCCAACACAGGAAATAGGGGAAGAGGAAGAATGCTCCTAATCAAGTTGTGGAGAATTTACCAGAAAGGCTGACATATATCAATTAAAGAATTGGGAAACTCAGCATGGAAAAAATGGCAGCCAGAAATAACATACAGATTTCCGCCGGGCGCAGTGGCTCACGCCTGTAATCCCAGCACTTTGGGAGGCCTAGGTGGGTGGATCACCTGAGGTCAGGAGTTCAAGACCAGCCTCTCTACTAAAAATAGCATCTCTGCTAAAAATTAGCAAGTGTGAAAATTAGCCAGGTGTGGTGGTGGGCGCCTGTAGTCCCAGCTACTTGGGAGGCTGAGGCAGGAGAATGGTGTGCACCTGGGAGGCAGTTTGCAGTGAGCCGAGATTGCACCACTGCACTCCAGGCTGGGTGACAGAGCGGGACTCCGTCTCAAAAAAAAAAAAAAATTAGCAAATGTGGTGGCACACACCTGCAATCCCAGCTATTGGGGAGGCTGAGGTACGAGAATCACTTGAACCTGGAAGGTAGAGGTTGCAGTGAGCTGAGATTGTGCCACTGCACTCCAGGCTTGTCAATAAAGTGAGACTTTGTCTCAAAAAAAAAAAAAAAAACAAAAACAGATTTCCTTAAAATCGTGTAACACTGTTCCATAATCTAAAGGCAAACAGATTTATTACAAAAAAAGGAATTAAAGTCCATGAATTCATAAATATCTTTATTAAAGAAGAAAAAGTAGTTTTATTTCTCTAAAAGAAAGGCAGGCTGTCTTAAATTAGCTTCCATCGGCATTTAAAAAATATTTAAATATTAATAACTGTCCACTTGGAGGAGAGTGAAGGAACCTGGCTTGACATTGAATGACTCTGCAAGTAGTCATTTAATTATAGAGTAGCTCCATGTGTGTCTACCTTACAAAAAAGTAGAACACTTTCTAGTTTAAATATTGGCTTCCTGAACAATTATCGCATTTGCTTCTTGAAAAATTCTGGCAAGATAGTGGGGTAGGAATTTCTGTTGGTGTTTGAGAGACAAGGACTCTGAGGCTCAGAGTTGCATAAAATCATGCAAATAACAGGAAGTACATTTGAGACTTGGCTTCCAAGCTCGTGATTCCAAATCTAACTTCTCACTGCACCATCCCACTGCTCATTAAAAGTGGGAGCTTTACAAAGCCTTGATTTCAGAGCAGTACAGAACTTTACAGAAGTTCGAAGTCTGGTTTTCAAAATGAGATAATAGATTGAAGGACCACATTAGGTATATAGTAGTAGGTTGCTTACTTTTATGTGTCAACTTGATTGGGCTAAAGGATGCTCAAATATCTGGTAAAATATTTCTGGGTATGTTTGTGAAAGTGTTTTGGGAAGAGATTAGCATTTGAATCAGCAGCCTCAGTAAAGAAAATTAACTTCACCAATACAGTAATTTTATCATTTTATGGATAATTTTATCCATTTAGGTTCCAAATAGGACAAAAAAGTAGAGGAGGGTGAATTCAGTCTGTTTGAGCTGGGACATCTGTCTTTCTCTGCCATCAGACATCAGTGCTCTTGGTTTTCGGGCCTTTGGGTCTGAACTGGAGCATACACCATTAGCTCTCCTGTTTTCCAGGCCTTCAGACTTGGACTTCAGACTTCCAATGGAATTGCATCACCAGTGTTCTGGTTCTCCAGACTACAAAGAGCAAATTGTGGGACTTCTCAGCCTTCATAATCACATGAGCCAATCTTTACAACAAATGTCCTCTTATATACACATGTTGACTGTAGTTCTCTGGAGAACCCTGAAGAGACCTGGTCATTCAAAGGTGTGGGATTATTTGTAGATTACTCTAAGGCTTACCTTTAAGAGATCAGTAAATTTATTGGCCCTGTTTTCTACACAGCTCATGATAGAAAAATCTTAAAACTTTACACAGTAATTCCATTCCAGGGTCTACTTACCTTTACCAACAGGAAGTGCTTATCTAACCTGAAATTTTTCAGTACATTTTTTTTTAAAACAGTCTAAATTTATTTATTTATTTGTAGATTACTCTAAGGCTTGCCTTTAAGAGATCAGTAAGTTTAGTGACCCTATTTTCTACACAGCTCATGATAGAAAAATCTTAAAACTTTACACAATAATTCCATTCCAGGGTCTACTCACCTTTACCAACAGGAAGTGCTCATCTAACCTGAAATTTTTCAGTACATGTTTTTTAAAACAATCTAAATTTATTTATTTATTTGAGATGGAGTTTTACTCTTGTCACCCAGGCTGAGTGCAATGGCACAATCTTGGCTCGCTGCAACCTCCACCTCCCAGATTCAAGCAATTCTCCTGCCTCAGTCTTCTGAGTAGCTTGGACTACAGGCGTCCGCCACCGCTCCCAGCTGATTTTTGTATTTTTGGTAGAGACAGGATTTCACCATGTTGGCCAAGCTGATCTTGAACTCCTGACCTCAGGTGACCCACCCACCTCGGCCTCCCAAAGTGCTGGGATTACAGGTGTGAGCCACTGCACCTGGCTTAAAACAGTCTAAATTTCAAGGAAGAAGAAACATATTATGCTTCATAAAGTTGCAGGTGATAGGGTGCTAACTGGGAAATCAGAGATGCTCTCCATAGACTCCACTGTCAGTGTCTGTGTTCCTGGTGAATGAGGGAGCCAGTGACTAGTCTGCCCATTTGTTAGCAGGAGTGTCCGCTACATGCTGTGTCATGAAGCAAGTTATCAATTTTCTTTGGACTTTGTAGTGGGCATAGTCAGGTGACGAGCACTTGTTTTCTTTTGATTTTTCTTCTCGGAATCCATTCCACCTTCAAGTGCTCCTCTTTTCCTTGGAAAACAGACCTCTTCTCAATAAAAATACATAAATAAAAATTAATTAATTAATTTCAATCAATTAAATTTGTTAATTAAAGAAAAATTTCCAGCTTATATTTTCAACAATAATGAAGTTTTGTGAACATTTTCAATAGCCCAACCTAAATTTATAACTAAAGATAAAGTAGACTGCTTCAAGAAGAAGTCTAAATGAACAGAAATCTCTCTTGCTAAAGATAAGTGTTCAGTGCTTTGCATTTAATCCCCAAAATACTTTAGATCCAACTTTGCTTAGAGAGCATCCAGTAAAAGATAAGCAACAGCTGTTATGTTTGACCTACACATGACCTCTTCCTCATTCTCATTCCATGTGGCTTAAGTCTCATTGACTCTATCTCCCAACTCCAGGGTTTGCTTCAGTCATTTAGAGTATTCTAAGGCTGAAACAGTTGAGGACCACTGAATTAGTCAGGGTTCTTCAGAGAAACAGAGCCAACGGGATGGATGGATAGAGAGATAGACAGATGAAGGAGTATTTATTATGGGAATTGACTCCTGTGATTATGGAGGCTTAGGAGTCCCTTGACAGGCTACCTGCAAGGTAGAGAACCAGGGAAGCTGGTAGCATGGCTCAGTCCAAGTCCAAATGTCTGAGAACCAAGAGAGCCATTGGTGTAACTCTGGGTCTGAGACCAAAGGCCTGAGAAACTGAGGGACTGCTGGTGTAAATCCTGGCGTCCAAAGGCCAGAGAACCTGGAGATCTGATGTCCAAGGGCAGGAGAAGATGGTGTCCCAGTTGCAGAAGAGAGAGCAAATTCAACTTTCCTCTGCCTTCTGGTTCTGTCTGGACCCTTAACTAATCGAATGGTGTCCACCCACATTGGGTGAGGTTGGGTCTTCCTTACTTCACTGATTCAAAAGCCAATTTCTTCTGGAAACACCCTCATAGACATGCCAGAAATAATGTTTTCCCAGCTATTTGGGTTTCTTAACCCAGACAAGTTGACACCTAAAATTAACTACCACAGCCATCATATGGAAAGAGCCTGCCTGAGAGTAAAACCAACATAGAGGAAAGCAGAGTGGAGGAAGGAGAGGGCTGCAGAGACCAGCTCCTGACGATCTCACCTGAGCCCCTGCATCCAGCCATGCCTGAAGCCTTTTGATGATGTCGAGCAATACATCCTCTTTTTGTTTAAGCTTGTGTGAGTTAATTTTAGTCACTTGCAATTGAAAGAGTCCTGCCCAGCACATTATAACAGTGATCTCAGTTCAGTTATTTCTATTCTGATCTCTTATAAGTTAATCTTACTTTCCTATTTTGCTAGAAGACAGAAATGAAGGTCAAATGTAGGTCAAACATAACAGCTGTTGCTCATCTGCTGGGTGCTCTCAAAGCAAGATTGGATCTAATTTATTTTGAGGATTAAATGTAAAGCTTTGAACCCTTATCTTTAGCAAGGGAGATTTCTGTTCACTTAGACTTCTTGAAGCAGTCCACTTTATCTTTAATTATAAATTTAGGTTGAGCTATTGAAAATGTTAACAAAATTTCATTATTTTTGAAAATATAAGGTGGAAAAATTTAATTAACAAATTTAATTAATAGATTTAAATTAATTAATTAATTTTTAAAAATTATTTTTTAGAAGTGAGGTCTCACTTCGTTGACCAGATTTGTCTCAAATACCCGGGCTCAATCAGTCCTCCCACCCTGACCTCCCAATGTGCCGGGATTACAGGCATGAGCCATATAAGTTTCTAAGCCTGAAAATTTTCTAAGTTAAAAACTTGCAAGACTCGAAAAGAAGTGAAAGAATGAAGCTCATTAGAAAATGCAATTAGCAAATATTCTTGGGAGAAAGATGCACTGAATTTCCAGTCCATGTTTTCTGGCTTCTTTTCCATAGGGAGGATAAAAATAATGACAGTTAAGTCCCTCCCTCCCTCCCTCCCTCCCTCCCTCCCTCCCTCCCTTCCTTCCTTCCTTCCTTCCTTCCTTCCTTCCTTCCTTCCTTCCTTCCTTCCTTCCTTCCTTCTTTCCTTCCTTCCTTTCTTTCACAGGGTCTCACTCTGTCATCCAGGCTGGAGTGCAGTGGTTTAATCATAGCTCATTGCAACCTTCACCCCCTGTGCTCAAGTGATCCTCCCGCCTCAGCCTCCTGTGTAGGTGGGATTACAGGCACACAACACCATGCCCAGTTAACTTTTTAAAGATTGTTTGTAGAGACAGAATCTCAACATGTTGCCCAGGCTGGCCTTGAGCTCCTGCCCTCAAGCAATACTCCTGCTTCAGCATCCCAGAGTTCTAGGATTACAGGTGTGAGACACTCTATCCAGCCAGTTTTCTCTTGCTTTTCTTACAACTATGGGTATCAAAACCAGGGATATGAATTGTTTTTAAGATTGCAGTGGTTATTTGTGGTGTTTTGAATCTAAATAAAAACTCAATTCTAACTGATGAAAAGGATAATAATATATTAACTAGACAATAATAAAATATACGATGTATATTTTATACATATACGTAGGCCGAGGTGGGCGGATCATAAGGTCAGGAGATCAAGACCATCCTGGCGAACGCGGCGAAACCCCGTCTCTACTAAAAATACAAAAGAATTAGCCAGGCATGGTGGCGGGCACCTGTAGTCCCAGCTGCTCGGGAGGCTAAAGCAGGAGAACGGCATAAGCCTGAGAGGCGGAGGTTGCAGTGAGCCAAGATCGCACCACTGCACTCCAGCCTGGGCGATAGAGCGAGACTCGTCTCAAAAGAAAAAAACAAAAAAGTATATATATATGATGTAGAATATAATACAATTGATATAACAACAACCACAGAAACTTACACATATTGAGCACTTAAAAAATGTATATATTTATTTATTTTTGTAGAGGTGAGGTCTTGCTATGTTGCCTAGGTTGGTCTTGAACTTCTGGTCTCGAACTTCTGGTCTCAAACGATACTCCTACCTTGCCTCCCAAAGTGCTGAGATTACAGGCATCAGTCAGTGCCCCCAGTCTATTGAGTACTTATTATATGCTAGGTCCTGTGCTAAATGCTTAACATGCATTTCTTATTTATCTATCACAGCAACAATGTCAACCATCTTGTATAATAAGGCTCAGAGAGGCTGTCTAACTAGCCCCTGGTCTCCTGGTTGGTTAGTGAGAAAACCAGAATTCAAACACAGGTTGGCCTGACTCCAGGAATCAATGACCAAACCATGCTGTCTGGATTTAATTTTTTTTTAATTTTATTTATTTATTTATTTTTTATTTTTGGAGATGGAGTCTCGCTTTGTCACCTAGGCTGGATTCCAGTGGCACAATCTCAGCTCACTGCAACTGCTGTCTCCTGGGTTCAAGCAATTCTCCTGCCTCAGCCTCCCAAGTAGCTGGGATTATAGGTGCCTGCCACCATGCCCAGCTAGTTTTTTTTTTTTTTTTGTATTTTAGTAGAGATGGGGTTTCACCATGTTGGCCAGGCTGGTTTTGAACTCCTGACCTCAAGTGATCCGCCCGCCTCGGCCTCCCAAAGTGCTGGGATTACAAGCATGAGCCACTGCATCTGGCCCTGTTTGGATTTTTTAATCCTTCCTATATTCGTAATTGTACAGAAATTTAACTGAGGATGTTTTGCTCGTCTTGTGGGTGATTTAAAGATGTTTAAGCAACATTAAAATCAGTGTTGGGGTAGGTAGTTGCTGTTGAATGTACAACTTTAGGTTTTCACAAAAGTGAGAAGATCTGGCTACCCTAAGCTCTTATTTCTCCAAAATGGGAGGCACAGGCTATGTCCAGCTGACCCCTATCAAGGGGCATGTACACTTGGGGTTGGCCCAGCTCTCTGCAAACACTCTTGTGGCTTCCTGGATTTCTTGCCTCTATCCTTCCTCTCATTTGTCAGTTCTTTGTCTTCAAGGAAACAGGCCCGATTGCATCAAGCCTGCTGAAAGCCTTCAGTGGTCCCCTATTACCTGAAAGTACTTAAAACCCTGATCTACCCACTTTCTAGTCTTGTACTCTAGCCATGCTGGGCTCCACACTGTCTGCTATGCACCGTGCCCTGCCATGCCTCCTTGTGTTCATGTCTTTTTCATGCTGTTCTGGTGCCAACAATGTCCTCCTACTTTCTCAATTGTTAAATACTTAATCAGAATTTAAAATCCATTTCAAATGTCATCTCCTTGGGAGATAGAAAATCCTCTTTTACCTACACAGGGTGAATTCATGTATTTCCTCTTCCATGCCTCTGCAGCCCTTCACATCCTGGGTGTCTACAAAGCTAACCACATTTTACTTTATAGAGTTAATTGTGGGTCTGGCTCCTCTGGCTAGACTCTAAGCTCTCTAAGGGGAAAGGCTCTGACTTATTCCTCTTTGCATTCCCAGAACCTGATACGGTGACTGGCACAGAGTAAGAGCTCAATCAATGCTATTCCTTCTCCCTTTTCCTTAGTGGCAGCGACTTTATCTTATCCCTGAAATGTTTCTGCTTAACTCAGCAGCATTAAGACCCAGGATATAAAAGGCACTCAACCATTATTGAAGGATGAGCTGAATTCATGTTGTGGCTATTGTAGCATCTCTCTCTCTCTCTCTCTCTCTTTTTTTTTTTTTTTTTTTGAGACGAAGTCTAGCTCTGTTGCCAGGCTGGAGTGCAGTGGCGCGATCTCGGCTCACTGCAACCTCTGACTCCCTGGTTCAAGTGATTCTTCTGCTTCAGGCTCCTGAGTAGCTGGGATTACAGGCAAGTGCCACCATGCCCAGCTAATTTTTGTGTTTTTAGTAAGGACCGGGTTTCACCATGTTGGCCAGGCTGGTCTCAATCTCCAGACCTCATGATCCGCCTTCCTTGGCCTCCCAAAGTGCTGGGATTACAGGTGTGAGCCACTGCACCCGGCCCATAGAATCTCTTAACCTGTGTCTCATTCCATATTGAGGTTAGCTGTTCTAGAACCCTTCTTAGTTCCTACCTGCTCAAGTCCACCCAGCTACCAACAATACCTGTTACCTGCAGACTTTGCCCTTCTAATCATTAAACCAATGAGAAAATCTGCTAGTCAACCTATTAGAAACCTTGACTACTCAGGTGTGGGAGCTTTTTCTGCCAACATATGTTATAGTCAGTGTTCTTTGAAGTAATAGAAGTGAGCAAAATCACAGAATACTGCCTGGACATTAAACTACTTCTGCCCACCAGCCAGCCTGTCCCTCTAATGGGAATTGCATTTTGCTTCACTGGCTTCAGCTTCTTGCCTGAGGTCCCTACTGGGACAGATGCTCAGAATTGAGCAGTAGCTCGATAGGTGTGGGTCCCTGGCACTTGGCCAAGCTCCTGACGTCCATATTCATTGCTTCCACTATCCCTTTTATTGAGCAAATTACTGCTAGAAATGCCATAGCCCAGGAAAAAAACACACATCTTCCTGTAACCACCCCTCACTCCCTTCCTCTATGTCCAAGTATCTCCTCACCCACAGAGAGGCAGTATCGCTTAATGGTGAAATGTGGGGACTCTGGAGTCAGAAAACTCTGGCTTGCAATCCTGGTTTTGCAACTTTTATTTGTATGTGGCACTGGACTAATCCTTTAATTTCTGAACATGTGTCCCTGTTAAATGCAGATACTACTAGTACCTGACTCATATGTTTGTTATGAAAATATTGAAAAATCAAGTGGATGTGAAAGTAAATGGCACCATGCCCGACACCCTTGAAACAGTCTAGGAATGTTGTCGATTATCATTATTGGCTGCATGGCAGGAAAAAACACTGTGAAAACAGCAGGGAAGACTTCCAAAGCTGTGGGCCTTTCAGCAGCTGCTCAACCCTTGCTCACCACTGCATGGGTTACATTATACAGCACCGAGAAGCCAGCTTTACATATCTGGAAATAGATTCCAGATACTTCAAGAATGTAAGTGTTTTTTGGCTGGGCACGGTAGCTCACACCTGTAATCCTAGCACTCTGGGAAACCGAGGCAGTCTGATTGTTTGAGCCCAGAAGTTCGAGATCAGCCTGGCCAACATGGCAAAACCCAGTCTCTACAAAAAAATACAAAAATTAGCTGGGAGTGGTGGTGTTACGAGATTTTTGTGGTGTCACTTTTCTGGCTGGACACCTCTGTGGCCAGTGGCACCTTTGCCTGAGTTCTTGTCCTGTGTCCAGAAAGAATGAGGTATGCAGACAAGTGGAGGGTGAACCAGACAAAGAAGTGCTTTACTGCATGTTAGAACAGCTTAGAGGAGACCCATAGTGGGTAGCTTTTCTCTGTAGGCAGGTCATCCTGTTGAGTCTTCAGTTCTCAGCAGAGCGGTGGCCCTGGAATTGGTGGCTCCTCTCTGCAGGCAGGTCAACCTGTCAAGCGTTCAGCTCTAGCAGAGAGGAGGCCTGGAGTGGGTGGCTCCTCTCTGCCAGCAGATCATCCTGATGAGTGTTCAGCTCTCAGCAGAGAGGAGGCCCTGGAGAGGGTAGCTTCCTCTCTGCAGGTGGTCATCTTGACATCTTCTCTGCTCTGGCTGAGTCTAGGGTTTTTATGGTCTTCAGAGTGCAGAAGTGCATGCTGATTGGTCCATGGGCACCCAGAGGCTGGCCCAGGCAAAAGCACCATGAGCTGTCCCTCCAGTCTGCAGGACTCGCAGCCTGGCCCCCAGGCTTCAGGCCTTCTTTGGACTGAAGATGGGGCTTCACTCAGGACCTATTCCCTTCTGCCCAGGAGCCTGTCTGCCTCCTGCCTCCATTCATAGAATATAGGCTGTTTGTGCCAAGTGCCTGCAGGCCAGTGCTGAGCTGCCCTCAGCCCCTCCTTAGCTTCCCTCCTATGCTCATCAGTGCCCAAAGCCTGGAGGGGGCCAAGGTGGCAAGGGGCTGGCATGTCAGCATTGCCCTGAGTGTGTGCCCACCCTGCTGGGCTGTGACAGTGCCCAGGCTCGGCTTCAATCTTGCTGCATGATTGGAGCAGGTGTTGGGAGTGGGGAGAGGCCAGACAGTGGGAACAGGCACTTCCGAGCCTGTAGTGGGTAGGAGGGCCTTCCTGGGACCCCAAGAGCACAGAGACACTGGGGTCTGCAGTCACAGCAGGGCAACTGCAGTGGCACCTGGGGAGGGCAGGGCCCACTGGGTTGGTGCCTATATCTGCTGTACCTACCTCCTTTTTTTTTTTAAGCTTTTTTTTTTTTTTTTTTTGAGATGGAGTCTCACTCTGTTGCCCAGGGTATACTGCAGTGGTACAATCTCAGCTCACTGCAACCTCTGATTTTCTGGCTCAAGCAATTCTCCTGCCTCAGCCTCTGGGTAGCTGGGATTACAGGCACCCGCCACAGCACCCAGCTAATTTTTGTATTTTTAGTAGAGATGGGGTTTCACATGTTGGCCAGGCTGGTCGTGAACTCCCAACCTCAGGTGATCTGCCCCCCTCAGCCTCCTAAAGTGCTGGGATTACAGGCGTGAGCCACTGTGCCCAGTCCCTTTTTAAGCATTTTCTTACTTCCTGGAACCACAAGATGTTCCAGACTCATCTTGCAGTTCCTCTGCCCCAGCCCTGGAATTAAATGCTTCTCCTAGAAGCCCGGTTCCTCTTATTGCAGATCAACATCTGAATGCTAGGTGTGTACTTATTTCCTAAAATGTCATTACTTCCCCTCTCAGCAGACGGAGCTACAAAATATGTGTTTGTTTTACTCATGCATAAGTACATTTTTCTATCTATCTAATCTATCTATCTATCTGGCTAGCTAGCTAATTTTTTTATTTTTTAATTTTTTTACTGCTCCTTGTGGAGCAGGGCTACCCTATAGTTAGTACAGGGTTCTATCTATCTATCTGTCTATCTATCTGTCTATCTATCTATCTATCTATCTATCTATCTATCTATCTATCTATCTATCTATCCATCCATCTATCTATCTATCTGATATGGTTTGGTTGTGTCCCCACCCACATCTTATCTTGAATTGTAGCTCCCCTAATTCCCATGTGTCATGGGAAGGACCCAGTGGGAAGGGAAGTAATTGAATCATGGGGTGAGTCTTTCCCATGATGTTCTCATGATAGTGAATAAGTCTCACAAGATCTGATGGTTTTACAAAGGGGAGTTCCTCTGTACAAGCTCTCTTGCCTGCCACCATGTAAGACGTGTCTCTCTCCCCCTTTACCTTCCTCCATGACCTTCCAGCTAAGTGGGACTGTGAGTCAGTTAAACCTCTTTGCTTTATAAATTACCCAGTCTTGGATATGTCTTATTTTCTTTTCTTTCTTTTTTTCTTTCTTTCTTTCTTTCTTTCTTTCTTTCTTTCTTTCTTTCTTTCTTTCTTTCTTTCTTTCTTTCTTTCTTTCTTTCTTTCTTTCTTTTCTTTCTTTCTTTCTTTCTTTCTCTCTTTCTTTCTTTCTTTCTTTCCTTCTTTCTTTCTTCCTTTCTTTCTCTTTCTCTCTCTCTCTCTCTCTCCCCCTCCCTCTTCCTTCCTTCCTTCCTTCCTTCCTTCCTTCCTTCCTTCCTTCCTTCCTTTCTTTTCTTTCTTTCTTTCTCTCACTCTGTCACCCACGCTGGAGTGCAGTGGCACGATCTCAGCTCACTGCAACCTCCGCCTCCTGGGTTTAAGCAATTTTCTGCCTCAACCTCCTAAGTAGCTGGGATTACAGGTGCATGCCACTACATCTGGCTAATTTTTGTATTTTTAGTAGAGATGGGGTTTCACCATGTTGTCCAGGCTGGTCTTGAACTCCTGACCTCGTGATCCACCTGCCTTGGCCTCCCAAAGTGCTGAGATTATAGGTGTGAGCCACTGTTCCCAGTCGGGTATTATTAGCAGCATGAGAACAGATGAATACTCTATCTATCTATCTATCTATTTATCTATCTATCTATCTATCTATCTATCTATCTATCTTAAAAACTATGGGTTTTATACTGATAACTCTGATTTTGGTCTAGTACTGCAGGGTTCATTTAGTTTTCCTTCTTTTCATATATGTATATATTCCTGTTCATATTTACAGATGGACAGTAAATTACAGAAGAATGGCTTTCTTTGAGTCACGCTGAGAACTTGGAGGCATTGTTGTTCTCATCTGCCTATTCAGAAATCCTCTTACAGCAGATATCTATTACCTTTTTTGGCCCAATGTCTCTTCTCTCTAAGAGCAGCTCCTCCACACATGGTTCTGGCAATCACAAGGCCCACTCTCCCCAACACAGGCAGGCATGTGACTGAGGCTGGCCAGCGAGAGTACACCATCCTCAAAGTTCAAGGTGGCAGCTCACCCCAGCAAGACAAACAGAAGTCCCTGGAGAGCTGATTCAGTTGTTCAGGGAGAGAGACAGAAAGTTTGAACACTAGTGAGCCAGTAGTTCTCGGGTTTCTGTGGTCTGTCTCGTGGGGAAAGCCTGTTTAAGGGTGAAGCCCACATAGAGGAAGGCATGTCATTGAACCCTGGAATCCATTTCTGCATGACAACAGCTGTGACTTCCTAGTTCTGTAAGTCAGTTAATCCTTTTTCAGTTTAAACTTTTTTTTTTTTTTTTTTTTTTTTTTTTAGACAGTCTCACTCTGTCACCCAGGCTGGAGCGCAGGGGCATAATCTCAGCCCACTGCAACCTCCACCTCTTAGGCTCAAGCCAATCCTTCCACCTGAGCCTCCCAAACAGCTGGGACCGCAGGTGTGCGCCACCACACCCAGCTACTTTTTTGTATTTCTTGTAGAGACAGGGTTTTGCTATGTTGACTGGTCTTGAACTGGTCTTGAACTCCTGAGCTCGAGTGATCTGATTGCCTCGGCTTCCAGAAGTGCTGGGATTACAAGCGTGAGCCACTATGCCTGGCCCAGTCTAAACTTTTTTGATCGAGGATCTGTCACTTGCAATCAAATGAATCAAATACATTTCCTTAGAATCACATAAACAAACCCCGTGAATAAGAAGACACCTCATAGTTAAGCTCAGTTCACATCCACACAGAAATCCTCTTTATTGTTCGTGAATGACTAAGCACCTCATTGAACAGGAAGTTCGCTACTGGGTAAGGCAGCCCATTACACTACTGGATACTTCTAGCTGCCTTGAAGCCTTCTAAAATGCTGACCCCCATATCAGACTCCCACAAATTACATCCATTGGTATTAATTCTGTATTGTGCTCACATAGAAAATTAGTCCAGGCTCTTTTTCGCATGGTAGCCTTTTAAATATATAAAAATACTAACTTTTTCTTCTCCAGTCTCAATGGACTTAGTTTCTTCAACTACTCTTAGAAGAGAGTTTTTAGATTCTTCACAATCCTAGTGTCCTTTTTAGAAGATAAGACATTTTAGTAATGATCCCTTTACAATGTACTGCCTAGAATTGAGTAATTTGTTTAACTAGTTTGGAGCACAGTAGACTTATTTTCTGTATTCTAGTTACTATAGGTTTATACATATACTTATTTTTTTATTTTTTATTTTTGAGATGGAGTTTTGCTCTTGTTGCCCAGGCTGGAGTGCAAGGGCACAATCTCGGCTCACCGCAAACTCCACCTCCCAGGTTCAAGTGATTCTCCTACCTCAGCCTCCCAAGTAGCTGGGATTACAGGCATGCGCCACCATGCCCAGCTAATTTTGTATTTTTAGTAGAGGTGGGGTTTCTCTATGTTGGTCAGGCTGATCTAGAACTCCCGACCTCAGGTGATCTGCCCACCTTGGCCTCCCAAAGTGCTGGCATTACAGGCGTGAGCCACAGCACCCGGCCTGGTTTATAAATATACTTATAATTACATTATGTTTGGCAAGCTGCCTCATACTTGACACCCTTCATTAAGCTTTGCACCTCATGATAATTTTTTAAAAGCCCCAAATACAAAATGCAACACTTAGGACATTAAAAAGGTAATATAATGTAACAATAACAGTTAATATGTATGTGTGTATTTATTTTTATTTTTTAGAGACCAGGTCTCACTATGTTGCCCAGGCGGGTTGTGAACTCCTGGGCTCAAGTGATCCCCCTGCTTGAGCCTCCTGAGTAGCTGGGCCTCCAGGTGCAGACCACTGCACCTGGCTAACAGCTAACATTTGGTGAGTTACTATATGCCAGGCATTTTATAGCATTACATATTATATTCTATTGTTTACCTCTCACAAAACCCTGTGAAGTGGGTTCTATTACTATCCCCATTAGATGAAAAAACTGCAGCTTAGAGAGGTTAAGCAGCTTCTCTGATTTTTCACAAGATCCTAGAAAGCTAGGGTCCAAGTTTAACTTCAGACTGGGTTGCTTATTCATTAAAGTCTTGAGAATACAGAGGCAATGCCTTCAGCAGAAAACCAGCTAGATGATTATAGTAAAAAATAACTGTGACAACAGAAGCATTTAACACATTTTAATGATCATTTATGGGAAATTGTTGCTGCTGCTTTTTTTTTTTTTTTTTTTTAGATGGAGTCTCGCTCTGTCGCCAAGGCTGGAGTGCAGTGGCGAAATCTCAGCTCACTGCAAGCTCCGCCTCCCGGGTTCACACCATTCTCCTGCCTCAGCCTCCAGAGTAGCTGGGACTACAGGCGCCCGCCACCTCGCCCGGCTAATTTTTTGTATTTTTAGTAGAGACGGGGTTTCACCGTGTTGGCCAGGATGGTCTCAATCTCCTGACCTCGTGATCCACCCGCCTCAGTCCCCCAAAGTGCTGGGATTACAAGCGTGAGCCACCGTGCCGAGCCTATTTTTTTGTTTGTTTGTTTGTTTGTTTTTAATTAGTGTAGTGGTTCATGTGTAGTGCCAGCTACTCGGGAGGCCGAGGTTGGAGGATGACTTGAGCCCAGGAGTTCAAGGATACAGTGAGTGAGCTATGATTGCCTCACTGCTCTCTAGCCTCGGCAACAGAGTGAGAACTCATTAAAAAAAAAAAGTGGAAAGAAAAAAAGGGAAGCAAACAGCTCTTCTTCCTATTTTCCCCTCTCCTACTATCTGGAATGCAGGTGTGATCACTGGAGCTCCTGAAAACACCTTGGATGCTGAGACGGCAGTGAGGACGGGAGGAAAGAACGGGTTGGGGCCTGGCTAATGGCACTGTGGGATGAGGGTGGAGTGTGCAATACCAGCCTCTAGATAACTTTGATGTAAGAAAAACAAACAAGTTTCTATCTAATTTGAGACACTGTTATTTGCAGCTTGACTGTTACATGCCGCCAAACCTCAGTACTAACTAAAAATATCACAGCCATCCCCAGACACATCACCTTATTTCGTGAGTGTCATTTCACTATTAGAAATACCCGGATCACTGTGTTTATCTGAGAGTAGGGATCTGGTCTGTCTTGTTCATTGCTGCGTTCCCAGCACCTGCTGCAGTGTGATGTTTCCATGCCTTCCCAGAATTTCTTGGGAAATTGATATTTTCCTGAATCCCAGGAAAAATCAGTTTAAAATGCAGGGGAAAGTTTTCTAATTCTTCCTGCAATAAATAAATTGTCATGATCTTCATGGAAATGTTACTGGTGAGGAATTCCATCAACATCAACAGCTAGTGGTGATGCAGCAGTAATGAAAAAATTTGGAAAGTTTTCAGCAAGTGTGTTCCTTCTCCTTGCTGTAACAAAAGTGTTTTACTCAAAAACTGGAAGATACAGCATCAGACACAACTGGCAGAGGAGGTGAACACAGTGTAGTCTGTCTATGAGACAGATGAAAGCAATTACTCTGATTCAGATTATGTGGCTGGAGCCAGTCAGTATAATCTACAAGGTCGTGTTTTCTGGCAATTTTTAGAAAAAGAAAAGTGGTAAAACTGTTTACATTTTCTCCAATAAGAAATTCTCTTTTGCATGAAGAATGAGAGACAAACGTACACAGGCCAGGCACAACAGCTCACACCTGTAATCCCAGCACTTTGGGAAGCCAAGATGGAAGGATAACTTGAGCTCAGAAGTTTGAGAACAGCCTGGGCAGCATAGCGAGCCCTTGTCTCTACTAAAAATAAAAAAACAGCTGAGTGTAGTGGAGCACACCTGTAGTCCCAGCTACTCAAGAGGCTGAGCCAGAAGGATCACATGAGCCCAGGTGTTCAAGCTTGCAGGGAGCTATGATCGTGCCACTGCACTCCAGACTGGGTAATACAGTAAGACTTTGTCTTAAAAAAAGAAGAAAGGGGGCCAGGCACAGTGGCTCATGCCTGTAATCCCAGCACTTTGGGAGGCCGAGGCGGGCAGATACCTGAGGTCTGGAGTTTGAGACCAGCCTGACCAACATGGTGAAACCCTGTCTTTACTAAAAATACAAAAGTTAGCCGGGCGTGGTGGTGGATGCCTATAATCCCAGCTACTTGGGAGGCTGAGGCAGGAGAATTGCTTGAGCCTGGGAGGCGGAGGTTGCAGTGAGCTGAGATCACTGCATTGCACTCCAGCCTGGGTGACAAGAATGAGACTCCGTCTCAAAAAAAAAGGGGGGGAAGGGAGGAAGTGGGGGGCGGAGGGGAGGAAGAAAGGAGAGAGAGAACAGAATATGGTAAAATTGTGAGAGAGACAATAACTTGCTTAAAACTTGTTTGATTAGTAGTCGAAGCATTAAGTAATCATGACGCAAATCTAATCAAAAACAGAATTGTGCTTTGAGTAGTATGCTTTTAAAAGACATTGAATCAAATTACTTAATGCAGAAAAAAGGTCTCATATCTCTCATTAAATATTTCAGCAGTTAGCAGTTTATATGAGGTTGACAACTCTTTTTGCTTCAGGAAACAAAAATGAAATGGCTTAATTAGCAAAATCATTAAGGAAAGACTTTTGTGGAGGAAAATATGTTTTATCAGAAGCAATGCAAAGAACAGTGAATATTGTTGGGAACTACTCCATCACAGAGTCAGAAACATCTAAAATCTGAATTAGCGAAGATAATATACACTTCAAGGAAACAATCAAAACCAGTGAAAGAAGACAATATTTTCATCATTAAGAAAAGTGAATGAGTTTATAATAACCAACACGTACCCTAACGCCCAATTCAAAGATGCTTGTAGACACATTCTTAGTAATAATAAACTAACATTAACATAGAATGAAAGAAACATTCTGCACCCGGAATATTTGTCAGGAAACAAGGACCAAGACATTCAGGGCAATTCGTGCTTTATGTGTATTTCCGTTTCATTTTTGAGAATAACTTTTGGCCGGGCGCGATGGCCCACTCCTGTAACCCCAGCACTTTGAGAGGCCAAGGCGGGCAGATCACGAGGTCAGGAGTTTGAGACCAGCCTGGCCAACACGGTGAAACCCCGTCTCTACTAAAAATACAAAAATTAGCCGGGCGCATGGCGTGAGCCTGTAATCTCAGCTATTTGGGAGGCCGAGGTAGGAGAATTGCTTGAACCTGGGAGGCGGAGGTTGCAGTGAGCCGAGATCGCGCCACTGCACTCCAGCCTGGGCGACAGAGCAAGATTCCGTCTCTAGAAAAGAATAACGTTTAAAATTTAAATGTTTGCAGTATTATTTTTCAATTATTTGAATTGAAACAATTTGAATCATTTTATTTGGCGTTATTTTGTGTTAATGTTCCCTTCTTTTAATATATTCTGTTGTCTAACTCAGGTAGAAATTATTTTTATGTGTCATTGAAATGTACTGTAATCTTGTCTCAATATATATGTCCATAATAATAATAAACCATATAACCCATTCATTTATTATCACTGTCTGGGGGTATTTCTTGTTTGTTTTGGGGGAGGTTTTATTTGCAGAAAGCCTTAGAAACTTTTTGTATAATCCCATCACAGAAAAATGATTCGTTTTTTACTAGTGTGGTCAGTTGTTGTTTTTAAAAACATACCAAGAAGTTGTTATGGAAAAATGTAGAATAACTTATGATTTTGAGGATTGCCAAGAATTCTCAAGAATTCTAATTTTTTGTTCCCGAATCCTGAAGATTAATAACTCTTAGAAATTCTCAAACACTAGAACAATGCCTGGCATAGAGTAGACATCAGCAGATATTTAGAAGAATGGGTATTATTCTGTTTAATAGTCACACCAATCCTGTG
This sequence comes from Macaca mulatta, assembly GCF_049350105.2. NCBI lineage: Eukaryota > Metazoa > Chordata > Mammalia > Primates > Cercopithecidae > Macaca > Macaca mulatta. The sequence continues at coordinate 113,380,211 of NC_133417.1, forward strand.
AAGATGATGCAAATGTGCCCATTTTACATGTTAGAAATACTTGGATCTCCTTTGAGGTTCCTTCCTGTAAGACAACACCTTTAGGAGTCTTCAAAGTTCTATTGTTTACTGAGATGGTCTATGAGGCACATCCTTGCGATTACTAGGCCTGCCCTTAAATTTTTCTGACAAAGCATGTTATTCTGGATTTGACCTTAGGCCCTAGAGATATTTTTTATTTGGGAATCTTTTAATGGGAGAGACCAGGGATAAGCAACAGGTTTATTTTATAATCCAATATTTGTACTTTTCTATTTTTGCTAAGAACCTGAACAATTTTTCTTTCTTTTCTTTTTTTTTTTGAAAGAAAGTCTCACCCTGTCGCCCAGTCTGGAGTGCAGTAGCGTGATCTCAGTTCACTGCAACCTCCGCCTCCCAGGTTCAAGTGATTCTCCTGCCTCAGCCTCCCAAGTAGCTGGGACTACAGGCGTGCACCACCACACCCTGCTAATTTTTTATATTTTCAGTAGAGATGGGGTTTCACCACATTGGCCAGGCTGGTCTTGAACTTCTGATCTTCTGATCCTCCTGCCTCAGCCTCCCAAAGTGCTGGGATTACAGGCGTGAGCCACCGCACCCAGCCTACAATTTTTCTTTACATCATCTCTCCTGTCTCATATTTTGTCATAGGCAACTGAAAAAGCCAGTTGGCATCTTCTACATTCTGCTTGGACATCTCTCTAGCCAATCCCACAAGCTGTTAAGCACCCTTTCTGTTTTCCACGTTCCCATAGGCGACAGTGTCCTCACACTTCCTGTCACTACATAAAAAGAGTCCTCTGTTTTCCAGCCTCTATAAATACTTTCCTCAGTCTTTCACACCCTCACCCATAGTCTCCTCCTGGCTTTTCTGCTTCTCTCTGACACTCTGTCCCAAAGTCAGTGCCGCATGGTTTGGTATTCGTTATGATAGCACCCCACTTCCAAGTACCAAATTCTGCCCAAGTATCTGTTGTTACTGAGCAATACTGTAGTGGCTTGAAACAACCATTTATCATGACGATCTTCAAACAGGGCACAGCAAGGGACGGCTCATTTCTGCTGCAGAATGCCTGGGGCCTCAGCTGCAAGACTGGAATGGTGGGGGGACTAGAACAACCAGGAGCTGGCTGGGCATCTGTTTCCCTTTCTCTCTCGGTCTCTCTGTCCCTCCCCACCCGCCTTTCCACAGAGTTTCTTCCTGCAGCTACCTCAGGCTTCCTTATTCGGTGGCAGCCTCTGGGGAGTCAGACTCTCACAGGGAAGCTCGGGGCTCCAGTCAATGTCCTCAGACAGGAACTGGAAGCTGCCAGTCTCTTACAGCCAAGCTTGGAAACCAGCACAGCGCCACTCCTCGGATATTCCACTGGTCAAAGCAGTCAGACTCAAGGAGAGGAGACGTAGGTCCCCTTTCTCAATGCGAGCAGTGTCAAAGAAGGTGTCGTTGTCTTTCATCTATTACTGTTCACCTATTTTACTACGGTTATAATAATATGGTAAAGCTTTGTGATAACATAGATTATAAAACATTATTATTATTATTGAGAGGGAGTCTCAGTTTGTTGCCCAGGGTGGAGTGCAGTGGCGCGATCTCAGCTCACTGCAACCTCTTTCGCCCAGGTTCAAATGATTCTCCTGCCTCAGCCTCCCAAGTAGCTGGGATTACAGGCACCTGCCACTGCACCTGGCTAATTATTGTAGTTTTGGTAGAGATGGGGTTTCACCATTTGGCCAGGCTGGTTTTGAGTTCCTGACCTCGTGATCCACCCGCCTCGGCCTACCAAAGTGCTGGGATTACAGACATGAGCCTGTAGTCCCAGCTACTCAGGAGGCTGAGGCAGGAGAATCATTTGAACCTGGGAGGCAGAGGTTACAGTGAGCCGAGATCGCGCCACTGCACTCTAGTCTGGGTGACAGAGTGAGATTTCATCTCAAAAAAAAAAAAGAAAAACAGCATTACGAAGTAGCTGAAAAAGTTAACTGCAGGACATAAAAACCATGAAGAATAATCTGAAAATGGGGAACGGAGCGGTCTCTGTGGAGAGCCTGATGGTGAGACTTAGCTGAGAGGAGATGAGTTTAATTTTATGGAAAGAAAAAATAGTAAGGTAAGATAAGGTTCATCTTATTTTCCAAGCTGGGACCCTGAAAGGGTGAGGCAGGTGGCCACAAAGTCAGAGTGAGTAGGAGAGGGTAAGTTTTTTTTTTTTAATTTTAATTTTTAAATGTTTTGTGGGTACATAGTAGGTATATATATTTAATGGGTTACATGACACATTTTGATATAGGTATGCAAAGTATAATAGTCACATCAGGGTAGGTGGGGTATCCATCCCCTCAAGCATTTATCTTTTGTGTTACAAACAATCCGATTATACTCTTAGTTATCTTAAAGTGTACGACTTCATTATTTTTTCACTATACTCATCCTGTTGTGCTATTAATAACTAGGTCCTATTCATTCTTTCTATTTTTGTGTGTGTCCATTAATCATCTCTGTATTAGTCCATTCTCACATTCCTATAAAGAAATACCTGACGCTGGGTTATTTATTTATTTATTTAGAGATGGAGTCTCGCTCTGTTGCCCAGATTGGAGTGCAATGGCGCAATCTTGGCTCACTGCAGCCTCTGACTCCTGGATTCAAGCAATTCTCCTGCCTCAGCCTCCCAAGTAACTGGGATTACAAGTGTGTGCCACCATGCCCACCTAATTTTTGTTCTTTTAGTAGAGACAGGGTTTCACCATGTTGGCCAGGCTGTTCTTGAACTCCTCATTTCAGTGATCTGCCTATCTTGGCCTCCCAAAGTGCTGGGATTACAGGCATGAGCCCTGCCAAGACTGGGTAATTCATAAAGAAAAGACGTTTAGTTGGCTCACAGTTCCACAGGCTGCACAGGAAGCATGATGCTGGTATCTGCTCAGCTTCTTGGGGGCCTCAGGGAACTTACAATCATGGTGAAAGGCAAAGAGGTAGCAGCATGTCACATGGCTGGGGCAGGAGCAAGGGAGAGAGCTAGCGGGGAGATCCTACACACTTTTACATAACCAGATCTCATGAGAACTCACTAATTATCACGAGAACAGCACCAAGGGGTGATGCTAAAACATTCACAAGAAATCTGCCCCTGAGATTTAATCACCTCCCACCAGCCCTCACTTCCAACACTGGGGATTACAATTTCACATGAGATTTGGGCAGGGACACAGATCCAAACTATATCAATCCGCACTTCCCTCCTCACCCCCTACTACCCTTCCCAGCCTCTAGTAACCATCCTACTCTCTATCTTCATGAGTGAAATTGTTTTAATTCTTAGCTCCCACAAATAAGTGAGAATATGTGATATTTGTCTTTCTGTGCCTGGCTTATTTCACTTAACGTGATGACCTCCAGTTCCATCCATGTTGTTGCGAAGGACAGGATCTCATTCTTTTTTATGGCTGAATAGTATTCCATTGTGTATATGTACCAGGAAAGGGTATGCTTCAAAGCCAGAGTCTGGTGACCACACAGGGCTTTGGGATCTGGGTTTATTTGCAGTGCTTTCCTTTCATGTGGTACATAAAGCCCCAAAGGTATGAGAACATGAACTATATTTGTGAGCTATAACAACAGTTCTGAATTCCCATCTTCTAAACCAGAGTCAGCTGGGAGTACGAGGGTTCAGACTGTCAACCTAAACAAGAGAGGGACTCTCTAAAAGTAAACAATATTTCTTTGGGAGTGGAGCTTTGTAATGGGAATATGCATGCCATACTAAACTATGTGCATATTCAGGGAGGTTAAAGGAAGACAAAGGTTTTCAAAGGAAAAAATGAGGATTACATAATTGTTTTGAAATAATTATCCTTGGCTACAAAGATCATTAACAAGGGTGACACCAGTCCAAGGTTGAACAGGCAGTTGCTGGGCAGATGTCCTTGCAGAAGTATTTTTAATATAAGGTTGCAATGTTCTGTGTGCAAGGTTGTGGTTTTTGCAGTCTTTTGTGATCGTTTTTTGTTATCAAGCATATAAGCATGGGAATCTTCTCTTCATAACCTTCCCTGTCCCTATTTGTCAGGGTTTTGTTTTCTTATAATTGGTCACTCTATTTTGGTTCTGACAACTTTCTTTTTCTTTTTTTTTTTTTTGAGACGGAGTTTCACTCTTGTCACCCAGGTTGGAGTGCAATAGTGCGATCTCAGCTCACTGCAACCTGTCTCCCAGGTTGAAGTAATTCTCCTGCCTCAGCCTCCCGAGTAGCTAGGACTCCTGGCATGTGCCGCCAGGCCCGGCTATTTTTTTTTGTATTTTCAGTAGAGACAGGGTTTCACCATGTTGGCCAGGCTGGTCTTAAACTCCTGACCTCCCGTGATTCACCCGCCTCAGCCTCCCAAAGTGCTGAGACTACAGGCATGAGCCACTGCATCCGGCTGATTCTGATAATTTTCATAAGGCAGAGAGACAAACATCACTTAAGGGAAATATCTGAAGCAACCTGAAGGTGCATAGCTTGGGTGTTATTTATTTATTTTTTTTCTTTGCGTGTGGTTTCTTTTCTTTTCTTTTCTTTTCTTTTTGTAGAGATGAGGTTTCGCCATGTTGTCTGGGTTGGTCTGGAATTCCTGGGCTCAAGTAATCTGACTGTCTTGTCCTCCCAAAGTGCTGGGATTACAGGTGTGAGACACTGTGCCCAGCAGGTGTTATTTTAGATCAAGGTTGTGGCTTTCAAATGCAGAAATGGGCAGTAGAGGAATAACACTGTACACTGTCCATTATCTCTGAATACAATCAGATTGATTTGAGATAGCTTAAGATGAGGGGGATGAGGATAGCTTTATATGTCTGTAGACACCAAGAGAGGGAAGGAAGAACAGTGGAAGTCAGTCAACAATGTTTGGAATAGGTATCTTTTTTTTTTTTTTTAATAAAAGAGATTAAGATTTCTGTAAAAGAAAAACTATTCATGTACAATGGTAAGAAAAAAAGTGTACAGGATATTAAACAGTTGGTTGAGAGAAACCACAGAGACTGAGCTTGAAAATGAAGTGGAGGAAATATTTGAACGTGGATGTGGGGTCTGTTTTATTCATGAACTCAGTGTTTCATAAATTACATGTGGGCCTGTCAGACGTTGAGAGATGGAGGATGAAGACTTTTATTTTTTGTTTATTTGCTTTTTTGAGATGGAGTCTCATTCTGCCACTTAGGCTGGAGTGCAGTGGCATGATCTTGGTTTACTGCAGCCTCACTTCCCAGGTTCAAGCAATTTTCCTGCCTCAGCCTCCAAAGTAGCTGAGAGTACAGGCACGAGTCATCACGCCCAGCTAATATTTTGTATTTTTAGTAGAGACGGGATTTTGCCATGTTAGGCTGATTTCGAACTCCTGACCTCAGGTGATCCTCCCGCCTTGGCCTCCCAAAGTACCAGGATTACAGGTGTGAGCTACTGCGCCCAGCCAACATAAAGCTCTTTTAAAAAGCACGGTGTAGATGCTGGATTGTCCATTCAGAAAGGCCACACCCTGTGGGGCAAACACAAGACCAACTGGCATGCCTCTCTTCACTGTCTCTTAGGAAATGCTTAGGATGTGTCACAAAGATCTCAAACAATTTATATTTGCTTAATAACCACTGGCTAAATTATAAGCTTAACCTGCATATACTGCATAGCTGAGTGTATTTTAAAGGTGCAAAATAATCTCTATTTGTGATTTTGGAAAAGGCTTTTAAATCATACTTGCCTTCCTTCTGGCCAGCACAAGGTGGAGCTCTTATCCAGACTAAATAAAACCATTTTCTAAATGGAAGAGATGGAAGCTACTTTAAACAGTTGACACTTAGGAATTTTTATCCATTTAGTCTCTGTGTGGCACAAAAGGCTTCCAACTCTTTGCTTAAAAAAAGAAAAAGAAATCGTAGGGTCACAAATCAAAAATAAAGGAAGATGTGAGAAGAAGAGTACAAAGAAAAAGGAGATTCATGAATCATGAATGGAAACACGTGTTAATAATAAATTCCACTGATGGTGAATTTAAGCACAGCTGAGTTGTGTAGACCTCATAGTCTCACGATCTTGTTCCTAAGCAAGGTAAATGTCTCCCTGGTGTTTAGGTGGTTCAGTGGCCTAATCAACAGAAAGTTCAGCTTGGAATGGATCATAGCCCCCTTGTCACCATCACTCAGTCTCTGTGGCTGTCTCTGCTCGGGCTGACTGTCCAGGCCACGTTCACTGCCTGACTCTGTCACCAGGCCAGGTCCTGGCCCAGGAAAGAATATTTGCAATCCATAGTTGCTCTGCCTGTGGATATCCGGTGGTTAGTTTGATTTGGAAAGAAGAAGGAAGTGTCATCTTGGTCCTGGATCCAAATCTTGTTTTCCAATAAAGCTTTACCTAAGTCAGTAAAATGTAAATCAGAGGAGAGAAATTATTTGAAAATTGTGTAATTATTTCAGAATTAATGTCTCGGCCGGGCACGATGGCTCATGCCTGTAATCCCAGCACTTTGGGAGGTCAAGACAGGCAGATCACAAGGTCAGGAGTTCGAGACCAGCAGCCTGGCCAACATAGTGAAACCTCGTCTCTACCAATAATACAAAAAATTAGCCAGGCATGGTGGCAGGTGCCTGTAGTCCCAGCTACTTGGGAGGCTGAGGCAGGAGAATCGCTTGAACCTGGGAGGCGGAGGTTGCGGTGAGCCGAGATAGTGCCATTGCACTCCAGCCTAGGCGACAAGAGTGAAACTCCGTCTCAAAACAACAACAACAAAAAACAAATTAAAAAAAAAAGAATTAATGTGTCAGTGGGGTTCAGGCATCAGCATTTTTAGAAAGCTCCATGGGTGGCTGAATGTGGTGGTTCATGCCTGTAATCCCAGCACTTTGGGAGGCCAAGGCAGGGGGATCCCTTGAGGCCAAAAGTTCAAGAACAGCCTGAGCAACATAGGGAGATGCCCATCTCTACAAAAAAAAATTTTAAGTCGGATGTGGTGATGCAACCTGTAGGCCCAGCTACTTGGGGGGCTGAAGCAGGAGGATCGTTTGAGCCCAGGAGTTCGAGGCTGCAGTGAGCCGTGATTGCACCACTGCACTCCAGCCTGGGCAACAGGGTAAAAAACCTGTCTCTAAAAAAATAAAATAAATAAAATAAAATAAAATGCAGATTCTGAGGCAGCAGGTCTGGAGTGAGGCCTGAGATTCTGCATTTCTGACAAGCTCCCAGGGCATGCCCTGTGCTGCTGGTTTTCAGACCACACTTTGAGAGGAAAGGCTTTTACTCAGTAGGCCCCAAATGTTCCACATCATAACCCTTCCCAGGGAGCTGGTTAAGCCTCACAGATGCACAGGGCGCTGTCTGGAGGTTGCTGATTCAGGAGGTCTGGGAGTCTGGTTAAAAGTAACTTGCCCAGCAGCGATCACTAGTAAGTGGAGCTGGGTCCCGGCATTCTGGCCCCAGAGGCTGTGCTCTTAGCTGCTGCCTCACAGACACTTTCCACTGATACATGCAAGAAAATCCACATGATTCCCAGCATGATTTTTGCTGAGCCCTTCCAAGGAGGCTGAAAGGAACAGAGGACACATTACTGCATGGAACACACAGGAAATATTTTATTAGTTTCCAGATGCAGCAAAGGATAGAGTAAAAGCATTTCAGTAGAGCTCCACAGCTCTCCTCAGGGAGCCCACTCTAGCATCTGTGGCCCCCCAGTCCTGGCACCGCCTGTAGTCCCCTGGCCTCAGCAGGTACTGCCGTCCTCGGTAGTTGGGCAGCTCGTAGAGGACCCAGGAGCCCTCCAGCACGTTGAAGGAGTGGATCTCACTGAGGTGGAAGCGGTCTTGAAGGGAGGGGCAGTCCTCAGTGATCTCCACCATCTGGCCCCTACAATCCTCTCGCTCATGGATCCTGATCCTGTGGGAACTGGCCTGGGGGTTCAGCAAACAGCAGAAGAGGGAACGTCAGAAAAACCTGACTTCCTGGGGGATGACTTAAAAAAATTTTTTTCTCGGCCGGGCGCGGTGGCTCCCGCGGCGGGCGGATCATGTCAGGAGAGGGAGACCATCGTGGCTAACACAGTGAAACCCCGTCTCTACTAAAAATACAAAAACAAAATTAGCCAGGCGTGGCGGTGGGCGCCTGTAGTCCCAGCTACTCGGGAGGCTGAGGCGGGAGAATGGCGTGAACCCGGGAGGCGGAGCTTGCAGTGAGCCAAGATCGCGCCACCGCACTCCGGCCTGGGCGACAGAGCGAGACTCGTCTCAAAAAAAAAAAAAAAAAAAAAAAAAAAAAAAAAAATTCCTGTATCAAAAGTGACCAAGCTAAAAGAAAGACACTGCCAACACCAGGGCTGCTGTGTATAGTTGGGTAGGTTGTGCACTGTGAAACTCAAGAGGGCACCATTCCCCGTTCATTTGGTATGGATGGTGCTCCCTAGAGTTTTCTGGTATAATCTACATGAATAGACACGCTGGTCCTGCTCAGGACCACTTTTAAATATTTTATGTATTTGTTTTGGTCTCTTCTTCATAAATTTGTGGTGGTTTGGGGCTCTTGTTGCATGACACAAAAAATAATAAGATTTCTTTTTTTTTTTTGAGACGGAGTCTCGCTCTTTCGCCCAGGCTGGAGTGCAGTGGTGCCATCTCGGCTCACTGCAAGCTCCGCCTCCTGGGTTCATGCCATTCTCCTGACTCAGCCTCCCGAGTAGCTGGGACTACAGGCGCCCGCCGCCAAGCCCAGCTAATTTTTTGTATTTTTAGTAGAGATGGGGTTTCACCGTGTTAGCCAGGATGGTCTCAATCTCCTGACCTCGTGATCCGCCCACCTTGGCCTCCCAAAGTGCTGGGATTACAGGCGTTATGGAATGAGACCATCACTTCTCCTGTTGTCCTTCCCAGCTTTTCCCCATCTCTCCTTTTCCCTAGTTTATAAGACAGGAGAAGGGGGAGAAAGCAAAAAGTTAGAAAGAAACAAAAGTAAGATAAATAGCCAGACAACCTTGGCACCACCACCTGGCCCTAGGAGTTAAACAAAGTAATAATAATAACATCAACCCCTGGCCTAAACTACTTGTGTTATCTGTAAATTCCAGACACTGTATGAAAAAAGCATTGTAAAACTTTTTGTTCCGTTAGCTGATGCATGTAGTCCCCAGTTACGTTTCCGACTCTTGCTTGATTTATCACGACCCTTTCACGTGGACGCCTTAAAGTTGTAAGCCTTTAAAAAGGCCAAGTATTTCTTTCTTGGGGAGCTCGGTTCTTAAGATGCGAGTCTGCCGACGCTTCCGGCCGAATAAAAAACCTCTTCCTTCTTTAATCTGGTGTCTGAGGAGTTTTGTCTGAGACTTGTCCTGCTACAGCATGAGCCACAGCGCCCGGCAAATAATAAGATTTTGAAACAAAAAGGCAAATGTATACCTGGCAAAAGATATTATTTTGAATCTCAACAGCATTAGGAGAAGCTAGAGGGAGAGAAGGTTGAATTGCTTTTACCCAAATGAGGCTCAGATTGGTGAAGGAAGAAAGTCCAGCCCAAGCAATCCTTCATCCATGCCTTTCTGCTTTAAGCTCTGCTACTCAAACATGCTGAAAAGCAAGAGCCGTCACAAAGGGAACAACGTTTCAGTTCTTACCTCCAACATGTGCTCTTACAAATCAGTTTTAGGTAATACCCCAAAATGGAAGTTCAAGATCATGAAGGAGCAGCTGGGCATGGTGGTTCATGCCTGTAATGCCATCACTTTGGAAGGCCAAGGTGGGAGGACTGCTTGAGCCCAGGAGTTCAAGACCAGCATGGACAACACAATGAGACCCTATCTCTACCAAAAAAAAAAAAAAAAAAAAAGAGGTGGGAAAATCACTTGAGCTCGGGAGTTTGAGGTTGCAGTGAACTATGATCACACCACTCAAGCCAGTCTGGGTGACAGAGAGAAACCTTGTCTAAAAAGAAGATCTTTTTCTTTTTTTTTTTTTTCCAAGACAAAGTCACACTGTGTCACCCAGGCTGGAGTGCAGTGGCACAATCTTGGCTCACTGCAACCTCCACCTCCCAGGTTTAAGCAATTCTCCTGCCTCAGCTTCCCAAGTAGCTGGGACTACAGGCACCCACCACCACACCCGGCTAATTTTTTATTTTTAGTAGAGACGAGGTTTCACCATGTTGGCCAGGCTGGTCTTGAACTCCTGACCTCAGGTGATCTGCCTTCCTCAGCCTTCCAAAGTGCTGGGATTACAGGTGTGAGCCACTGCGCCTGACCATGTCTCTTGTTTTGAGCACTTGTTCTTCCTTCATTTGTTTGTTCCTTCCCATTGCCTCAATGCTTTTCTTCCTCCACGTTAAAATATTCTTTAGGGGCAGAGCACAATGGCTCATGCCTGTAATCCCAGCACTTTGGGAGGCCGAGGTGGGTGGATCACCTGAGGTCAGGAGTTCAAGACCAGCCTGACCATTATGGTGAACCCTCGTCTCTACTAAAAATACAAAAATTAGCCAGGTGTGGTGGTGTGTGCCTGTAATCCCAGCTACTCTGGAGGCCGAGACAGGAGAATTGCCTGAACTCGGGAGGTGGAGGTTGCAGTGTGCCGAGACGAGATCATGCCACTGTACTCCAACCTGGGTGACAGAGCGAGACTCCGTCTCAAAAAAAAAGGAAAAAAAATCTTTTTTGTTTGGAGCTCAGATTCTGGATCCCCTTCTGAGTCTTCCAATGACATTTCTTCTGTCTCTGTTAAGAGCTGATCAGTAATGTCATTTCGCTCTCAAATCTGGCTTTGAGACTCTCTCTCTCTCTCTCTCTCTATATATATATATATATTTTTTTTTTTTCCTTTTTTCTTTTTTCTTTTTTTTTTTTGAGACGGAGTCTCGCTCTGTCGCCCAGGCTGCAGTGCCGTGGCCGGATCTCAGCTCACTGCAAGCTCCGCCTCCCGGGTTCACGCTATTCTCCTGCCTCAGCCTCCTGAGTAGCTGGGACTACAGGCGCCCACCACCTCGCCCAGCTAGTTTTCTGTATTTTTTAGTAGAGACGGAGTTTTACCGTGTTGGCCAGGATGGTCTCGATCTCCTGACCTCGTGATCCGCCCGTCTCGGCCTCCCAAAGTGCTGGGATTACAGGCTTGAGCCACCGCGCCCAGCCTCTATATATTTTTTCTTTAGGGAAGATTCTCATAAGCAATTCTTTTTGAGGTTTAAGTGACTGCTAGTAAAGTGGATCTTACAGTCTGTAATTAGAAGAGTTGGAACTTGAAATTAGAAATCTAAGTTTTTGGGCTCCTAATGCCAGACTGGGTCCCTATCAAGCTCTTAAACCCTGTGAGGGGATTTCAGACTTCACAAAAATGGTTCATTTTCCCAGGACTCTGTCACAGTCAACTTTAGGGAATCCCTAACTGAAATTCCAGTCTGCTGGGGCTTCATTTGGGTAACAGGGGGCCCTGCAGGAGCTATTGGAATCTCATTGTTGGTTACTGGTTTGCCCAATCAGAAGTCAGGACTTGACAGGCCCCTGATGTTCATAATAATAGTTAATACTTGGGGGTGGGTATTGGCCTGTGACAGGTGCCCTCCTTTTACCCTCTTTGGAACCCTAGAAAGGAACTACTCTTATCAGCCCTGTTTACAGATGAAGTAAGAAATAGCCACCTAGCCTATGGGCACCTAAGAGCAAGGAATTAATCTGTTGCTCTTCCATCACCTGTGGCATAGATGCTCTGAGCGAATGCCACGCACAACTTATTCCCAGTAGAGGTGAGTTTGACTTTAGCAAAATAAAATACGATGTCCAGTTAAAAGCACTGCATCACATACTTCTTCAGTGGGAGGAAACCTCTCCGATGTTAATACAGGAAAAGAGAATATAGTTAGAGCTAGGAAAAAGAAGGCTGTCATCCCATCCCATCGCCTGTCGTGTGAATCATCCATGTGGATCACTGATGCGACTCGAGGGCACGGAAGGGACCCGGCGGGACTGCACTCACGTGGGGGATGAGGCGGCAGGAGCGGACCGAATCGCTGAGGCCCATCCACTGCTGGTGGTCTGCATAGTCGCCGCGGCGCAGGAAGTACTGGAGGCCCGAGTAGTTGGGCAGCTCATAGAGCATCCAGCAGCCGCTGTCCACGCGCACGGAGTTGCAGCGGCCCAAGTAGGGCTGCAGGTTGGGGTGGTCGCTGCTGCATTCGTAGTGGCGGCCCTGGAAGCCCCGGTCCTCGTAGAGGGTGATCTGCAAGGCAAGGCGAGGCAAGGCGAGGGCTCACAGGCCTGCCCCTGCCCCAGTCTCCCGCCCCGCCATGCAGGAAGCTCCCGGGGCCCGGGGCGCGGGCTGGGCTCACCTTCCCCATGACTGGCTGGACGCACGGCGGGGCTGAGCGGGTGGGGCGGCGGAGCGGCGGGGCTATATAGCGGGAGGGCTGCTGCGTTGGCAAGAACCGCACAAAAGGGGCCCGCGGAGGGGAGCAAGGGTATTTTTTTCTCTCTCTCTGTTCTATATAATGACTGTGGGGGTGGGGGTGGGAGGTTTATTGTATGTTTTCTTTTAGACTCTCTAAAGCTTTCGAATTGATGATCTGGTTAAAACTGTCAGTGCCTTTTGGGCCTCTACATAAAGCCTGTTTGGGAAATTGGAATTGAGCAAGTGCTGAAGAGTTAATAATTGTAATTAAATGTTTTATTTACCTTTTAAAAGTTCAGTTTGAGCAACAACGCTGAATAGTGACCAAGTCTAAGGTCGAAATGGACTACAGCACGAAGCGTTTAGATTACAGAGTTTTCTTGGTGTGAAATGTGAAACGTGAGGATGATCTTGCCTTCTCCTCGGGGTGTTTACAGTAGGATGTGATTCTCCTTTAAGAGAACCTCTGTATGATCTTACCTGCTGATCAGCAGGGTGTCAGATAACTAATGCAGCAGGTTGGATGCCAGGGGTTGGGCCTGAGGAAGCCCTGTTTAGGCACCTGGCCTCAGCTCTGATGGCTGGAGCCTGGGTGGAAGCAGGAAAGTCCTGAGCTTCAGCACCGTGCCTGCCTCAGCACAGGCAATGAAACCCTCAACTTGGGATTCGTGAAGCGACCCTTTGGCAGTTATTACACTGGTAACTTTCTCTTTAACTAACATATTTGCTAACCAAAGGCTAAGCTTAGTTGGTTCTAGCTGCTGACAAATGCAAGTTAACATGCAAATATAACAAGTTGAAAATCCTACAATCTTGCAAAGATTCTGCCTTCTTCACCCTAGGGCAAAGCCCTCGTGGCTCTCCTGTTAAGGCTCTGACTCCGGGGACTAGGGTCTTCCTTCCTTTTGCCGAGATCCGGCGCCTCCTGGTGTTCCACTCTCTTTAGAGCAGGGTTTCTCAACTGCAGCCAGCACTCTTTTGACATTTGGGGCCAAAAATTATCTGCTGGTGGGGGGAGGCTGTCCTGTGCATTGCAGGACGTTGAGCAGCATCCTGGCCTCTACCAGCTGGGTACCGGTAGCATTACTGTCCCGTCGTCACAAGCAGAACTGTCTGCAGACATTACCAAAGGTTCCCGGGGAAGCAAATCCACCCCCATACCCCCACTGAGAACCACTGATTTAGAATAACTTTCGTGTACCCAGTCTCACTCCTTAGTTTCGATTCTTGCTACCTAAGTCTAATACTAAAAAATAGCTTTCTCTGGACAAATTTTTATGTGACCTACATAAGTTTAATAAGCCTCATTTACATCTTTCTCTTTTAAAAATTATAACTTTTGTGGAAAATTTAGAAACCATAAAGCAGTAGAAAGAAAAGATTTTAAGCCATAGTTTTGTATAAAAAGCAACACTGTTGATGTATATTTAAAAACTCCTAATTCTCACACCTGTGATCTAATATTTCCATCTCTAGGAATTTGTCCAAAGGAAAGAATTAAAGATGCGTACAAAGATTATGAACAGTGATATTTTATCAGAATGGTGTTTATAATATAGAAAATTAGACACAAATAAAATGTCCAGAATAGGGCATTGATTAAATAAATCATGGAACGCTTGTTTGATGAGATGCTCTGCAGCTACCAAAAATCATGTTGTCAAAGAATTTATTTAAGGGTATGGAAAATGCTTACCATATGTCAAGTTAAAAAAGAAACCAAGTATATTATACTCTGAAAATTACAAAATATTGAAAGAAATTAAAGAAGCCATAAATAAGTGGAAACACATCCTATGTTAATGGATTGGAAGACAATATGGTTAATATGTCAGTACTACTCAAAGCAATCTACAGATTTAGTGCAATCCCTATCACATCTCAGTGATTTCCTTATGCAGAAAGAGAAAAATCTATCCTAAAATTCATTTGGAATCTCAAGGGACCCCAAATCAACAAATTAGTCTTGCAAAAAGCAAAGTTGGAAGTTCCTTATTCCTTATTCCTAATAAGGAATGCTGACACATGGCACATATGGATGAACCTTGAAAACATGCGAAGGGAAATAAATCAGACACAGAAAAACAAATATTGTATGATTCCATTTATTTGAGGTACCTAGAATAGTCAGATTCATAAAGACAGGAAGTGGAATGGTGGTTACCAGGGATTGGAGGAGGTAGGATTGGGGAGTTATTGTTTAATGAATACAGAGTTTCCATCAAAACTAAAAGTCTTTTAGCACCTGTACCACCCCTAGAATTTCTGGTAAACCAGCACCAGCCTGAAGATCATGTTCTCATCAAAGGGTGAAAAAAAAGGAAACTCGAATCAGCCTAGGAAGGACCCTACCTTGTGCTGCAAACCACTGAGACTGCTGTTCATACAGCGAAAAAAGGATGGATTCATCACAACTGAGTCAAGAAAGCGCCATCCCCTTCAGAGTTGTGGGCCATAGTCCCAGGGGAAAACCCTACCAAACTGAAGCTAAGAAAAATTTAACTCTTTCTTCTATTCTATTACTCTTTCTTCTTTCCTCGCTGTATTACTGACCATCTAGTTATTAACATAACTGTCAATTTTGCCTCAAACTATTGCATTTAATGCTTGCCTTGTTATACCCTGTGGGGACTTGCCAAGTCAAAGACAGCTCTCTACTTCAGAAAAGTACCTCTGTCCTTCCTGACTATGCTCAGACTGGCCTTTAGTAAATTAGGGCCATTTAATCCGGGAAATTTCGATAAAGATTCCAGTGTCGACCAGGAGTCTTGCCCCACAATGTAGCGCTTTTATGTCGTAGTTGGTCCAACGTTCTGTGGACCACTAAAGAGCAAGGATGGACTACCCCAACCGGTTTTTGTAATTTCCTAAAATCGTACATTTATTTTAATAGAGGATCATAGATGTTAAAGACTTAAAACAAACTTTGGCAATTAAGACAGGATACCAAGATGAAAATACCTAGTTGGAATGGATCAAATATTCCATCTGCATGTTAAACAAAAGCAATTGTTGTGCTTGTGCACATGGCAGGCCAGAGGCCCAGATTATCCCCTTTCCACTAAGGTAGTCCCCCAGTCAACCAGGCGTGGGCTGCATGGTAGCTCTTTTCCAGGATTCTACAGCCTGGAGTAATAAGCTTGCCAAACTGTCTCTGCTATATCCCAAAGTCCGGCACCACGAGGGTCAGCCCCTAAGGGCCATCCAGCTTCTGTCTCCCAACACTAAGTTCACTTCGTGTCTCTCACGACAAGGAGGAAACTTAGCGTTCCTTGGAGACCTGAAGGGATGCAGTGAGCTTAAGAATTTTCAAGAGCTTATCAATCAGTCAGCCCTTGTTCATCCCCGAGCAGATGTGTGGTGGTATTGTGGTAGGCCTTTACTGGACACTCTGCCAAATAACTGGAGTGGCATTTGTACTTTAGTCCAGTTGGCTCTCCCTGTCACCCTGACATTTCATCTACCAGAGGGAGGAAAAAATAAGACATTGTAAAGTGAGAGAAGCCTCTTATGGGTCTTTCGACTCTTCACATCTATTTAGACACAATTGAAGTCCCACAGGAATACCAGATCAATTTAAAGCTTAAAATCAAATAGCTGCAGGATTTGAGTCAATATTTTGGTGGGTGACAGTTAATAAAAATGTAGATTGGATAAACCATATCTATTACAACCAACAGCAACGAACTTTTCATGAGTTAAAAGAAAAAACTCATGTTGGCCCCAGCCCTGGGGCTACCTGACCTGAAAAAACCCTTTACACTCTATGTGACAGAAAGAGGAATATGGCAGTTGGAGTTTTAACCCAGACTGTGGGGCCCTGGCCAAGGCCAGTGGCCTATCTCTCAAAGCAACTAGATGGGGTTTCCAAAGGCTGGGCCCCATGTCTAAGGACCTTGGCAGCAATGGCCCTGTTAGCACAAGAAGCAGATAAACTAACTCTTTGGCAAAACCTGAATATAAAGGCCCCTCCAGGCTGTGGTAACTTTGATGAATACCAAAGGACATCATTGGCTAACAAATGATAGATTAACTAAGTACCAAAGATTCCCATGTGAAAATTCCCGTATAACCATTGAAGTTTGTAACACCCTAAACCCTGCCACCTTGCTCCTGGTATCAGAAAGCCCAGTTGGACATAACTGTGTAGAGGTGTTGGACTCAGTTTATTCTAGTGGGCCCAACCTCAGAGACCATTCTTGAACATCAGTAGACTGTTAGCTGTACATGGATGGGAGCAGCTTTGCCAACCCCTGCAAAGTGACTCTGAAGAAGACGACGAGCCCTGCTCCAGTCACGCCCGGAAGCTGACTGGTCCACACATGGCCTCAGCATGGGAAAACTCATCGTGGGACTCATTTTCCTTAAAATTTGGACTTACGCAGTAAGGACTTCAACTGACCTTCCTCAGACTGAGGACTGTTCCCAGTGTATACATGAAGTCACTGAGGTAGGACAAAAAGTTGCTACAGTCCTATTATTTTATGGTTATTATAAGTGTACTGGGACTCTAAAAAGAACTTGTTTGTATAATGCTATTCTATACAAGGTATGTAGCCCAGGAAATGACCAACCTGATGTGTGTTATGACCCATCTGAGCCTCCCATGACCACGGTTTTTGAAATAAGATTAAGGACTGAGGACTGGTGGGGGCTCATAAACGATATGAGTAAAGTGTTAGCCAAAACAGGAAAAAAGGGGTGCCCAAACAAGTCACCTTGAGATGCCTGTGCTGTCATTAACAGTAATAAGTTAGAAAGAAGATGTGGTTCTCTTAATTAGAAAAGAGGTTATATGGCAGAAAATAAGTACATTCATCATGAATTAGGGCTATATAGAAATAAATGTGGATATTGGTCTTGTGTCATTTAGGCTACTTGGATAAAAAATGAAAAAAATCCTGTCCACCTTCGGAAAGTGAAAAGTGGCCCTTCCTGTACCAGTGGTCAGTGTAACCCCCTGGAACTAGCAATAACCAACCCCCTTGATCCTCGCTGGAAAAAAGGGAATCGATGGGGCTGGACTGGATCCTCGAGTAAATATTGTGGTTTGAAGAGAAGTTTATAAATGCTCTCCTGAGCCTGTATTTCAAACCTTCTATGATGAACTGAATGTGCCAGTACCAGAAATTTCAGGAAAAACAAAAAATCTGTTTTTGCAATTAGCCAAGCATGTAGCCCAGTCTCTCAATGTCACTTCATGTTATGTATGTGGAGGAACTGTAATGGGAGATCAGTGGCCATGGGACGCCCCAGAATTAGTACCTACAGACCCAGTTCCTGATGAATTCCCGGCTCAAAAGAATCACCCTGATAACTTCTGGGTCCTAAAAGCCTCAATCATTAGACAATGCTGTATAGCAAGAGTGGGGAAGGACTTCACCCTTCCTGTGGGAAGACTCAGCTGCCTTGGGCAAAAAACTGTGTAATAGTACTACAAATACAGCCACCTAGTGGCGTTCAAACCACACTAGGAAAAATCCATTTAGTAAATTCCCAAATTTGCAAACCGTGTGGACCCACCCGGAGTCCCACCGGGACTGGACAGCCCCCAGTGGATTATACTGGATATGTGGGCATAGGGTTTACACCAAATTACCCAACCAGTGGGCAGGTAGTTGTGTTATTGGCACTATTAAACCATCTTTCTTCCTACTGCTCATAAAGACAGGAGAACTCCTGGGCTTCCCTGTCTATGCTTCCTGCGAAAAGAGAAGCATAGCTATAAAAAATTGGAAAGATGATAAATAGCCCCCTGAGAGAATCATACATATTACGGGCCTGCTACTTGGGCACAGGACAGCTTGTGGGGATACAGGACCCCCATTTACATGCTCAACTGAATCATATGGTTACAGGCTATCTTAGAAATAATCATTAATAAGACTGGCAGAGCCTTGACTATTCTGGCCCGGCAAGAAACTCCAATGAGAAATGCTAACTATCAAAATAGATTGGCTCTTGACTACTTGCCAGCAGCTAAAGGAGGGATCTGTGGGAAATTTAACCTTACTAATTGCTGTCTACACATAGATGATCAAGGGAAAGTTGTTGAAGACCTAGTTAGAAATATGACAAAACTTGGCCGGGCGCGGTGGCTCAAGCCTGTAATCCCAGCACTTTGGGAGGCCGAGAGCGGATCACAAGGTCAGGAGATCGAGACCATCCTGGCTAACACGGTGAAACCCCGTCTCTACTAAAAAATACAAAAAACTAGCTGGGCGAGGTGGCGGGTGCCTGTGGTCCCAGCTACTCCGGAGGCTGAGGCAGGAGAATGGCGTAAACCCGGGAGGCGGAGCTTGCAGTGAGCTGAGATCCGGCCACTGCACTCCAGCCTGGGCGACAGAGCCAGACTCAGTCTCAAAAAAAAAAAAAAAAAAAAAAGAAATATGACAAAACTAGCACATGTGTCTGTGCAAGTGTGGCATGGATTTGATCCTATGGCCATGTTTGAAAAATGGTTCCCTGCTACTGCTCCCTTGTTTGTTACCTGTACTTCTTCTTTTTTTTTTTTTTTTTTTTAGACAGAGTCTTGCTCTGTCGCCCAGACTGGAGTGCAGTGCAGTGGCCAAATCTCAGCCCACGGCAAGCTCCGCCTCCCGGGTTTACTCCATTCTCCTGCCTCAGCCTCCCGAGTAGCTGGGACTACAGGCGCCCGCCACCTCGCCCGGCTAGTTTTTTGTATTTTTAGTAGAGATGGGGTTTCACCGTGTTAGCCAGGATGGTCTCGATCTCCTGACCTTGTGATCCGCCCGTCTCGGCCTCCCAAAGTGCTGGGATTACAGGCTTGAGCCACTGCGCCCGGCCAACCTGTACTTCTTCAAATGATAAAAAGCTTCATCACTACCTTAGTTCACCAAAATGCTTCAGCACAAATGTACTATATGAATCACTATCGATCTGTCAAGACATGGGTAATGAAAATAAAAGTGAGAATTCCTACTAATGAGTTAGGTTCTCAAAGTGGGGGAATAAGGGAGGAGACCACCCCTCATATTGTCTTATGCCCAATTTCTGCCCCCAAAGAAAGAAGAAGTAAAAACTAAAAGGCAGAAATGAAATCCACAGTTAGACAACCCCGCACCACGTCCTGGGCCTGGTTAAAGATCGACTCCTGACCTAACTGGTTATGTTATCCATAGATTCCAGACATTGTATGGAAAAACATTGTGAAAATCCCTGTCCTGTTCTGTTCCATTCTGATTACCGGTACATGCAGCCCCCAGTCCCATACCCCTTGCTTGCTCAATTGATCATGACCCTCTCATGCGGACCCGCTTAGAGTTGTAAGCCCTTAAAAGGGACAGGAATTGCTCGCTCAGGGAGCGCGGTTTTTGGAGATGTGAGTCTTGCTGAAACTCCCAGCCGAATAAAGCTATTCCTTCTTTAACTCGGTGTCTGAGGGGTTTTGTCTGTGGCTTGTCCTGCTACAGTTTTATTATAATAAATATTGAGTGAGTAGTTTGTGCATAATGCTTTTTTTTCATGTTTAGGAATTGTTTATTAGGATAGATTCCTAGAAATAGGCTCAAAAGTTGGTTCATATTTCTCCCTCTGCTGTTCTTGTGACGTTCAACTCCTCATTATCACAAAGCACTGAAGAAGTGTAAATGTTTGCCAATAGTTGGTACCATCTGAATTGCCTCCCAAGACAGGGTGAATTCCATGGATTATAAAGGTGTTAACGAGTGTCTAAAACAAAGTATACTTTAAATTTCTTATAGTCAGCCGGGCACAGTGGCTCACACCTGTAATCCCAGCACTTTGGGAAGCCGAGGCAGGTGGATCACTTGAGGTCAGGAGTTTGAGACCAGCCTGGTCAACATGGTGAAGCCTCATCTCTAACTAAAAATACAAAAATTAGCCAGGCATGGTGGCGTATACCTGTTATTCCAGCTACTGGGGAGGCTGAGGCAGGAGAATCACTTGAACCCAGGAGACGGATGTTGTAGTGAGCCGAGATTGCACCACTGCATTGCCTACCTGTTGTCCTCTCCAGTTCAAAAAAAAAAAAAATTCTGGTCGGTCGTGGTGGCTCACACCAGTAACCCCAGCACTTTGGGAGGCCGTGGTGGGCGGATCACGAGGTCAGCAGATGGAGACAATCCTGGCTAACACGGTGAAACCCTGTCTCTACTAAAATTACAAAATAAAAGTAGCCGGGCATGGTGGGGGGCTCCTGTAGTCCCAGCTACTCGGGAGGCTGAGGCAGGAGAATGGCTTAAACCTGGGAGGCGGAGCTTGCGGTGAGTCAAGATCGCGCCTCTGCACTCCAGCCTGGGCGACAGAGCAAGACTCTGTCTCAAAAAAAAAAAAAAATCTTACAGTTCTCTTACTTTATAAAGAGAAATAAAAGAATATTGAATATAACTGACATCTTAAACAATTTTTTTTTCTGTTTGTACCCTTCCCTCCTTGGACTTCATCCCTTTTTCTCCCTTTATTCAGTTCATTCTGATTTCCCTATAACACCAAAGCTCACACTCAAGAATCAGATAATATTTTAAGGTTCTCTTCAATCCTGGGAATTTGTGCTCTGGACACAACTGTGCTATAGGCGAAGACTGCTCTTGTGTTTCTTCACTCACCCTTTCTTGTATATTGCCCCAGTTGCAGCTAATAGAGATCCTATGGTTACCAGGGATACCAGCTTTAGGATGATGCAGCTGCTAAATACTGCGGGAGTCAGAGAAAACCTGGAGCCTTGATGATGTTGTTGAGCTGCTGAATCAACCATCCCTAAACCCTGTGCTCCCAAGACTTCCTGTCATGTGAGCTAGTAGATTTCCATCTTGCTTGTCTATTTGATATGAAGTTGCTGCTACTTTCAGTCTAAAGCGTCAAGTCAGATCCATTTCTGGCTGTGGGATTAGGGTGAATTTTAATCTGGTTAAAGGTTGAGTAACTCACCAGGGAGAAGGGTCACAAGAGAAATCCTGGTGAGGAAGAGATGTAAGTAAGGGCAAAGAGATGTGAAAGTGTTTGGTGTGCTTGGAGGACTCAGGTGAGATGGGAAGGAAGGACAGCTGAGGTCAGGAAATGGGAGATGAGGTAGATAGGCTGGGGGTCAGGTTCTCAGGAATTCAAATGTTTTCCTATGGGAAGTGAAGGAACATCAAAGGTTTTTAGTCAGGGAAATGACGTGATCAGATTAGCCTCTAAGCACTTACATAGTGACTCCTCCTTTCTAAAATTCTAAAGAGAGTACAAATAAGACAGAATAAGAGGTAGGAAAAGAACCAATATAAGTGAATATATTGTAGGACTGCCTTATACATAGTATACTAACACATATGCATATTGATGAGGTTATATAAATATATTTAACTTTATGTGTGTGTGTGTGCCCGTGTGTATTCAGAGAATGCAGCTTTGGATTATCCAATTTTTTTTTTTTTTTTTTTTTTGATATGGAGTCTCGCTCTGTCACCCAGGCTGGAGTGCATTGGCGCGATCTCGGCTCACTCCAAGCTCCGCCGCCCGGGTTCACGCCATTCTCCTGCCTCAGCCTACAGAGTAACTGGGACTAAGGCGCCCACCACCACGTCCGGCTAATTTATTTTTGTATTTTTGGTAGAGAAGGGGTTTCACTGTGTTAGCCAGGATGGTCTCCATCTCCTGACCTCGTGATCCGCCCGCCTCAGCCTCCCAAAGTGCTGGGATTACAGGCATGAGCCACCGCGCCCGGCCCCAAGATTTTTAATTCAATTCCTTGTTGGTTGTTTGCAATGACCTCATGGTAATAATCTATGAGCTAGTGTTGTCATTATTTTGACAAAATTTCATAATAGATTTTTTTTTTTTTTGAGACGGAGTCTCGCTCTATTGCCCAGACTGAAGTGCAGTGGTGTGATCTCAGCTCACTACAACCTCCACCTCCTCAGCTCAAGCAGTTCTCCTGCCTCAGCCTCCTAAGTAGCTGGGATTACAGGCACCCGCCACCATGCCCAACTAATTTTTGTATTTTTACTAGAGATGGGGTTTTACCATGTTGCCCAAGCTGGTCTCAAACTCCTGACCTAAGGTGATCCTCCCACCTCAGCCTCCCAAAGTGCTGGGATTACAGGCATGAGTCACCACACCTGGCCAAAATCTTGCTGATTTTATAATAGAAAACCAGCAGTTTCTGAGCTGTGATTCTGGCTTCTGATTCCACCTCTGTTATTGAGTGTGACATTGGAGTTAGACCTCAGTTTACTCTACATAAAATGAGTTATCTAGGTTAGATGATATACAGATTTAAAATATATTAACCATCTTATCTTACAACTACAATGTTCTATAATGGCCCTTCTCTCCCCCTCCCTCCCTTTCTTTCTTTTTCTCTCCTCCCCCACTCCTTTTTTTTTTTTTTTTTTTCAACTTTTATTTTAGGCTTGGGGTACATACGCATATTTGCTATGCAGGTAAACTTGTTCATGGGGGTTTGTTGTACAGATTATTTCATCACCCAGGTACTAAGCCTAGTACCCAATAGTTATTTCTTCTGATTCTCTCCCTCCTGCCACTCTTCACCCTGAAACAGGTCCAGTGTCTGCTGTTTCCTTCTTTGTGACCACGTGTGTGCTCTCATCATTTAGCTCACATCTTTTCTTTTTTTCATTTTAAAATTAGGAATGTCTCTAAATAAAATTCTGTACAGTTACCTAAGGAAAACTCACATATACTCTACATCAGCTAGAAATGTGTGTTGAACTGCAGATGACAGAATACGCGGCCCCTATAGCAGAGGCTTAAACAAAATGTGGTTTATTTGACTGCCATTGTAAGAAGTCTAAAGGTAAAAGGTTGTTAGCATGGTCCAGGGGCTCAGCCACATCTAGGCCAACATCTCTGAAATTCTCCTGGCCTTTATCTCATAGCTGTCATTTCTTGAGTGTAAGAAATAAGAGGGAACTGTGGCACCAAGGTCATCTGCTCCTTTTCATGAGAAAGGCAAAAGTTTTTACAGAACCGTCTCTTCTCCCTCCCTATCATCATTTCTCACTTACGATTCGATATGGCCAGAAGAAGGCCACATGGCCACCTCTGTAGTAAGGGAGCCGGACAGAGATTTGTCAACTCAACTTTTGCATACAATTTTAGAGAATTCAAAAATGGACGTGCCTTATGGTACCCAGGTTCAGAATCCCTGATTGAAAAAGTTCGTCACACTATCTGAACCTACGTTTTCAGGTCCTCACGCCTCAGAGAAAAACTGAAATCTAAACAGATTTCTGATAATCTGGTTTGAAGCGGCAAGCTGTTTAAAGGCCAGAGAATCAAATAAGGTAATGTACTATGAAACTTTGGCAAACTGTTAAGTTCTACTTAATATAAAGACGTATTTCTGTTGTGAGAACTTCCTTTATCTATGTATTACACATCTTGGTTGCCATTTGCCTTGTGTGTGTAAATAAAATAAGATAGAAGTAGGGCACAATAAAGACACAAGCAAATCAGTGCCAGGAACACACAGAAAATATTTTATTAGTTTCCAAATTAAGAAATGACAAAGGAGGACATATTTCAGGAGAAATCTATGACTCTCCTCAGAGAGCCCACTCTGGCATTCATGGACCCCCAGTCCTGGTAGCGCCTGTAGTCCCCTGGCGTCAGCAGGTACTGCCGTCCTCGGTAGTTGGGCAGCTCATAGAGGACCCAGGAGCCCTCCAGCACATTGAGGGAGTGGATTTCATTGAAGTGGAAGCGGTCCTGAAGAGAGGAGCAGTCCTCAGTGAACTCTATCATCTGGCCTCTGTAGTCCTCCCTCTCATAGAGTCTGATCCTGTGAGAGCCAGCCTGGCAGACCCAGAAATAAAAGGAGGAGAAAAGCAACCATGAAACGATTCCAATGCATTGTCAGGCAGTCCAGCTTGGTGAGCACCTGCTCAAGTCATTTAGAAATACATGGCAAAATTTAATTAATTCTGAATATTTATAAACTCCTCATTACCGAGGGCAGAAATTCAGTACCTTTTCAAGATTATAAAGTGTGGTGAAGAAATTGAGAAGGAAATCTCACTCTTTAATATATTCAGCTATTTCTCAGCATAAGCTGACTCCTATGCTCAGTATCCTGTACACACACAAACCCAAACCTGTAACAGCTTATTACTATTTTATGCCATTTTGAAGAAATGTTTTAATATTAAAATAAACATTAAATTATAAAGAAATGTATTTAAATTATGTATAATTTTAATATACATGATATCTAATATATAATTATATACTATATTTAAAATATATTATAAAATATATAAAATTATATTTTATTTAAAATAATTATATTTTATTTTAATAATTATATTCAAATTATATTTTATAAGTATAAATTAAGATTATATTTATTTTAAAAATTACATTTTATTTAAAAATAACTTTTACTAAAACATAAATAAAATATATTTAAAATACACAAATATAAGGGCTGGGGCAGTGGCTCATTCCTGCAGTCCCAGCACCTTGGGAAGCCAAGGCGGGTGGATCACTTGAGGTCAGGAGTTCAAGATTGCCCTGATGAATATGACAAAACCTTGTCTATACTAAAAATACAAAAATTAGCCAGGTGTGGTGGTGCGTGCCTGTAATCCCAGCTACTTAGGAAGAGAATTGCTTGCACCCGGGAATCAGAGGTTGCAGTGTGCCAAGATCATGCCACTGCTCTCCAGCCTGGGGGACAGAGCAAGACTTTGTCAAAAAAAAAAAAAATAATAATAATAAAATAAATAAAAATAAAAATACAAAAATTAGCTGGGTGTGGTGGCGTGCTCCTGTAACTCCAGCTGCTCAGGAGACTGAGACAGGAGAATCATTTGAATCCGGGAGGCGGAGGTTGCAGTTAGCTGAGATCTCACCACTGCATTCCAGCCTGCGCGTCAGAGTGAGACTCTGTCTCAAAAAAACAAAACAAAACCACAACCCCCCAAAAATAAATATAATGTAAATGAAACATATTAAAAATATATTAAAATATATTTAAAATATAATATAATTTATATAGTTATATAAACATATTAAATATATATTAACTAGATATATTATTAAATACATTATATTCATTAAATATATTTAATGTAAATATATTTAAAATATTAAAATATGTATTTTAAATATAAGTATTTAAAATATATTAAATATATCATTTAATATACTGAATTAAATGATAATGCATCATTTAAATAAATGAGATAAATATCATATGTTAAATATATAAGCCTTCTTTTTAAAATAGAAGTATTTTAAACATATTAAACTATTAAATATTAAATATTAAGGTAATGTATTAAAGAACAATTAATTATAAGTCAATAATTTGTGAATGCAATGAAGAAAAATGGGGAAAAAAATCAGTAAGTCCAAGGACGAATTTTTCATAAACATTAGTGTTTTCACACACATATGGGATATACGTGGCACCTGTGTGAAATATCTGTGTTGCTCTCCATTGAAGGAAAGTCTTACTCATATAGGCTGGGAAAACCCAAAATGTGCAAGAGAGGAGCAAAAAGGGGAAAAAGTCTCAAAAGAAATTACCCTGTTTGCTTAGTAACTGCCGTACCCTCTGGCATTTATTCTTCTATTGGGTATTAGTGGTTTTTCTACAACTCCATTCTAAATGATTCCAGAACAGGACTTTTAAGTCTTATACAATCCCTAGGGCAGGCGACACATTCCTACTCAATAAATATTTGTGGATTAATTGTGATTAATTGGTTTCTGGGTAACACTTTGCTTTTGTGAGGGGCAAACTCTATTGACTTAATCCACTATAGTTCATCTTTTGTCCACTCTCAGTTATTGTGACTCATCACTACTGCTAATGTTTAACTTTTTCTTGAAACCATCCAGTGAGTGTCCTGAGGGTCTGGGTCCTGACATGAGGCTGCACTCACGTGGGGGATGAGGCGGCAGGAGCGGACCGAGTCGCTGAGGCCCATCCACTGCTGGTGGTCGGCATAGTCGCCGCGGCGCAGGAAGTACTGGAGGCCCGAGTAGTTGGGCAGCTCATAGAGCATCCAGCAGCCGCTGTCCACGCGCACGGAGTTGCAGCGGCTCAAGTAGGGCTGCAGGTTGGGGTGGTCGCTGCTGCATTCGTAGTGGCGGCCCTGGAAGCCCCGGTCCTCGTAGAGGGTGATCTGCAAGGCAAGGCGAGGCAAGGCGAGGGCTCACAGGCCTGCCCCTGTCCCAGTCTCCGGCCCCCGCGATACAGGAAGCTCCCGGGGCTCGGGGCGCGGGCTGGGCTCACCTTCCCCATGGCTGGCTGGACGCGCGGCGGGGCTGAGCGGGTGGGGCGGCGGCGCGGCGGGGCTATATAGCGGGAGGGCTGCTGCGTTGGCAAGAACCGCACAAAAGGGGCCCGCGGAAGGGAGCAAGGGCATTTTCGTGTTCTCTTTTTATTCTTTGCTGTCCTAGTCCGCGGGGCTCATTGTGGATTTTGATCCCATTCTCTCTGGAGTGTTCGGATTACTATCATTGGCTGATGCTATTGAGAATGTTTGTAAAAAGGTAATTTGGGACATTGTCTATTTATAATAGAAGTGGAGCTTCAGCTATTTCACATATAGTTCACGCTTTTGTTTGTATAGGTTGGGGAAAAACAAAAGTTTAAGTCGGGGAGCAGAAAAAGCAAAGACTCTTAATAAGGCAAATATAAATTAATCTGTCAGAACTACAGTATTACTTACGTGCCACAATGCTGAATACTGATTGTTAATAGGAAGGAAATGGGCTTAACTGAATGTTGAAAATTTCAAGTTTAGTCCTTTAAGAGAACGTCGTCATGAAAGGGTGTAAGAAATTGGAATATTTTATCAAGAGAGTTCGCAGAATTTTGAACCTTTATTATGGTAAAACACACAGCAAACATGAATCTTCGATATTGGGTCTGATCTTGTTACAGTTATGCCTGGAAGGAGCTGAGAATTAGATATTTTTCTCT
The DNA here is from genome assembly GCF_049350105.2 of Macaca mulatta. NCBI lineage: Eukaryota > Metazoa > Chordata > Mammalia > Primates > Cercopithecidae > Macaca > Macaca mulatta. The sequence continues at coordinate 113,407,525 of NC_133417.1, forward strand.
TAGCTAATGGTGGTGCCGTGATTCAAAAGAGAGAATAGTTAGTTCTAAGAGGCTTAATCTCAGAAAGAACTAAAAAGGGAAATATCTACGTTTGAGGAAATTAGAAAAGTAATATGTGCGAAACAGAAAAACATGATCTCTTAGCTTATTATTAAATAAAACCAAATTCCTAAGAAACTTATTTCTAGTGGGATCTAGAATACACCTTTGTTCTCTGAACGAGCGAGAGTACACAAGGCCTTTGACTCAGAGGAAATTAATTGCATGAACACGAAGGGGAGCTATGGCTGGAATGATGCAGGGAGAGGAAGGAATAAGTGTCTAGAAGCTGGACTCGAGGAAGACTTTAGAAAGTATTTATTGGCCTGGAAGAGAACAGTTTGATGGACTGGAAAGAGCACTGGAGTGGAAAATGACCTGTGTCCAGCTCCTTTCATGTTCAAAGAATTGCTCACAGCCCTGTGTCAACCCATGGAAGTACTTTGTCTTGTCTTTGAGTCATAAATCTTTGTAAGTGGTATTTATGAACTAAACACCAACTATGTGCAATACAAATTATTTTAATTTTTATTTTCTGGCTGCTGCTGCTGCTGCTTTTTTTTTTTTTTTTTTTTTTTTTTTTTTTTTGTATTCTTTCTATGCAGAGCTCTGCAGTGGTAGTGAAATTACCTTTTTCTTTTGTTTTGTTTTGATTGTTTTCTTCATCCCCATTGCTACATATAGCAGGCTCATGGTAGGTGCTCAAAAATTGGTAAGGATCCTAACTCAGAGAAGTTGAGTCTCTAGTGGCTAATAAATGGAGGATATTGAAATGGAAAATAAACTTGTGGCTGGGTGTGGTGGCTCACACCTGTAATCCCAGCACTTTTGGAGGCCAATGTGGGAGGATCACTTGAGCCCAGGAGTTTGAGACCAGCCCTGGCAACGTAGTGAGACCCCCTTTCTATAAAAAAGGAAAAAATTAGCTGGGCATGGTGGTGCACTCCTGTAGCCTCAGCTACTTAGGAAGCTGAGATGGAAGGATCATTGCTTGATCCTGGGAGGTCAAAGCTGCAGTGAGCTGTGTTTGTGCCACTGCACTCTATCCTGGACAACAGAGTGTGACCATGTCTCAAAAAATAAATAAATAAAATAAACTTGCAGTATGAGCCGGTAGTCTCACTTCTAGGTCACTATCTTTTTAAAATTATGGCACGTCAGGGTTAGCGTATATGTACAATGTCATTCTTTGCAGCATTGTTGGTCAAAGCAACATTGGGAAAGCCCAGTCACTTAAGTGGACAAATGGTGAAATGGTCTAAGGGACTTCCAAACAACAAGATGCAATTCAACCATGAAACAGAATAAGATACTGACCTAGATATATGTCCATATTATAATACATTTTAAAAGCCAGTTGCAGACTAATATATATAGCATGATTCCATTTTTGTAAAGAAAAGAAGCATGTGTTTTATGAGACAGCTATATAAACAAGGCGAAAATCCCAGAAGGGTGCTCACCAGCTATAAACAGGAGTTAGCAATGAGGGGCATCAGAAGGACTCCCTTCTACTTCTTTATAGAATTTGTACAGTAGTAAGATTATGGGAGGACTTTTACTTTGAAGGGAAATTTTTAAGTTAAAATAAATTAATTCTCTACTGATGAAAAAACTTGCAATTGCTTTCTTTTCTTTCTTTTTTTTTAAAAAAACTTTTTAGGGCTTTGCTTATGAGCAAGCAGATTTTAGTTTAATCAAAGGCTCCAGAAATTATGGCTTTCTTTAATGCACCTTTAAATTTGGGCCCGTTTTGTAATTACAGGACTTATTTATTTATTTTAACTTTTATTTTAGATTCAGGGGCACATATCTAGGTTTGTAATACAGGTAAATTGTGTGTTGTGGGGGTTTGGTGTACAGATTATTTTATCACCCAGGTGATAAGTATAGTACCTGACAGGTAGTTTTTCGATCCTCTCCAACCTGGAGGTATTTTGTTTTCTGTTCCTGTGTTAGTTTGCTTAGGATATTGGCCTCCAGCTCCACCTATGTTGCTGCAAAGGACAGGGTCTCATTCTTTTTTTATGGCTGCATAGTATTCCATTGTGTGTATGTACCACTTTGTAAAACCCAGCCTACCATTGATGGACATTTTGGTTGACTCCACGTCTTTGTTGTCGTGAATAGTGCTGTGATGAATATATACACATGTGTCCTTATGGCAGAACGATGTTTTTTGTAGTTACTTTTTATGTTTGGGGTACACTATACCATGCAAATCTATTTAAAAGATTGATATGTATCTCTTATTAATTTATTTGCAATAGCTGGTCACCATGAAACTGATGTGCAGTTTCTGTAATTAACACAGCATTTGGGCCAGGGGTAGTACTGACAAAGAGCTACAGTCCTGGACAGGAGTCATTTTCAAAAGGAGATGAATGGTGTTTAACTTTGTTCAAAGGTACAGCAGTGGCCGTGGTGGCTCTGGCATTACTAATACAATACTGTGCCTGAAAGTAAACAAAAGTACAATCCTTTGTATAGTCTAATCAGGCTGTCGGCCAAGTTAAGTGTGCCCTCACCACTCATCTGACTTTGCCTTTTGTCTGACCCACATTTTTGGTTAGAAGGAAAATTCCGAACTATTGTTCCTCAAGGTACTTAGTTGAATGCCTCCCTTCTCGCCAGTCAGCCTCTCCCAGGTCTCTGGCATTGCCCTGCCTTTTCTTTCTCAGGCAGGCTACACCCTGCCTCCACCCCAACTCACTCTACCTTGTTCAAACTCACTCTAGGCTTGTTCAAACTCACTCTACCTTGAAGCTCTTTTCCAACAGGACTGGTCTCCTGCCCATTCACTTCTTAACTTTTGACAAGGAAATTTAAAGGTGAACTGATTTGCACAATGAAAGAACGACAGAAGTCAGCAATTGCCAATAATGCAGACTAAATCTTTATTAGGTTCCAAAATGGGAAATTGGTAGTGTTAAGCTATTTCAGTATAAATCCACCACTCTCCGCAAAGAGCCAGCCTTAGCATCCATGGCCCCCCAGTCCTGGCACCGCCTGTACTCTTGGGGCCTCAGCAGGTATTGGCGCCCCCGGTAGTTGGGCAGCTCGTAGAGGACCCAGCAGCCCTCCAGCACGTGGAGGGAACGGATCTCGCTGAGGTGGAAGCGGTCCTGGATGCTGGGGCAGTCCTCACTCAGCTCCATCATGAGGCCTTTGTGGTCTTCTCTCTCGTACAGCCGCAGCCTGTGGGAGCCTGTCTACTCGGTCCGCAGAAAGAAGGATAGAGAAAAGCAAATGAGTCTCTTCCGGAATTTGTCCAACCAAAGAACAGATGAACTTGGTAGGGTGGGGCATGGAATTGTCAATGTCAAATTTAGACAGTGTAAAATGTAGATTACTGTGGATGCTGCGCATGGATCTGTCTTCCACTAGCACCTAAATACTGCTATGCTCATTTTCTTTTTGACCTGAAATTCATTCTTATTTAGGAGATGGAATTTTTAAGAGGTTCAAACGCTGAGTTAGAATCCATCAAGAGCTCAGATATCTTGATTCCTAATTACCTGTGTTAATTCAAACTACATTTTGGGGAAAAAATAGAAATAATTTATTTTGACTAGTATTCTTTTAGTAAGAGTATTATCTCCCAAATTTATAAACATATAAATTTACCACTAAAGTAAGATTTAAAAAATCTTGTACTTCAGTGTAAAGTTAATTTAAATAGTCATTTGGAATGAGAATTTAACTGATTTTCCAAATTAAGAAAAATTACCTTTTCCAAAGTTGGACACAACCTTTGAATAGCCTATATTAACAATACAGCTTTGAAGGTTTACTTGTCCACAGTGGAACCTATCTAATTAATTCATCAGAAATTCTTTTTCTATAGGCAAAACAATTTGTTAAAAATATCGTCTTTGTATGCCCAACCAGCTTCCCATTTGCAAGTTTTGTTTTATATCCCATTATGATATTACATTTGTTACAGACCACTTTTAATTGACTTATTGGTAGCAAAAATTTAAAGTAAAACGGATTCTCCCTCTAAGTGGGTTCTTCCTTACATTTCTCTGCTGTTTTTGTCCATGTTATCTATCTGGCTTATGCAGGTCTCTGATGTCCATCTAACCCTTAGGAGTTTTTAAATGCAAACCTCCCTCCCTCTAACCCACATTGACCATACAGTGGGGACACTCCGGCGGCATGATGGAAATCTAGAAAACTCACCTGGGGGATGAGACAACAGGAGCGGATGGAGTCGCTGAGGCCCATCCATTGCTGGTAGTCAGGGTACTCCCCTCTCCGCAGCAAGTATTGTTGACCTTGGTAGTTGGGACGCTCATAGAGCATCCAGCAGCCACTTTCCACCCGGATGGAGTTGCAGCGGCTTAAATACGTCTGCAGGTTGGGGCAGTCAGTGGTGGATTCGTAGCTGCGGCCCTGGAAGGCCTTGTCCTCATAGAGGGTGATCTGCAAAGGAAGAATCGTTCCAAATTGCATTATTTGCTCTTAACAGGCATTATATAACGGCAATTTTTTTTTTCATTTTATTTTTTGTGTTCTGCTTACCTTCCCCATGGCTGGTTGACACGGATGATGCGAGTTCAGTGTGATGGGGCCTGCGGCCGCACAGCCAGTCTATATAGCAGGATGGCTGCTGCGTTGGCAAGAACAACACAAAAGGGGCCCTCGGCGGTAAGGGGATTTTACGCATCTCTTTAACATGCTGCATTCACTGGAAATGATTGTAGATTGTGTCCTTGTTCTCTGGTATATTCTAACGCTGTCCTGCACATACTGCTCTGTGTTGCTTTTATTTGGATTGTTACTGTTTTCTAAATTTATCTGCGCATCAGTCTGAACTTTTGACCCGAAATTCATGGCTCTCTCTATATGATTGAGTAATTTCCTGTGAATTTTCTGGGAAAGATCTATGCCATTATAGAATCGCTCCAGGATTCCAGAGAGGTTGTTGATGTAGAATGCCACAAACACTGACTCATTTCCCTGGATGGTAGAGACTGCTGTACCTTAAATTTTTGTCTTTACGCAGTTTTCCAGTCCAGGGCAGGACACAAATCTAGATGCATGTCTTGGCTAGTTTTGACTTCGTTAACCCAATGCTTTAAGACAGCTCTTAACCTTGCCTTTCGTGGGCACGTCATCTAACTAGAAGTCAGTCCCTGGTGGTGAACTTATGATAACAAGCAAGGGAAAGGTTTCTGTGGTCACTGGGCCTGAGACTGAGAAGTACTGTATCCTACTTTATAGATTGCTTTCCCTTCTTCAAGCGTGAGGGAGGCCGTAAAGCTTCACCGGCAAGAGCGTGAGCTTTGGACTCAGGCCACCTGCACTCAGAAGGCCCACTGATTAGCTCCATGGCAAATTACATAACCACTCAGAGCATGAGTTATCTCATGGACTACAGTCTGATTAATGAGAAATAAAGTGAGACAAGAGGGCAGCCTCTGACATTCAGATGCTGGCCTGGCACTCACAGTGAGGACATGTTACTCCCCTGTTAGACATAAACAGTCTCACAGAATAACAACTTCAGACAAGGCTACTCCGAGACCATGATGAAATGAGATACAATAAAGCCACTTCTTAACTTTGCCTAAGCGCAGACAAAAACAAAGTCAATGCTACACTCTCAAAATCCCAAGCCCTCACTCTCTCAGCCAAAATGATTAACTGCTACTTCTTTATGGATTACAGGTTTATCCGTGTTCTAGTCTCCCTTCCCTACGGGTAAGATTTCTTGAGATAACTAATCACAAAATTAACCCTGCTTTCTGCTAACATCTAATCTAGAGTGAACTTCAGATTTTTAAGATCCTCCCCCAAATCACACAACTGAAGTGCAAATCCTATTAACAATTTCTTTATAAGCTCTCTACTGAGACACTCCATGCTTCCCCAAGGAGAACTTACTCCCTTGCTGCAACAAATAATAAGCTCAACTTGTTTAAAGACAGGTGTGTCCCTGGTGGCCTTTAGCTAAAGGATATTGACATGAATAAGTGGGATTATGTGTATAAAGCATTTGGCACATACTTGGCACAAATGAACACTGAATATATGTTGTTATTAGTAATAGAGTGACATCGTTAAGGCTGACTTTATCCTGTTTATCTCTCTCAAAGGTATTTAATCCTTTCAAAGATTCCTGAAAAAAATTTATCCTCTGTAAAGCCATTTTGTGATTAAAGAAAAATTAGGCTTGGAAGGGACTTCAGAAACCATCAGGCGGTTTTCAAACTCGAGTGTGCCTAAGAATCACCTGGCATGTCAAAACCGCAAATTACCATCTTGACCTTTTGGCCAAATCCTGCATCATTAGATCAGGAGAAGACCTCAGAACCTATATTTTTATTTTTTATTTTATTTAATTTATTTTATGTTTTGAGACGGAGTCTCACTCTGTTACCCAGGCTGGAGTGCAGTGGTGCGATCTCAGCTCACTGCAGCCTCCGCTTCCTGGGTTCAAGTGATTCTCCTGCTTCAACTTCCTGAGTAGCTGAGATTATAGGCGTGCGTCACCACATGCAGCTAATTTTTGTATTTTTAGTAGAGACAGGGTTTCGCTATGTTGGCCAGGATGGTCTCAAATTCCTGACCTCAGGTGATCCACCCAGCTCGGTCTCCCAAAGTGCTGGGATTACAGGCATGCGCCACCGTGCCCAGCCCAGAACCTATATTTTTAATAAGCACCAAATAGTTCTTGGGCCAAAACACTGCTGTGGTTTATCCCTTTATATTTTGACAAGGAAATCATGTATTTTAGCCATCCCCAGGCAATGCCTTATTAGGAATTGTACTAACATTCTCTTTATTCTATTTATTTATTTTTTGAGACAGAGTTCTGCTCTGTTGCCCAGGCTAGAGTGCAATGATGCAATCTTAGCTCACTGCAGTCTCTGCCTCCCACACTTAAGCTCAAGCTCCCACTTCAGCCTTTTGAGTAGCTGGGACTATAGGTGCATGCCACCACACCCAGCTAATTTTTTGTATTTTCTTTATGTAGAGACAGGGTCTCACTATGTTGCCCAGTCTGGTCTTGATCTCCTCAAGCAATCTGTTTGCCTCGGCCTCCCAAAGTGCTGGGATTACAGGCATGAGTCACTGTGCCCTGCCTAACATTCTCTTTAGACCTAAAGGCAGATGTGCTCTCTGCTTTGTAGCACTCTTTCTTGTTCTATAAAGTTTCATATGTACACAGTAAGAGAATCAGAGCAGAGATACCAGCACTTAAATTAGAGCACTGGTAAGAAGACAGGAAAAGCAATAAAGGGGCCAGAAAATGCATATCCCAGAACGTTTCTCTTGTTCCAGAATGGCATAGTCTTGTATTTCTCCAACCTTTTTTCAAATCTTTCTCCTTCTCTCCTCTGCCCCAACTACCCCCCACCCCAAAACCCCTGCCATTGTAGCTGCCTTACATAGGGTCTTATCGTATCTCAGCTGGACTTTCAACAGCCTCCTGACTGCCCAGTCTTATCTTCCTCCAAACTGCACTCGGCCAGATGCTGGAGTGATGAGAATCAAAACACATCAAGTCATGCTGTTCATTTGCTTGAAATATTTCACAGCCTCCCATTGTCTCCAGGATCCAATATTGATCCCTTAGCATGGCATCCTAGACCTGGCCTCCTCTGTCTGTCCCCATGCTTTCTGTTTGATCACACCAAACCACTTGTCATTTCCCAAATGCACAACATTATTTCATGTTGTTCTTGTTTTTCAAAATATTGATCCTTCTCAATGAGACACCAGTTTATTTTTCAACCAGAGAAATTTTGCCCTTTCTTCAAGTCTCAGCTCAAGCATCAGTTTCTCTGTAAAAGATTTTCCTGAACCCTTCCTCATCTTCTGGGCTGAATTAAATACTGCCTCCATAGCACCTCATGTTCATACCACTATAATGGTAACTATCACTTATCTAATTATTTTGTTTAGACATCAGTCCCTCAAAACAGATGGGAGAGCCCCATAAAGGCAGGGACTATTCCATCTTTATTTTTGTGTTCTCACTAATTGGCATAGAGGACTGGCACATACAGGATACTCAATAAATGCCTGGGAGGGGGGATGTGTGAAAGTCATCCCTTGTCTGAAATTTATTGTTATCATGGTCTATGGAGCTTATTTCAAATGCTCAACATACATAGGCATAACACACTTACATCAAAGTTCAGGATGTGCAACTTTCAGTGTGTAGGATGACATAAGCACCCTGTACTTGATCAATTTAATGGGGCTTTTTTTTTTTTAAATGAAGTCTTGCTCTTGTCACCCAGGCTGGAGTGCAATGGTGCTATCTCAGCTCACTGCAACTTCCGCCTCCCAGGTTCAAGCGATTCTCCTGCCTCAGCCTCCCGAGTAGCTGGGATTATAGGCACCTGCCACCACACCCAGCTAATTTTTGTATCTTTAGTAGAGTCAGGGTTTCACCATGTTGGCCAGGCTGGTCTTGAACTCCTGATCTCAGGTGATCTGCCTGCCTCAGCCTCCCAAAGTCCTGGGATTACAGGCGTGAGCCACCGTGCCTGGCCGATTTAATCGGGCTTAAACAAAAATAGAAATGGGGTCTTGCCATGTTGCCCAAGCTGGTCTCAAACTCCTGAGCTCAAATGATCCTCCAGCCTTGGCCTCCCAAAGTGTTGGGATTACAGGTGTGAGCCACCACACCCGGCCATAATGGGACTTTATAACAGCAGAGATAATAAGCAAAAGGGAAAAACTGGGAATGCTGTGTTGTGCCCCAAGTCCTCCCACTCCTTAGTAATTCTAATTTTTATTTCTTCTGAGATGAGAAATGAATGTTACAACAGCAGTAGCCAATTCTAGAGTTTTGCTGGTGTTTGAGGTCTAGCCAGCAGTTGATTTTACCACCCACCTTCCTGCTTCTTAGCAATTAATATACGGTGGTATCATATGCAGTCATGCATCTCTTTTTTTATATACAATTGACATTTTAATTTAAAAAATGGGAAAAAATAGTACCCTTGCAAATAAAGAGGCAATTCTGCAAATTAATATAAAATGCACTGGGGAATTCTAAAGCAAAAGCAAAAAGTTCCCTCGAAAACATGGGAAAGGCATCATGCTGGAGTTTTTGGGTGGTGCCACGCCAGTCGGCACCCCCTCAGCAAGCCCTTCCTGAAGGGCTCATTGCCCTGGTTCTGAGAAGTCTATCTAAATAGGAAATTATAGCAAACTCTGCCCTCACCCCAGGGGACTGGTCCCTTCATGCTTCTAGAAGAACTGAGATTAGCTTGTCCAATCTACTATCTAGTCATCTTCTTATTTGCAGGCTGCTAGGAGCGACAAGTAGACAGGAGAGGAACAAGCGAGGGCAGAGACAGGAAGGTGGTTTTCCTTGAGGCCTCATGTGGTCACCTTACAACAAACACTGCAAGGTTTTATTAGCTAAATGCCAACTCACACACAGATGAGGTGCCTGCCCTGAGCTTCTCTGAGCCTTTCTGCCCTGCCCCATCACCTCATCAGTGAGTCTGAGGTTGAATGCAAACACTCGTGGAGCAGAGATCAGCTAGAAGCAACGTGAAAACCACGAGGGTTTAAAGTACGGTGTATGCTGGCACCAGCCTCAGATGGCATTCCCTACCCATGCCCCCTACTTCAGAAGGCTGTGCCTCCTGTATTCCAGGGATGAGGATTCTTGTAACTCAATCAATAAAGCCTCTGCTCTAACTGGCCACCAGGGCCATTGTCTTCTGACACAGCCTGGCCAGGAGCCCAGTTGTCTGCAGAAGGGAGTTCACTCCTCTGCTGCTTTCATACCAGTGTATCCAATTTCCTTGACAAACTCCACTTTATCAATTATTCTGCCATTTGGAAACTTTTACACACTTGGAAGATGTTGCCAATGACATCTTCTGGTGAGTAGCCCAGATGCCAAAGGTGAACTGGAGATGCTGACTTGGGGCTGGAGCTAAGAACCACCAGTCAGACAAATGTAGAATTCTAAAACTCTCCTTTATCTTCTCAGACTACTACAACAGCTTCTTCGTGATGTCCAAGCCGCAAATTTGGCCTCTCTCTGATCCTTCCTTGTAGGTTTCCTTGACATCAGCATTCACACAATGCTGGATCACCTCCTTCATGAGTATGGGTGGCTTTCGTCGCAGACCCTTAACAAATTCTTGCTGTAACTGAAGCCAGATCCCGGGAAGATGGACTGCAAGTTGTTCAGGGACTGCCTCATGTCTCCCTGGGCTATGAAGATGATGGCTTCTAGGCCAAAGTCAGTGTACAGCACTGTACCCTTCTCTCTAGCATTTATCAACTTTGCACAGGTCTGGGCGTCGGTCAGCTTTGTGTAGCGGAGGACTGTGCACTGGGATCCAGTAGCCTCTGAACAGAGATGGGAAGGCAGTGAGGTTTCCCTCAGAGGCTGGCATCACCCTATTAGCTCTTTGATTACGAGAATGTAGCTGTATAATCCACACAGCCCAGCCATGCTGGTGGCGCCACTCCTCTTTGGCAGCAGGTGCTTAAAAGAAATGTGGTAAAAAGAGGGCTAAATGTCAAAGTATTAACCAAAGTATAAAGTATTGCTTTGTAGATTGCTTTTTCTTTTCCAAGCATGAGGGAGGCCATAAAGCTTCACAGGCAAGAGCGTGAGCTTTGGACTCAGGCCGCCTGCACTCAGAAGGTTCACTGATTAGCTCCATGGCAAATTACATAACCACTCAGAGCATGAGTTATCTCATGGACTATAGTCTGATTAATGAGAAAAAAGTGAGAAAAAGGAGCAGCCTCTGACATTCGGATGCTGACCTGGCACTCACAGTAAGGACATGTCACTCCCCTGTTAGACATAAACAGTCTCACAGAATAACAACTTCAGACAAGGCTACTCTGAGACCATGATTAAATGAGATAAAATAAAGCTACTTCTTAACTTTGCCTAAGTGCAGACAAAAACAAAGTCAATGCTACACTCTCAAAATCCCAAGCCCTCACTCTCTCAGCCAAAATGATTAACTGCTACTTCTTTATGGATTACAGGTTTATCTGTGTTCTAGTCTCCCCTCCCCATGGGTAATATTTCTTGAGGTAACTAATCACAAAATTAATCCTGCTGTCTGCTAACATCTAATCTAGAGTGAACTCCAGATTTTTAAGATCCTTCCTCAAATCACCCAACTGAAGTGCAAATCAGACAGAGGCCTCAGCCAGCACTGCCCCAGCATGGCCTTGGCTGGCCAGGGCTTCCAGATGGGGAAATGATCCTCCAAGGCAGACATCCATGTGCCACAAGCCCTCAGATGAGTCAGTCCAGGCCCAGGAAGACTCTGGAATCACAATGTGTGCTGAATATTGGGCCCTTCTGGGCAGATGACCATTCGGTCTGGCTGGGGTAGGAACAGGACACTCGCAGTTTCTTTAAAACTCCACTGGAGATGCTGACCTGCGGCTGGAGCTAAGAACCACCAGTTACACAAATGCAGAATTCTAAAACTCTCCTTTATCTTCTTAGACTACTCTAACAGCTTCTTCATGATGTCCAAACCCGAAATTTGGCCTCTCTCTGATCCTTCATCTATGCTGCTGTCACACTAGCCTCACGGTGATCTTATCTGAAGCATTAAAAGCAAGAACACAGTGAGTCATTTTAGAGCAGATTTCCACGGTTCCCCTCAAGGTTTGCTGGACTCCATCAGTTATGCTGTCTGCTTCATCCAGGATGACGATCTTATGCTGACCTTTGGGAAGGATGACTTTTTGTCGAGCAAACATTTCGATTTTATTCCTCGCAACATCAATGCCCTTGCCATTTTGAAGCACTGATTTCCAGCATGGCATCCTTCAGTGCTGGGCCCAGGATGCTTATAACTTTGTCAGTTCCCAGGGGGCCAGCAAAGATGATGTGAGGCATATTCCCTTCTCTTGCAAAGATCTGCAGCCTGCCCACGGTGTATTCATTCCTGACAATTTCATTCAGCTTTACAGGCCTATACTTTTCTTTTTTTTTTTTTTTTTTTTTTTTGAGACGGAGTCTCGCTGTGTCTCCCAGGCTGGAGTGCAGTGGCGTGATCTCGGCTCACTGCAAGCTCCGCCTCCCGGGTTCACGCCATTCTCCCGCCTCAGCCTCCCAAGTAGCTGAGACTACAGGCGCCTGCCACCACGCCCGGCTAGTTTTTTGTATTTTTAGTAGAGACGGGGTTTCACCATGTTAGCCAGGATAGTCTCGATCTCCTGACCTCGTGATCCACCCGCCTCGGCCTCCCAAAGTGCTGGGATTACAGGCTTGAGCCACCGCGCCCGGCAAGGCCTATATTTTTCAACCCCACTCTCATGTCCGAATGTGCCCGTTCCTTATGACCTGGGCCCTCGCCATGCAGCTTGCAGTCGTTGGCCGTGCCAGGGCCTTGCTGGGGGCAGAGGCAGGCTCTTGGGCTTCACGCTTGCCTGGAACCCCGCTACTCACTTGCACCTCCATTCTCTGGCTCTTTTCATTTTTATTTTTTTTGAGATAAGGTATCGCTCTGTTTCCTAGGCTGGAGCACAGTAGCGTGATCTTGGATCACTGCAGCCTCTACCTCTCTCGCTCAGGGGATTCTCCCACTTCAGCAGAATTTGGGAGCACAGGCGCCTGCTACCACGCCTGGCTAATTTTGTTTATTTTTTTGTAGAGATGAGGTCTCACTATGTTGCCCAGGCTGGTCTCGAACTCCTGGGTTCAAGCAATCCTCCCACCTCAGGCTCCTGAAGTGCTGGGATTATAGGAGTGAGCCACTGCGCCTGGCCCATGCCTCCATTCTCTAGTCTCCTCTTCCCCCATGCATCTCTTATCAGTGGGATACATTCTGAGAAAATTCATTGTTGTGTGAACATCATAGAGTGTACTAACACAAACCTAGATGGATCAGCCTACCACACTAGTATTTGTGTTTCTAAACAAATGTAAACATAGAAAAGGTACAGTAGAAATATGGTATAAACGATAAAAAATTGTACACCTGTATAGGACACTTACCATGAATGGAGCTTGCAAGACTGGAAGTTGCTGTGGGTGAGTCAGTGAGTGAGGGTGAATGAATGTGAAGGCCTAGGACATTACTGTACACCACTGTAGACTTTCTACACACTGTGCACTTAGGTACACAACATTTATTTTAAAATGCTTTTCTTTCTTCAATAATAAACTAACATTAGCGTACTGTAACTTCATCAACTTTTAAGCATTTTAAACATTTTTGACACTTTTGTAGTAATATTTAGCTTAAAACACAAGCATTGTATAGCTGTACAAACATGTTTTCTTTCTTTTTATCCTTATTATATAAACTTTTTTCTATTTTTTTTTTAATAGAGATGGGGTTTTGCTATGTTGCCCAGGGTGGTCTCAAACTCCTTGTAAGATTCTCCCTAGGGTCTGAAAGCTTAAGGGGATGAGTAACCCCTCCCTTCTCAGGCCCAGTCCCAAGGTGCAAGGCCACTTGTGTCAGCAGCGTGCACCAGCAAGATAGCAGAAGCAGGAAAGAGCTGGCTGGAAGACAAGTATCCCTGAAGATCAAGATAGAGAAAGAGGCCATCTGGGTACAACGTAGCAGTTACGTCAGACTAGGACACTTCCTGTTTACAGGAGACTATAAAACCTTTGCGCCCTCCTCACTTGGTGCTGACACCACTTTAGGCCTCACCCGGCCTGCACCCAGGTGCTCATTAAAACAGCATGTTGCTCCACACCTCCTCGTGTTGCCTGTTGATGCGCTCTTGGGATTCGAACTGATACAAGAACCTTCCACTCCTGGGCTCAAGTGATCTGCCTGCCTCGGCCTCCCAACATGTTGGGATTACAGGCGTAAGCCACCACACCTGGCCTTTTACTTTTTAAAATTTTGTGAAAAACTAAGACACAAACACACATATTAGTTTAGGCCTACACAGGGTCAGGATCATCAATATCACTGTCTTCCACTTCCACATCTTGTCCCACTGGAAGGTCTTCAGGGGCAAAAACACACATGGAATTGAGAGGTGACAACATGCTAGCAGCCCTCGCTCTTGGTGCCTCCTCAGCCTTGGCGTCCACTCTGGCAGCGCTTGAGGAGCCCTTCAGCCTGCTATGGCACTGTGGGAGCTCCTCTCTGGGCTGGCCGAGGCCGAGGCTGGAGTCGGCTCCCTCTGCTTGTGGGGAGGTGTGGAGGGAGAGGCGTAGGCGGGAGTCGGAGCTGCCCACAGGTATCACAGGCCAGGGCCCACACTCAGAGCGGCAGGCGAGGGCTGCCAGCCCCGGGCAGTGAGGGTCTTAGCACCTGGGCCAGCAGCTGCAGAGGGTGCGCTGGGTCCCCTAGCAGTGCTAGCTCGCTGGCACTGTGCTTGAATTCTCACCGGTCCTCAGCTGCCTCCCCGCGGGGCAGGGCTCGGGACCTGCAGCCCGCCATGCCCGAGCCTCCCCGCCCACCCCCCGCTGCTGCCCGCCACCCAGGCCGTGGGCTCCTGCGCAGCCGGAGCCTCCCCTACCAGCGCCGCCCCCTGCTCGGTGGCGCCTAGTCCCATCAACCGCCCAAGGGCTAAGAAGTGCGGGTGCACTGTGTGGGATTGGCGGGCAGCTCTGCCTGCAGCCCTGGTGCAGGATCCACCAGGTGAAGCCAGCTGGGCTCCTGAGTCTATTGAGGACTTGGAGAACTTTTATGTCTAGCTAAGGGATTGTAAATACACCAATCAGCACCCTGTGTCTAGCTCAAGGTTTGTAAATACACCAGTCAGTACTCTGTATCTAGCTAACCTAGTGTGGACTTGGAGAACTTTTCTGTCTAGCACTCTGTAGCTAAAGGATTGTAGATGCACCACTGGGCACTCTGTGTCTAGCTCAGGGTTTGTAAATGCACCAATCAGTACTTTGTGTCTAGCTCAGGGTTTGTAAATATACCAATCAGTACTCTGTGTCTAGGTAACCTAGTGGGGACTTGGAGAACTTTTCTGTCCAGCACTCTGTGTCTAGCTAAAGGATTGTGAATGTACCAATCAGCACTGTGTGTCTAGCTCAGGGATTGTAAATGCACCAATCAGCACTCTGCCAAAATGGACCAATCAGCTCTGTGTAAAATGGACCAATCAGCTCTCTGTAAAACGGACCAATCAGCTCTCTGTAAGATGGACCAATCAGCAGGATGCAGGTGGGGTCAGATAGGGGAATAAAAGCAGGCTGCACGAGCTAGCAGTGGCAAACGGCTTTGGTCCGTTTCGGTACTGTGGTGCCTTTATTTTTTTGCTCTTTACAATGAATGTGGCTGGTGCTGGTTCTTTGGGTTTATGCTTCCTTTATGAGCTGTGACACTCACCACGAAGGTCTGCAGCTTAACTCATGAAGTCCACAAGACCACAAAGCCACGGAGAAGAACTAGCAGTTCCAGACGCACTGCCCGTAAGAGCTATAACACTGTGAAGGTCTGCAGCTTCACTCCTGTCAGCGAGACCATAAACCCACCAGAAGGAAGAAACTGCAGACACATCTGAACGTCTGAAGGAACAAACACTGGACAACACCGTGTTTAAGAACTGTAACTTAACTCACTGCAAGGGTCTGCTGCTTTCATTCTTTAAGTCAGTGAGACCAAGAACCCACCAATTCCGGACACAGAATTTCTGTCACCTAGGATAATGATTTCTTCTGTAATACCTGGTGAAGGCTTTGCTTGAGGCTGTACAGTTAATTTTTTTCTTTTTTTTTTAAAATATAAGTAGGAGGAGAATACTTTTTATCATCACTTTATAGTATAGCAAGCCGGGCGCGGTGGCTCATGCCTGTAATCCCAGCACTTTGGGAGGCTGAGGTGGGCAGATCACCTGAGGTCAGGAGTTCAAGACCAGCCTGGCCAACAGGATGAAACCCCATCTCTACTAAAAATAAAAAATTAGCTGGGCGTGGTGGTGCACACCTGTCATCCAAGCTACGGGAGGGTGAGACAGGAGAATCACTTGAATCTCGGAGGCAGAGGTTGCGGTGAGCTGAGATAACACCATTGCACTCCAGCCTGGGCAACAAGAGTGAAACTCCATCTTAAAAAAAGAAAGTATGTATAGTAAATCCGTAAATCAGTAACATATTTGCTTATTATCAAGTATTATGTAATGTATATAATTGTATATGCTATGCTTTTATACTGCTGACAGCACAGGAGGTTTATTTACACCAGCATCATCAGATACGTGAGTAATGTGTTGCACTAAGATGTTACACTATGACGTCATTAGGCGAAAGGTATTTTACAACTCTATTGTAATCTTATCGGACTATTTCATATGTGGTCCATCATTGTGTATGCCATAATGACAAAACATAGTTATGCAGTATGTGCTTTACTGTGTGCTTGGTTAAATGAGCAGAGGTCATTTAGGTGGCAACGGTGTAGACCAAAGTGTCCCAAACAAAGAGACTGGATAAGGGACCAAGGATCACCGTAACAGAGGCCCTAGCATCTACTTGTCTTTCTCAATTTGTCTTTGATGGCCATGTAATAAAGGACAAGAAGACGGGGGGTAATCATCGACCCACCTCTGCTTGAGTCCTTATAATAGTCCTCTTGGAAAAAATTGACAATGCATGTCGTCTTTAAGCAACAGGTGGTTGTGATTGACACTTTTGCTTTGACAAACCCACAAAGAAGAAAATAATTGACCTTCCAAGGACAGAAAGGGTGAGAATGGGACACATGCTAACATCAGCACCTAAACCCATGGTAACAGGGCAGGAAAATTGTAGAAGCAGCCCCTAAGAGGGGAACTCTTTGAGGGCATAACTCAGCACAACAGTTCTTGGCACTTACTTTATGTAATAGCTGCTACTTCAGTGTCTTTGCTTGGTGGGCCTTTTATCACATTAAACAGGCAAGAGGACATCATAAATTCAAAGGGAGGAAAGAGGGAAAAAAGGAAGAAAAAGACTTAAATCTGGACAAACTAGGCTACGCAGGAAAAGCTGGTGTGTGTAGGGTACCTGGAATGCAGAATACGAAGGTTATCTCAAATTGTTGGTTCATCTCAATGGGGAAAAGGATTAGTGGGATTCTATTGGTTATCTCTTCTAACATTCCACTCTTTGAGGCCCCAGGATTTACTTTAAACAGAGGAGGAAGAGGAGGAGTGAAGGGTAGAATTAGGAGCTAGTTTCGGCATAATGTCTTCCCCAGGTCACTCCCCAGTATTGACTTTCTCTGTATGTTGGATTTAGGAGGAGAACATCTTTTTCTTTGCCTGTATCCCAGGGATAGGAGCAACACGTTTCTAAGAATAATGACTTGATCAAAGAGATTCGGGGACTCTAATCCCTTTCAGTTCAGATGTTTTAGAATAATTTTCATGCCTAAAGATGGTGAATTACTTTTATTACAGGTGGGAGCCACTGTGCCCAGCCAAAATATGTGATTTTATGTCTTCTAGGAAAATAGTGTAAAATTCAGCACTTTAAGGAGCTTTTGGTTTTCTAAATTATGTTTGACATATTGTTGACAAACAGGACTCTGATTAATCTCCAGGAAGCCATCACTATTATTGCGAGTTTAAAGGTTAAAGAACTGAGATTTAGGAAGAGTAACACTAAATAATCCTAGATTCTGATGATTTTTCAGGAAATAAATCTTTATATATATTTGTATTCTCACTATATATACACGCATACAGTAGGCTAAACTGTAACACACGCACACACACACAGTAGGCTAAACATGCATCCCAGTTTGCATAGAACAGTCTTGGTTCATGCCTCTTGTCCCAGTGTAATTAATAATAATATATACTTTCACCCTCAAAAATGACCCAGAGTAGGCCGGGCGCGGTGGCTCACACCTGTAATCCCAGCACTTTGGGAGACTGAGTTGGGTGGATCACCTGAGGTCAGGAGTTTGAGACCAGACTGGCCAACATGGTGAAACTGTGTCTCCACTAAAAATACAAGCATTAGCTGGACGTGGTAGTGTGCGCCTATAGTCCTGGCTACTTGGGAGGCTGAGGCAGGAGAACTGCTTGAACTGGGAGGCAGAGGTTGTAGTGAGCTGAGATTGCACCACTGAACTCCCTCCCAGGTGACAGAGTGAGACTCCATCTCAAAAAAAACAAAACAGAAACCCAAAACCAAAACAAATGACCAAATTTATGGCTGGATGTGGTGGCTCACACCTGTAATTCTGGCACTTTGGGAGGCCCAGGCAAGAGGATCGCTTGAGCTCAGGAGTTTGAGACCAGTCTGGGCAGCATGGCAAGACCCTGTCTCTGCTAGAAATAAAAAAAATTAGCTGAGCATGGTGGTGTGCACCTGTAATCCCAGCTATCTGGGAGGCTGAGGTGGGAGGATCGTTTGAACCCTGGAGATGCAGGCTGCAGTGGGCTGTGATTGTGCCACTGCACTCCAACCTGGATGACAGAGTAAGATCTTGTCTCAGATAAATAAATAAATAACCCAATTTAAGAAACAAATGATACACTAGTCTGTCATAAGCCCCTTGGGTGTTGGATATAGAGACCTTGAGCACATGGATGGATGAGGGTTCTATCAAAAATGAACAGGGCTGGGCATGGTGGCTCACGCCTGTAATCCCAGCACTTTGGGAGGCCGAGGTGGGTGGATCACCAGAGGTCAGGAGTTTGAGGCCAGCCTGGCCAGCATGGTGAAACTCTGTCTCTACTAAAAATACAAACATTAGCTGGGCATGGTGGCTGGTGCCTGTAGTCCCAGCTACTCGGGAGGCTGAGGCAGGAGAATCGCTTGAATGTGGGAGGCAGAGGTTGCATTGAGCCGAGATCGTGCCATTGCACTCCAGCCTGGGGAACAAGAGTGAAACTCTGTCTCAAAAAAAAAAAAAAAAAAAAAAAAAAATGAACAGCCCTGTGGGTATGGCTGCCAGCCAAGAAGAGAGGAACAAGAAAGGGAGAGAAGGCAGACCACCCAGCAGTAGGTTGAAGCCTATAGGGCAATCTAATATTACATTTGTGTCAATGTACTGTTATGATGTAAACTTGCACTGTGCTCCCATACCCTTTATTATAAAGCCAGCTGCACACATCAGTACCTCATGTGAGAGATGGTTCAGAAGTTAAAGGAAAAGGAGCTCTGTCCCGCATGTGGGTCAGCGTGGTGCATGAGGACAGAATAGCAGCACACGTAGGAGGACAATATGACCCACCCAAAGCCGAGGCAGGAGTTCAGAGTGAGGGGCTCCTGAGAGAAGCATGATCGACTCCTTCCTTTTCCAGAATTACCAAAGACATTAGGTTATAGATACGTTGGTGGAAGTGGGTACACAAAGCTCCCACCCCATGTAAGATAGGATTTGAGGCAATTCATTAGAATCTCAAAGGATGGAGTACTTCCGATAAATTTTTATCTGAAGCCATTTGTTTGTTTTATTGATGAACCTTATATGGAACATCCACAAAACTTTATTTAATTTCTGCAGGATGTTGTTGAGGATGGTGTTTACTTAGTACTCTCCTTATGAGGACTCACAAGAAAACTTTCTTTTAGGTTTTGGTACTGACATTGATTAGGCTTGTCTTGAATAATTAATTGTCGAATCTTGTTTTCTTCTCTGCCTTGATGGCTGCTGGATCCAAGTCTGGATCTATCTACACTGAACATAGCACCTCACAGCATGCAACTCGGGTTCGAACTTCACTCTTGGCTCCATCTCATCTCTTCTCTTATGTTGCCTCTGACCCAATTTCCTCATTCACTTATTTTGAATTTTTAAAATGTACCATAATTTTTTATTAGCAACTTTGATTCTTTTTTTTTTTTGGAAGAGACGAACTCTTGCTCTGTTGCTCAGGCTAGGCTTGAACTCCTGGGCTCAAACATTATCTTCCTGCCTCAGCCTCCTGAGTAGCTGAGACTGCAGGTGCATGCCACTGTGCCTGGCTAACCTTAATTCATTTTTAAAAACCAAAGAAAACAAACATACACTCAAACGAAGTTTTCCAGAAAATTTCAGTTGCTTATTTTCCACTTAGTATTATTTTCTTCTTTTTTCTGAGATGGAGTCTTGCTGTGTCGCCAAGGCTGTAGTGCAGTGGCACAATCTCGGCTCACTGCAGCCTCTGCCTCCTGGGTTCGACCAATTCTCCTGCCTCAGCCTCCTGAGTAGCTGGTATTACAGGCACACGCCACCATGCCAGGCTAATTTTTGTATTTTATTTTTAGTAGAGACGGGGTTTCACTATGTTGGCCAGGCTGGTGTTGAACTCCCGACCTTGTGATCTGCCCACCTTGACCTCCCAAAGTGCTGGGATTACAGACGTGAGCCACGACACCTGACCACTTTGTATTATTTACTGTGTGTAATCATACTTTACTCTCTATTGAAATGACATGAGGCTGAGTTTCCCCATGCACATGTGGTTTTTGTAAATGTCCTGAAATTCTTCCACAAAGCACCTATAGCGAAAACACAGTGAATTCTATTTGGACTGGAAATCTCACAGTGCAATGAGATATTGGCAATGGAAGTGAGAGGAAAGGGATGGTGACTGTTAGGAGGATAGGAGTGCAATAGGTAAGAGTGGTGGACCAGTTCATCTATTTGTTTATGGAGCTAAGGTAGGAGTCCAGATGCTGAGAACAACTTTCCTTGTCAACTAAGGCTTGGACTATTACAGAAGACAATAGGGATAACCTGGAGGGATAACTTGGAGGTGTTTCAAAAAGTACAAATTCACCACTGTAGCTGCAAATCTGGCCTTGTGAGACTAACTACAAATGGCCTGAGCCCAAGTGAACTGAGTTTTTATTTGAGCCAACATGTTTTAGTCATTAGAAGAGTGCTGGAAATAATATCTCTGCATTATTCACCTTATAAAAGATTGCTTCCCATCTTGAAAACATGTGACTATGTTTGGCTGAGTGCCATTATCACTTACAAATGCTTAATAGATAGGGCTCTACTAGTGCCAGAAACACAAGCTAAATATTTTATTAGATTTTAAAGGAAAAAAGTGGAGAATGTAAATACTTCAGTACAAATCCATGACTCGTCTAAGAGAGCCAACTTTGGCATTTGGAGCCCCCCAGTCAAGAAACCTCCTGTACTCCCCCGGCCTCAGCAGGTACTGCCTCCCCCTGTAGTTGGGCATCTCGTACAGGATCCAGCTGCCCTCCAGCACATTGAGGGAGTTAATTTCAGTGAGATGGAAGCGGTCCTGAACAGACAGACAGTCGTCTGTGAGCTCTGACATTTGTCCCCTCAATTCATCTCTCTCGTAGATCTTCATTCTGTAAGTGCCAGAGTGCTGGAGTGGCAGACAGAAAAGCAAGAGTAAACGAACAAAAATAGTTGGAAATTGAAGCTCCAGTCCCTACACCTCCCTGGCCACAACCGCCCAGAAGTTCTCCCAGGCCAAGTTTGCTTCTAGAACAACCATGCTGCAAAGTTAAGGAGCTGTCCCACCCCCAGTCACCCACCACTGAGTCTAATGATTCATGGGCGGAGCTAGGTCTTCGGGAATTAAGATTTGCTTACAATAAAATTTATCACATCACTTTAGTCGCTGTTATTTGAGAAAGCCTTTCTCAAAGGAGAAAACAGTCATTGGAAAGCTAAGGGTCATATTATGTATATACAATGAAAGGAAAATAAATCTTGGGACCCCAAAATCACTAAGCTAAAGGAAAAAGTCAAGCCGGGAACTGCTTAGGGCAAACCTGCCTCCCATTCTATTCAAAGTCACCCCTCTGAGGCTCACCTGAGACAAATGCATCTGTTATTGCTGCCTTTCCCCTACTGTTTATGCAAAGATGCGGATTCATCCAGCCAGACTGAATTGTGTATTCAGCGGAAAACTGATCAAGGACTCAAAAGAACCTTTTGTCTCTTATCTACCTTTTTTTTGAGACAGAGTTTCGCTCTTGTTGTCCAGGCTGAAGTACAATGGCGCAATCTCAGCTCACTGCAACCTCCGCCTTCTGGGTTCAAGTGATTCTCCTGCCTCAGCCTCCCAGGTAGCTGGGATTACAGGCACGCACCACCACGCTCAGTTTGTATTTTTAGTAGAGACAGGGTTTTACTATGTTGGCCAGGCTGGGCTTGAACTCTGTCAGGAGTTCAGGCAATCCACCCACCTCAGCCTCCCAAAGTGCTGGGATTACAGGGGTGAGTCACGCGCCCCGCTCTGTCTCTTAGCTACATCTAACCAGGAAGCCCCTACTTCCTGTCTTACCAGACTGAATCAATTTACATCTTACGCATATTGATTGTCTCATGTCTCCCTAAAATGTATAAAAAGCAAACTGTTCCCCCAACTACCTTGGGCACATGTCTCAGGACTTTCTGAGACTGTGTCATGGGTGCGTCCTCAACCTTGGCAAAATAAACTTTGTTTCTTTTTTTTTTTTTTTTTTGAGATGGAGTTTTGCTTTTGTTGCCCAGGCTGGAGTGCAATGGCGCGATCTCGGCTGACCGCAACCTCTGCCTCCCAGGTTCAAGCAATTCTCCTGTCTCAGCCTCCTGAGTAGCTGGGATTACAGGCATGCGCCACCATGCCCAGCTAATTTTGTATTTTTAGTAGAGGTTTCTCCATGTTAGTTAGGCTGGTCTCAAACTCCCGACCTCAGGTGATTCACCACCCTTGGCCTCCCAAAGGTGCTGGGATTACAGGCGTGAGCCACCACGACCAGCCTTGGCAAAATAAACTTTCTAAATTGACTGAGACCTGTCTCAGATATTTGGGGTTCACTATTACACACACACACACACATCTATATTTGTTTCTTGAGACAGGGCCTCCCTCTGTCACCTAGGCTGGAATGCAGTGGCATGATCATGGGTCCCAGCCCCCTCAACCTCCTGGGCTCAAGTGACCCTCCCACCTCAGCCTCCCAAGTAGCTGAGACTATAGGTGCGCACCACCACGCCCAGCTAATTTTTGTATTTTTAGAAGAGGGGGTTTCGCCATATTTGCCAGGGTGGTCTTGAACTCCTGACCTCCTGACCTCGGCCTCCCAAAGTGCTGGGATTACAGGCGTGAGCCACCGCACCCAGCCTTCGGTTCAAATTTCAACCTAGCTGACTTTTAAGTTTCCTTTCTAGCCTCCTGCTTTCAACTTATTTCCCTCAGCAGCAAGTATCACCTTCATTAAGTTCTGTTTTTTTTGTTTTTTTTCTTTTTTTTTGAGATGGAGTCTGGCTCTGTCGCCCAGGCTGGAGTGCAGTGGCCGGATGTCAGCTCACTGCAAGCGCAGCCTCCCAGGTTCACACCATTCTCCTGCCTCAGCCTCCCGAGTAGCTGGGACTACAGGCGCCCGCCACCTCGCCTGGCTAGTTTTTTGTTTTTTTTTTAGTAGAGACGGGGTTTCACCGTGTTAGCCAGGATGGTCTCGATCTCCTGACGTCGTGATCCACTCGTCTCGGCCTCCCAAAGTGCTGGGATTACAGGCTTGAGCCACCGCGCCCGGCCTAAATTCTGTTTTTATGACACTGTATCCCATGCCTCCCACATGCCACAATTCTAAGAACTCTACAGTCACTCCTCAGAATATATGGAATCTCAAACTTTACTTTCAGATTTGGCCTTTTCTCTAATTTATACCTCTAAGTAAGCTAATAGGTACTGACCATTAAATTAGAATAGAAATCAGAAGACAGGATCCTATCTTCTCAGGAGGAATAATTAAATAGAAAAGTAAGACAAAGCAAGCAGAAGTTTGTTATTGTTGTTGTTTGAGATGGAGTCTTGCTGTGTCGCCAGGCTGGAGTGCAGTGGCACGATCTCGGCTCACTGCAACCCGCACCTCCCATGTTCAAGCAGTTCTCCTGCCTCAGCCGCCTGAGTAGCTGATATTACAGGCGCACACCACCACACCCAGCTAATTTCTGTATTTTTAGTTGAGATGGAGTTTCACCATGTTGACCTGTCCTTGTAGAGATCAAAGAGTTTTGATATCTTGACCTTGTGATCTGCTGGCCTTGGCCTCCCAAAGTGCTGGGGTTACAGGCGTGAGCCACCGTGCCGAGCCGCAAAAGTATTTTTTAATCAATTACACAGTCCCAGGTTATATTTATACATTTTGATATATTTGATTTCTGACTTGATATGGCTTGAAATGAACATTTAATACATTTTATCTTGAATAGATGGTAAATTTAGTCTCCTCCATGTCCTGCTTTTTCTTAATTAGTCTTTGCTCTTTCAGCTTTTTGATTATGTTTAAAATATAAAATCTGGGAGCATATGATTTTTAAAAAACCAACACAGAGTTCATGAAGAACGGCTTCCCATCTGAGACACCCTTCTAAACTGGTCTGCATGTACTGTGTCACTTCCATTTTCTGTCCTCTAGTTAGAAATATTAGGTTTAAGAATAATGTGATTAAATAGGCCGAATGTGGTGGTTCACACCTGTAATCCTAGCACTTTGGGAGGCTGAGGTGGGCAGATCACTTGAGGCCAGGAGTTCGAGATCAGCCTGGGCAACATGGTGAAACCCCGTCTCTACTACAAATACAAAAAGTAGCCGGGCGTGGTGGTACACACCTGTAATCCCAACTACTCGGGAGGCTGAGGCAGGAGAATTGCTTGAACCCGGGAGGCGGAAGTTGCAGTGAGCTGAGATCCGGCCACTGCACCCCAGCCTGGGCGACAGAACGAGACTCCCTCTCAAAAAAAAAAAAAGAAAAAAAAAAGAATAATATCATTAAATAGCTTTTATTTCCAAAAAGATGGAAGGCAAAGACAGAGCCATACTCACCGGGGGAATGAGGTGGCAGGAGCGGATGGAGTCGCTGAGGCCCATCCATTGCTGGTAGTTGGGGTACTCCCCTCGCCGCAGGAAGTACTGGTGGCCCTGGCAGTTGGGTCGCTCATAGATCATCCAGCAGCCGCTCTCCACCCGGATGGAGTTGCAGCGGCTGAAATAGGGTTGTAGGTTGGGGCAGTCTGTGGTGCATTCATAGCTGCGGCCCTGGAAGGCCCTGTCCTCGTAGAAGGTGATCTGAAAAATGGAAGATACGGCAGCATGGAGTGATTGGCCCCCACTGAGGCCACTGCATTAAGGCCAAGGCTGAGTATCCAGTACCCAGGACTTACCTTTCCCATTTTGAAGGAAGTAAGCAGATGTTTTCTGGTTGCTGTGTGGGACTGGGGGAATGTCACTGTATATATAGCAGCCCTGACTGCTGCTTCCACAGGAAATCACACAAAAGGGCCCATTATGGTGAGTAAGGGGATTTGCAAGCTCGTCCCTCTCCCTCCCCCGGTCACTGGGGTTGGCTGAATGGTTTACTCTCATTCTTTCTGGTAGGTTCGGGTTGTTCTAATTCACTAAAGCTGTTGTTGCCATCGAAATGAATAGAGTACTCTTTTAGTTGAGCAAAAGGATGGGCGAAATTCTGTCTCTGTGCTTTTCCTTTATAGTTTACTCTGCTTAATTGACTTCTCAAAGGCCATTAAACTAAGTAATGAATTCTGCTCAGGGACGGGTGCGTGTGTGTGTGTGTGTGTGTGTGTGTGTGTGTGTGTGTTTTAGTTTTAAAAGCCAGAATTTAAATAACAAGCAATCTTAAATTGCTTATTAAATCAAGTGAAGTAATTTGTGAAAGTGCGTTAAAAACCATAAAGCTTAGTTCAAATTCCAAATTTTGTGATCAGTCAGACGAGGTGGCGCACACCTATAATCCCAGCACTTTGGAAGGCTGAGGCAGGTGGATTGCTTGAACTCAGGAGTTAAGAGACCAGCCTAGGTAAAATGGTGAGACCCCGTTTCTACAACAAATACAAAAATCATCCTGGCATAGTGGCGCATACCTGTAGTTCCAGCTACTTGGGAGACTGAGGTGAGAGGATCGCTTAAGCTCAGGAGGTCGAAGTTGCAGTGAGCCGTGATTGCACCGCTGGACTCCAGCCTGAGCAACAGAGCAAGACCCTGTCTCAAAAAAACCCCACAAAACTCTGTGATCATCATTGTTGGTATTTGGGGGCTTGTCTTGAATGAAACTGATACTTGCCTGGAAGTTTGTAGGCTTCTGGGGGCTAGGGTATTATTTCTTGTTCGTTTCCACCCCCGAGCCCTAGAGCAGAAGAGTGGCACATTGCAGGCCCTCAATACTTGGCTCTGACATGGACAAAAACAGATAATTGTGGCTTTCTTCCCCCTTTCAGATCTTCTAAGGGCCTAAATCCCTCCTTCTGCTGGTGGCTGTCCAGAGTCCTGCCTGCTGTTTGGTGTCCCTGCTCTGCCTCAAATGTTATCATTAAGTGGCTGATTGGTCTTCTCAAGGCGTGGGACCAAAAGGGCTCAGAGTTGGTCCCTATTGCTGGCAGATTGGACATTCTACGGTGGAAATGGCTGGATTAGCCTTAATAAGTAGGAGTTAATGCATAGCCTTCATCCATACCACTATGAACGCTCTGTTAGTGAGCTGACTGCCAGTAGTAGGGTGACTGATGGCAGAGGCTGACTGGTATCAAATGACCACATCATTCTGTCTACTTGGTTGTTTAGTGCCTCTTCAATGGTGGATGCCTGACAATGGGCCTTCACATGGGATACAACTATCTTCGCCCTTTGTGCCGACTCCCATATCTGCCTGCACATTCCTCTACCCCAGACCTTCTTGTCCCTAATCTTCATCTTTCTCCTTCCAGGCCCTGGACCAGCCAGCCAAGCCACACGTTACTGCTGAGTAATTCCATATATGCTTGACCTTGGGCTACTTTTCTTTCTGCACTGCGAGCGCAGCCAGGTGCACTGCCTCAAGGTTGCCTTTTGCGAGGATTTCCCTCACTGCTGTCTTGAGGGTGGCTCCTCAGTGAGCTATTCTGCAGCAACATTCTATTTGGGGCTTGCACCCAAATGCCATGCCAATTTATTAGTGTGTCAAGCTCAGCCTTCCCCCACTCTATCAGCTGGTCAGAAGGGACCCCTGCAGGCAGTTATAAGTGTGAGCTGAGAGAGAGCTATTGCAATAATGGTGACCTCATCCGATCCCACAGGGAAGGCTAGGGCTAGAGTTGTCAGGAACTTAGGCAAGTGGACTGGGAATCTGTGCCTCTGCATTGACCAGTAATTTCATGTGGGCTGCTGCCGTGGAGAAGTGTAACTTTGGGCAAGGCAGCTTCCTCCAGCAGAGGAAAATTCTTGGAGACAAACTCGCTTTACACTGTCAGTATCTGGGAGAAGGAGTGCTTCAGTTCACAGTGGAAGTCCAGGCAGCACCACAGTGTCCACTACAAGAAGAAAATAAAGCTGAGATAACTGCAGTTAACATTTTGATATTTTATCATCCCAGCTTTTTTATATGTCAAACCCATGTGTGGTTGTACAGTGTTATTTATACTATGTAGCATTCTCTTGTTTTCTTCTAAGTCATCTTTCAAATAAAGTGATAGTAGTACTGAATAAGGTGATCACGTTTAGCCTTTTAATAACTTTTTTTTTTTTTTTTGGTGAAGAGAAACTGAATGAAAAATAGACTGTCTATTGGTTAGCTATACCCATGCTTGAGGTCTAGTCAGTATTCAGGAGGATATCATTCACCCAGTGGACTCACTTTAGTGGACTCACTAAAACAATGTAAACAGTCCTTATGTGCTGAAAGTTCTAACTCTTAGAGACCAAATTAACAACCCTGTTTTATGTAAGACCTAACATATTCAGTGTGATTCATAGGTTAGTGTTTGAGGATGATGATGAACTATCATGTAGTAAGCATTGATCTGATTTAAAATTACCCAGATTTTTATCTGTAGTATGATGTTTAAGTGATTTAGGACCCTAGAGAAACATCCTTTAAGTCATACAAATTAAACCAATCTCTGGTTCTGATACGTAGAAGAATCAGTAATCCTATGAAAGAAAGATAAATTAAAGTAAGTATTAGCAACACAAGGTCAAAATCTCATTGATTCTAATAGAAGAAATTTAAGGATTAAACATATTTCAGCATCAGTTGGGACTCTTCCTGAAGGGCTCACTTTGACATTTGTCTTCCCCTAGTGGTGAAATTCCTGTTTTGTTTGGAGCCTCAGTAGGAATTTTCTCCCCTACAGTTGGGCATCTCACAGAAGATTCAGGGTCTTTTATAGGTCTAGGGATTGGGAGAAGATATCCTTGAGATGAACTAATCATGGATGTGGAAATAGTCTTCAGGGAGCTCCAACATGAGACCTCCTTGCCTGGTACTGGGAGCTGGTCACCTTTGAAAAATGAAAAAGAAGAAAGAAGATGAAAAATAAAAGAGAAGAAAGAAGAAATTAGTGCATGATCTTGTTATTATGGCTTCATAAAATCTTATATAATGTATAAACGCCTAACTGAAGATAAAATTTGTTCAGTGC
Organism: Macaca mulatta; assembly: GCF_049350105.2. Taxonomy (NCBI): domain Eukaryota; kingdom Metazoa; phylum Chordata; class Mammalia; order Primates; family Cercopithecidae; genus Macaca; species Macaca mulatta. The sequence goes on from NC_133417.1 coordinate 113,435,821, forward strand.
CTAGATCACACAAATCAGAGAGCCTGCCTTTGACTTGGAATGTTAATGAGCATTATAATTCAGGCACATTAATGAGCATTATAATTCAAAGAGCAGAATTACCTGTAATTAACCTGGGTTTTCACCATAGTTTGTGCAAGTAGATAGCCACTTTCTCCCCACTTCTCACAAGACTGGTGGCTTCCTCTTCTGGCAGGGGGTAGGGGCCCTAATATCCTATGGGCCCCAAAGAGCCTGTCAGCCCCAAAGTTTGAATAGCTGATACTGTCAATCCAGGCAGCTTGTGTATTTCTCCTGCTGACTCATGCTACCCTCCAAAAAGGAAAATCTATAGTGGGTAGGGGTCCCTCTCCTGGAACAGAACCTACACAGTATCCAGTAGATACGCAGGCCCTCGCATGACTCTCTGTGGCCAGATAAACAGTATGGAGTGGTTATAGGCTGGCTTTGGCCCATTCCTTAACCTATCCCGTGTGATATTGAAGAATTTGTTCCAACCTCCTGCACAACTAGTGACAGCCCTAAACAAGCCTTGAGGCAAATTGTTATATTGAGACTATTGGAGAATCAAATTAAATACTTAGAAATAAAATGTTGGTTCAAGAGGTTGGTGAAAGAGCCTCATCTGTTTCCGAAGTCATGGAAATGTCTGGGCCTTGAACTGAAGTCCTCTCAGTTGCATAGTCAGCTTCTTTTTTTTTTTTTTTTTTTTTGAGACGGAGTCTCGCTCTGCCGCCCAGGCTGGAGTGCAGTGGCCGGATCTCAGCTCACTGCAAGCTCCACCTCCCGGGTTCACGCCATTCTCCTGCCTCAGCCTCCCGAGTAGCTGGGACTACAGGCGCCCGCCACCTCACCCGGCTAGTTTTTTGTATTTTTTAGTAGAGACGGGGTTTCACCGTGTTAGCCAGGATGGTCTCGATTTCCTGACCTTGTGATCCGCCCGTCTCGGCCTCCCAAAGTGCTGGGATTACAGGCGTGAGCCACCGCGCCCGGCCCATAGTCAGCTTCTGCTATGGGAGTATAGGCACCTAGGCTGGTTAGAGTTGTAGGAGGGGAGAGTGATAGTTTCAGAGCCTGCACCATAGCTTGGTGGAGAAGCCAACACTTGAAAACAATACCACTTATGACAACCTATCCTGTTTGTCCTGTGGTCTGGATTTCACACTGCTTCCTTAAAAAAATTTTTTTTCATCACAATACCAAAACACACTGGGAAATTGTTGACTAGGCACTATTTGTGGAGAATACACTCAGGGGAGCAATAGCTACACACATCCACTAACTTCTACAGTTTCTGTAACTGCTTGTGAAAAGTCATTTAACTCCCCCAAGCCTCAGTTTCCCCATTTATTAAATAGGAATAACAATGAAAATCAGATGAGACAATGGATTTAAAGACATATGACAAATTGTAAAGTATTGCCAATGATTTAAAAAATCATGTCATACATACTGTTAAAGAAAAATTATCACACTTGTTAAAGTGGTAAGGCAGACTGTTCAGAGAGGGCCATGGAGATGGGAATAGGGATCATTGCAATGGGGCTTTGCAGTGGGGAAGAGAGATTGTATACAACTCTGACTCCAAAAAGGACAAATGGGTATTTACAACCTAGGAGTGGGGTCACGGACAGTGGATGGAAAATTACTGAGAGGAAACACCAAGGATAAGGGGTTTCTAGCTAAATTGACTTGGTAGAGTTATTGCTGAAGGACGACCAAGGTGTTCAGATACCAAGGGTGGGAGATATTCACTAAAGTAATTAAGGAAGATTCTCGACCAAACTGGATTCTATAAGGACAAAAAGGGAAGCCCAAGGTTGGACCTAGTCAAACAAAGGACTCCGAGAAGACTGACCATAATATTGGTAAAAGGGGAGAGTATATTAGTCTGTTCTCACACTGCTATAAAGAACTACCTGAGACTGGGTAATTTGGGAAGGAAAGAGGTTTAATTGACTCACACTTCCACAGACTGTACAGGAAGCAAGGCCAGTAGGCTTCAGGAAACTTACAACCGTGGCGGAAGGCAAAGGGGAAGCAAGCACATCTTACCATAGTGGAGCAAGAGAGAGCGTGAAGGGGAAAGTGCCACACCCTTTCAAACAACCAGATCTAACTCACTATCACAAGAAGAGCAAGGGGGAAGTTCACCCCCATGATTCCATCACCTCCCACCAGGCTCTTCCGCTGACACATGGGGATTACAATTTGAGATGAGATTTGGGTGGTGACACAGAGCTAAACCATATCAGAGTCTTTGTCAGTATTTTAATAAATGTTAAGATGATAATAGCCTTGATACATCAATTAATAATGTTTCTAGAATTAAAAACAAAAATCACATGATCATCTCAATAAAGGCAGAAAAGGCTTTTGATAAAATCCAACATCCCTTCATGATAAAAACTCTCAACAGACTAGGCATCAAAGGAACATATGTCAAAATAATAAGAGCTATCTATGGCAGATCCATAGCCAATATACTGAATGGGCAAAAGCTAGAACTATTTCCCTTGAGAGCTGGAACAAGACAAGGATGCCCTCTCTCCCCACTCCTATTCAGTATAGTACTGGAAGTCCTAACCAAAGCAGTTAGGCAAGAGAAAGAAATAAAAGGCGTCTGTATTAGTCTGTTCACATGCTGCTAATAAAGACATACCTGAGCCTGGGTAATTTATAAAGGAAAGAGGGTTAATTGACTCACAGTTCCATACGGCTGGGGAGGCCTCACAATGATGGCTGAAGGCAAATGAGGAGCAAAGTCACATCTTACATGGCGGTAGGCAAGAGAGAGCTTGTGCAGGGGAACTCCCATTTATGAGACCATCAGATCTCATGAGACTTATTCACTATCATGAGAGTAGTATGGCAAAAAGTGGCCTCTACCTGGCTCCACCCTTGACACATGGGGATTATTACAACTCAAGGTGAAATTTGAGTGGGGACACAGCCAAACCATATCAGCATCCAAATAGGAAAAGAAGTCATACTATTTCTCTTCACTGATGATATGATTCTATACTTACAAAACCCTAAAGACTCCTCTAAAGGCGACTAGAATTGATGAATGATTTCAGCAGGGTTTCAGGATAGAAAATCAATATAGAAAAATCAGTAGCACTTCTACACACCAATAACATCCAGGCTGAGAGTAAAATCAAGAAAACAACCCCATTTACAATAGCCACAAAGAAAATGAAATACCTATGAATACAGCTAACCAAGGAGGTAAAATATCTTTATAATAAGGGAAACTACAAAACACTACTGAAAGAAATCAGAGATGACACAAATAAATGGAAAAATATTCTATGATCATGGATTAGAAGAATCAATATTGTTCAAATGGCCATACCGCCCAAAGAAATTTACAGATTCAACCCTATTCCTACCAAACTACCAATGTCATTCTTCACATAATTAGAAAAAAAGTATTCTAAAATTCATATGGAACCAAAAAAACAAAAAAACAAAAAAACCCAAATAGCCAAAGCAATCCTAAGCAAAAAGAACAAAGCCAGAGGCATCACACTACTCAACTTCAAACTATATATATTTTTAGGCTACAGTAACCAAAATATGATACAGGTACAAAAACAGACGCATAGACCAGTGGAACAGAATAGAAAACTCAGAAATAAAGCTGCACACCTAAAACCATCTGATCTCCAACAAGACTGACAAAAACAAGCAATGGGAAAAGCATTCCCTATTCAATAAATGGTTCTGGGATAACTGGCTAGCCATATGCAGAAGATTGAAACTGGACCCTTACCTTTTACCATATAAAAAAAGTAACTCAAGAAGGATTAAAGATTTAAATGTAAGACCCCAAAATACGAAATTCTAGAATAAAATCTAGGAAATACCTTTTTCAACATTGGCTTTGGCAAAGAATTTTGGCTAAGTCCCCAAAAGCAACTGCAACAAAAACAAAAATTGACAAGTGGGACTTAATTAAACTAAAGAGCTTCTGCACAACAAAAGCATATATCAACAAAGTAAACAGACAACCTACAGAATGGGAGAAATTATTTGCAAATTATGCATCTGACAAAGGTCTAATATCCACGATCTATAAGGAACTTAAACAGTTCAACAAGCAGAAAAAAACAAATAACCTCATTAAAAAATGGGCAAAGGACGTGAACAGACATTTCTCAAAAGAAGACATACAAGTGGCCAACAAATATATGAGCAAATGCTCATCATTACTACTCATCAGAAAAATGCAAATAAAAACCACAATGAGATACCATCTCACACTAGTCAGAATGGCTATTATCAAAAAGCCAAGAAACAACAGATGCTGGTAGGCTATGGAGAAAAGGGAACAGTTATACACTGTTGGTGGGTTGTAAATTAGTTCAGCCACTGTGGAAACCAGATTGGAAACTTCTCAAAGAACCTAAAACAGAGCTACCATTCAACTCAGCAATCCCATTACTGGGTATATTCCCAAAGGAAAATAGACCATCATACCAAAAAGACACACATACACTCGTATGTTCATCACCATGCTGTTCATGATAGCAAAGACATGGAATCAACCTGCGTGCCCATAAATGGTGTATTGGATAAAAATATGTAGTACATATACACTATGGAATACTACACAGCCATAAAAACAAAAAATTCTTTCCATTGCAGCAACAATGGATGGGACTGGAGGCCATAATCTCAAGGGAACAGAAAACCATATCCCACATGTTCTCTCTTATAAGTGGGAGCTAAACCTTGAACACACATTAAACATGGGAACAATAGATACTGTGGACTACTAGAGGGGGTAGGGAGGAAGGGGTGTGTGGACTGAAAAACTACCTATTGGGTACTATGCTCACTACCTGGGTGTAACATACCTATATAACAAAGCTGTACATACACCCTCTGTATCTAAAGTAAAAGTTGAAATTTTTAAAAAATTTTTTAAAATACGTGTTTCTATGCATTTTTTTTTTTTAAAGTAGAGACAGGGTCTCTCTATGTTGGACAGGGATCAAACTCCTGGCCTCAACTGACTTTACTGCCTCAGCCTCCCAAAGTGCTAGGATTATAGGCGTGAACCACTGTGCCTGGCCTGTTTCTGGGCTCTGCCATACTGCCTACACTTTGGTTTATGGTATAGAGACTAAATGTGATCAATGGATAATTTCATTTTTTTTTTCTTTTGAGACAGGGTCTCACTCTGTTGTCCATGCTGGAGTGCAGTGGCACGACCAAAGCTGAGCCTCGACCTCCTGAGCTCAAACGGTCCTTCCATCTAGTCTCCCGAGTAGCTGGGAATACAGGCATGCACCACCACACCCAGCTAATTTTTATTTTTATTTTTGTTGAGATGGCGTTTCACCATTTGCTTAGGCTGATCTCGAACTCCTGGGTCTTGCCCTCCTTGGCCTCCCAAAGTGTCGAGATTACAGGCATGAGCCACAACTCCTGGATGGATAATTTCATATATTGGAACACTTTTGTTTAATTTAGCAAAGATCTTTTGTTTGGTAATTTTGATATCATAGTCAATGATGACTATGAGGAAGAGTAACCTATGTGGGGACTGTGCAGTCTGAGCAGATGGAGTTGTTGAAGTCCACCTGTGCTGGTGGTTGATGTATCTGCCCCAGCAGAGCGTCCAGCCCTTGCTGTCCACCTGTATAAACCAGGTTGCTGCAGCTGAAGCAGGACTGCAGATCAGAGTGGTCACTGTTGCACTCACAAGTGATCATTTGCAATAGAATATACCAAGAGTGGGGAAATCCTCCCCAGAACACGTTACCATGAGTTCATGACAAGACCCTGTTCTAAACTCATCTCACTGTGGCCAGAGGACTGAGGATGCAAAAGCCAGGGCTGTTCATCAGCTGTAACAGAGACTTGGGAAAGAGAGAGAGAGAGAGAGACTGTGTGTGTGTGTGTGTGTGTGTGTGTGTGTTTGTGTGTGTGTGCGCTTGTGCATATTTTAAGTTTTATTCTTCATTGTGTTAAAGCTGTGTATCCTTTCTATAATAGCGCTTTGGAAGTCTTTGAAGCATTGGAAAAGTCCTCATCCTCACTGTTTTATTGAACTTTTGTGGTTAAGTACAGAAGCAGTGAGAGTAGACAAAATTCACCCTGAAAACTGTGGGTATATCTGATTTAAAATTTTGGCAGCCAAGAAGGGCGAACCAGGGAGACTTTTTTTCTTGTTTTGCCTTCTAGATTCAGGGTGTCCACGAAAATTTGGGCCTGCAGATGGGAGTTGTTCCCTAAGCCTAGAAAGAACACCTTCCCTTCCCCTAAAGCTTGCCAAATCCCGTCCAATCTTTAAGGCCGCCTAGGGTCCTTTTCCTAGGACATCGCTTCTCAGATCCAGCCCTTACTCATCTCTCCTTTCTCTGAACATCAGCATCACCTAATCTCTGCCCAGCTTCTTTTAAATATTGTCTTCCTCATGCAGTTTCTTGAGACCCTGTCTCAAAAAAACAAAACAAAAAACTCTTCATGAATTTTCTCTCTCTCTCACTCTCTCTGTATTTTTTTTTTTTTTTTTAGATGAAGTCTCGCTCTATCGCCCAGGCTGCAGTGCAGTGGCGACGATCCCAGCTCACAGCAGGCTCCGCCTCCCAGGTTCAAGCAATTCTCCTGCCTCAGCCTCCCGAGTAGCTGGGACTACAGGCATTCACATGCACCATCACGCCAGGCTAATTTTTTTGTATTTTTTACAGAGATGGAGTTTCACCATATTAGCCAGGCTGGTCTTGAAATCTTGAGCAAAAATGAGCCGCCCGCCTCGGCCTCTCAAAGTGCTGGGATTACAGACTCGAGCCACCGCGCCCAGCCCGCATTTTCACTTGACTAAAACCTCCCCTGAGACTTCATCTTCCCTAATCCTTCCAGCAATCCCTTGTGTTTGGCATTCCAGTCACAAGCCACAATGGGTCCTGTATTTTTTCCTTTCTGTGAGTTCTAAAGTATTTTTTGTTATGCTCATCGTTCTTTCCTTCAGATTGTAGGTCATGAAAGGTAGAAATTGTCGCTTCTCTCTACATGACAGGGATGGATATTCTGTTAATACCGTTGCCTGACTAGGAAGTGAGTGGACATTCAAAACATCTTTCAGGGTCAAGTAAGTTGCCAGGGGTGGCCATCTATTAGAATTCAGTTATTATTTAAAGACAAGGACTGGGCGCGGTCCTGTATTACGGACTCACGCCTGTGTAATCCCAGCCCTTTGGGAGGCCGAGGGGGGCGAATCACCTGAGGTCGGGAGTTTGAGACCTGCCTGACCAACATGGTGAAACTCCGTCTCTACTAAAACTACAAACTTAGCTGGGCATGGTGGCAGGTGCCTGTAATCCCAGATACTCGGGAGGCTGAGGCAGGAAAATCGGTTGAACCTTGGAGGTGGAGGTTGCGGTGAGCCAAGATAGCGCCATTGCACTCCGGCCTGGTGACAGAGCGAGACTCCATAACAAAACAAATTATAAAATAAATAAATAAAGATAAGCAAGAGCCACTTAGTGCGGGGAACACAATTTGTATATTTATTTTGTTTCTATGTGGATCATAACAAGGCAGGCACAGCTTAGTACAAATCGATGACCCGTCTCAAAGAGCCGACTTTGGCATCTGCACCCCCCCAGTCGTGGTACCTCCTGTAGTCCCCAGGCCTCAGCAGATACTGCCGCCCCCGGTAGTTGGGCATTTCATAGAGGACCCAGCAGCCCTCCAGTACGTGGAGGGAATAGATCTCATGGAGACGGAAGAGTTCTGGGACACAGGCGCAGTCATCAGTGAGCTCAGACATAAGGCCTCGGTAGTCATCTCTCTCATACAGCCTTAACTTGTGAGACCTGGTCTGTCATGGCAATAAACAAAAGAAGAAAAATAAACAGCGTGCATCCTTGGGTGTCAACGAAAGTGACACAATCAGTCTGTGTCTTCATGAAGCGTGACTTTTATTTTATTTTTGAGATAAAGGTCTTGCTGTGTTGCCCAGGCTGGAGTACAGTGGCAGGATCACTGCTCACTGCAACTTTCACCTCTGGGCTTAAGCGATCCTCCCACCTCAGCCTCCCAAGTAGCTGGGATCACAGGTGTGCACCATGACACCCAGCTAATTTATTTTTTAAATTGTTTTTGTAGAGAGGGAGTCTCACTATGTTGCCCAGGGTGGTCTTGAATCCCTGGGCTCAAGTGATCCTCTCACCTTGGCCTCCCAAAATGTTGGGATTATGGGTGTGAGCCACTGCACCTGGTTGAAACATGGTTTTTAAACCAGTTGATAAAGTGTTTCTCCCCTGAACCCACTTTTAATGTTGTTATTCTAACAAATTAGGAAAAATATTAAAATAAATCTGACCTGATCAGTGAACTGAAGATGTTGTGGAAGAAACAAACATTAAAATATAGGGAATAAAAGTGTATTCTTTGTAAGCAACCATCAATACAATTGTAGTCAGTGAGTCTGTAGTGAGGATTTCAACTCTCATATCCATTTTTACTCCATATAATTGAGTCTTATCAAGCTTGTTTTTGAATCACTTTTTGCACTTATAATTTACAGTGATTTATATTTACACTGAGTCCACATGTCTTTTCAAGTGACATTTTGCCAGGTCATTTGTGCCATTTGAGTTTCTTGTCCCCCAAAAACGCCTATTTTATTTATACCTCTTTGTGTATCTGCATATTTTTTTAGCCTAAATTTGTTTTTTGGTTTTTTTGTTTGTTTGTTTGTTTTGAGATGAAGTCTCACTCTGTCACCCAGGCTGGAGTGCAGTGGCATGATCTCCGCTCACTGCAACCTCGGACTCCTGGGTTCAAGCAATTCTTCTGTCTTAGCCACCTGCTTAGCTAGGACTACAGGCACGCACCACCATGCCTGGCTAATGTTTTGTATTTTGGTAGAGACAGGATTTCACCATGTTGGCCAGGCTGGTCTTGAACTCCTGACCTCGAGTGATCTGCCCAGCTTGGCCTCCCAAAGTGCTAGGATTACGGGCATGAGCCACTAAGTCTGGCCATGATTTCAATTCTTGAATCTCCTTGCCACACCACATAACTTAGTGCCATCAGAAAGTGTAAACACATGCTGCATGTGATTAAAAAAGATTAAGCAGCATTTTGGTGAGGACCATGTTCTATGAAATCCTAATCAATTGTGTGTCTCTGGTATTTGTAAGAAACTAGTTGATAATGACTCCTGGAAATTATAAATCCACACAAGTTGAAACATATTTTCCTAGGTTCTAGTAAGTCCCAGAATGTAGTGAAAAAAATTTCCAATGCAGTCAGAGTAGATTATACCTATATGTTATCCCATAGTCTGTTAACTTTTTATCATTAAAAAATAATTATCATGGCCGGGTGCAGTTGCTTATGCCTGTAATCCTAGCACTTTGGGAGGCCGAGGTGGGCGGATCACCTGAGGTCAGGAGTTTGAGACCAGCCTGACCCACATGGAGAAACCCCATCTCTACTAAAAATACAAAATTTACCAGGCATGGTGGCGCATGCCTGTAATCCCACCTACAAGGGAGACTGAGGCAGGAGAATTGCTTGAACCTGGGAAGCAGAGGTTGTGGTGAGCTGAGATTGTGCCATTGTACTCCAGCCTAGGCAACAAGGGCAAAAGTGAAACTCTGTCTCAAAAAAAAAAAAAAATTATCTAGATAAACTAGAGAGACTTTTCATTTTCTTTCTTTCTTTCTTTCTTTCTTTTTTTTTTGTTACTGAATAAGGTGACTTTTATGTAGAAATTAGGGATCATCTAGATGCTACCAAGTTTAATTTAAAGGCTATGTTGTGATTTCCCATGCCCTAAAACAATTATTGATGTGCTTAAGTAGGAGAAATAGAGATTATTGTTTTGTTTTGTTTTGTTCTGTGTTTTTAAGGCTTGAGGGTCAGGCCTTGTTGTGAACACTCATGCTGAGTTGGAGCAAACTGACTTTTATAAGCAGGAATTGATGGCCATGGATCATTGATGCTTTCACATCAGTCAGGTTGAAGCAAGACTCACATGAGGAATTATACGGCAGGATTGGACCGAGTCGCTGAGGCCCATCCAGTGCTGATAGTCGGGGTACTTGCCTCGGCGCAGGAAGTACTGGTGGCCCTGGTAATTGGGGCGCTCATAGAGCATCCAGCAGCCGCTGTCTACTCGGATGGAGTTGCAGCGGCTGAAGTAGACCCGCAGGTTGGGGCAGTCACTGATGCAATTGTAGCAGCGACCCTGAAAGTCTCGGTCCTCGAAGAAGGTGATCTGAGGTAGAAATAAGGTGACAGTAGACAGTCAGCTGGAAGGAACATCCCCACACACCCCAGACCCCCAGTAGAGATGGCACAGCATCTCCACAGGCTCACCTTCCCCATGGTTGTTGACAGAGGGTGATTAGCATGTAGTATGATGGGGACAAAGGGGCAACTGGTATATATAGCAGGAAAGCTGCTGTGTTGGCAAAAACAACACAAAAGGGACCTGGGGGTGGTGCATAGGGGGATTTCTGTATTCTCTTTTTTTTTTTCATCTGAGATCATGGGGCAGGGGACTCTCTCTCTCTCTTTCTGGCATTTTCGAGTTGTCCTCACTAGCTCCAGTGAAAGGTATTAAAGTCAGCAGAGCCATTATGACCTTGGAGACAAAGGGCGCACTTCTCATCCTATGCAGCTCACTAGAAATACATTACATGCCCAGCATTCTGCAATGTTTGCCTATGGAAACTGCTGAGATGGAGGTTGGTGGTTCCATCTGAGGTCACTTATGGGAAGCATATGCGGTCCAGAAGGACATGAATTGTGAAGAGGCAACAACAAAATCCCAAACAGAAAATCCTCTAATTGAAAGACAATTATATTTCTTAAATGACTTCATCAGTATGATACAGTCTTGATAAAAATATTTTGCGTATATTTAGGTAGGGAAAACATAAGATTAGAAGTGTGTACTATACTAACATATCAATCATGGTAATCAATAAATGGCAAGATTATAGATCTTAGCTTTATTTTTTTATTTTGTTTTTTGCTGCTGTTTTCTTAATTTTCTATTACATCTGCCATCTTCAGCCAGACAGGAAAAAAAATTCTATTATAAAGATAACAATTTCATGAGATGAAAAAATAATAAAATCAATCTTTAAATGTATGACTTTGAGGTGCTGGTGAAAAGCAGTAAATACTGGAAGCAGGTATATTTTGCTTGGAGATTAAACACTTCTTGAGCTGAAAATAAAAAGGTAACCTGAGAGTCTGTGAGAGGCTCAAAGAGCAGAAGAATACGCAGGATCCTTCCACTCCCCTCCCCCTGCCACCCTCCTTCTAGCATTGCTTTTGTTTTTTAAAATTAGCATGATGATTGCCTGTGTTTTTCCTTTCAATAGTATCACTGTTTCATTGAACCCAAGTGACTGCCTGAGAGCCTTCTCCATTGCTGCCAACGTATTGATTTAGAAGCACTCCTCAGATGTGCAAGGGTGGAGGAAGACTCCAAACCCCAGACTGTCTTTTGTCATTCCACATGTATGTAGGAAGATGAAATCAAACACCTTTGTGCTTTAGACCCACGGAGGTATTCTAAAAGAGTATTTGACCACAGCTAGCAACACATTCACAATGTCATTTGTGAAAATCCTCAGGCAGCATGTAAGGCAAATGCGCAGGTGGTAAAAGGAGAGACAGCAATAGCTACCGAGAAAAAAATAACTAGCAGAGCTAGGCAAAAGAAAACTGGGCGACGTCCTATGAAGCTAGACACCTAGCAGGGCATACAGGGACCACAGGTTGCTGATTCCCTCCTTTGCGTCCCTTCTAATTAGCTGCAGGCCTACTGGTAAATCTTACTTACAACCATAATCAAACCCAGTGTGGAAAACGTTGCATTGGTCTCCCAGCCCTGCATGAGAATACACCACCATTTTCAGAAAAAGTCTACACCCCCCATCTGTGTTTTTGCACGTGCTGATGAAAACTGTTCTGCAGACAGATGGCACACCAGAACCTGAAGAAACGTAGCATGCACACTGACGCTCATGTGATCAAGTTGTTATTACATACATTGACAGGCTAAGCCATGTGCCTAATCAGCATTTTGGAAAGGTACTAAAAGACCAGAACATCTTCTCTCCCAGTGGTCTTTATAGTCTACTGAGAGAAAGCCTGTATTCAGTTTTCTTTTAATGCTTTATTGAAATGAGTTTTAAACATTTTTTCATATGAGAACACAGTAAAGGCAATCAATGACAGATTAATTTTATTTTGGATTAACTCTTTGAAAATCTGCCTCCCACTCCATCTCTGTGCAATATTTAATGCCACACATTTGTAAAATATGCTACAAAGCCAGCTTGCTCTAATACAGAAATACTATATACTCTCTGAATTCTCCAGCAGTCTGCCAGTCACAATGAAGTAGCATAAGATCATACTTTTTTTTTTTTAACAAAATGTAGCCATGTAATATGCTTCTAAAAGAAGAAAGCTCAACATCAAAAATAACACTTCAATGCAGTTATATCAAAAACTAGTTGTAAAGAAAAATGTACTGGCAAAAGCTGTGGTTTTAAGATGATGCTTCTCATCTGCTCCCAGAGAATCTATTATGAAGTTCCATGGTACAATTCCAATTTTCTAAGTGACCTGCAGAATAAAAGATGATTTTGGTATCAAGCACATCAATTTAACATGGATACAAACATTAGCTTTAAGTCTATAGGAAGTTAAGGTCAAATATCAGATACTAACTTACTGACAAAGATAGATTAGATTAATGTAATTACAAAGGAATTTTCGTAGAATTATTCTGATATATTTGGAAATTGAGTTATATTTCCCAACTAAATACAATATGTGATCCCATACAGGATCTTATACAGAAGCAAAAAAAAAGCTTAAAAAGAACATTACTGGGTCAATTGACAAAATTGGTGTATAGAGAGTAGATTAAATAAAAGTACCAATAATAGATATTCTGAAGTTGATAACTATTCTGTGGTTATTTAAGAGAATGACTTTGTTCTTAAGAAATACACACCTAGGGACATAGGGTAAAGTGGTAGAGTATATATAACTTCTAATGGCTCAGAAAAAAAATTATATATCTTTATCTATATACAGAGAGACAAAGACAGAACATAATAAAGCTAATAGAACAAAACATTAACAATTTGTGACTCTGCATAAAAGGAATATGTGGGTTTTTTGTATATTATTCTTGCAAATTTTCTCTAAGTTTGAAGTTATTTTCACGTTAAAAGTTATACTTCTCTTAACCAGTACTACCCAAAGCAAATCAGTTTTTGGCCTTTTAGCAGTTACGTATTATGCTTGTAGGATACTATTTTGAATTTCTGATGTATTGCTTTGGATTTAAATTTAAATTGTCCTCTCTCTATGTCTCATTTCTTTCCACGATAGCATGAATTTTTCATGAGTGGTGATAAAGAGAGTGATTATATTATTGCTTGCCACTGTCCTGACACTTTTCTTTTCTTTTCTTTTTATTTTTTGAGAGACAGAGTCTTGCTCTGTCACCCAGGCTGGAGTGCAGTGGCATGATCTTGGCTCACTGCAAGCTCCGCCTCCCGGGTTCATGCCATTCTCCTGCCTCAGCCTCCCGAGTAGCTGGTACTACAGGCGCCACCACGCCCTGCTAATTTTTTGTATTTTTTCGTAGAGACAGGGTTTCACCGTGTTAGCCAGGATGGTCTCGATCTCCTGACCTCGTGATCCACCCGCCTCGGCTTCCCAAAGTGCTGGGATTACAGGCATAAGCCACCACGCCCGGCTTGTCCTGACACTTTTCTAAGCCTTTACACATAAAACTTATTTAGTGCTTGTAGCAACCCTATGAGGTAGGTACTATCATGACTTTTTAAAGAGATGAAAAACTAAAGCACAGAGAGATTAGGTAACTCACTCAAGTTATTAAGTGGGTAGCCTGGATTCAAGAAGTGTGCTATATTCTAGCTCTTTGGTATGGTCCTGTTCATTCCAAATTTATTTCCTAGTAATGTGCCCACTACTGACGCTTTCCCAGGACAATGCAATTAAAAAAAAAATCTTTAAAACTGTTCCCTAGCTGGGCACGGTGGCTCACACCTGTAATTGCAGTACTTTGGGAGGCCGAGGTGGGTGGATCCACGAGGTCAGGAGTTCGAGACCAGCCTGACCAACATAGTGAAACCCTGTCTTTACTAAAAATACAAAAACTAGCCAGGCATGGTGTTTGCACACCTGTAATCCCAGCTACTCAGGAGACTGAGACAGGAGAATTGCTTAAACCTGGGAAGCAGAGGTTGCAGTGAGCCGAGATCACATCACTGCACTCCAGCCTGGGCAACAGAGCAAGACTTCATCTCAAAAAAAAAAAAAAAACAAACTGTTTCCCAGAACACTGAGGGTTTTGTTTGTTTGTTTGTTTGTTTTGAGACAGAGTCTCGCTCTGTTGCCCAGGCTGGAGTGCACTGGTGCAATCTCAGCTATTACAACCTCTGCCACCAGGGTTCAAGCAATTCTCATGCCTCAGCTTCCCTAGTAGCTGGGATTATAGGTGTGCATCACCATACCCAGCTAATTTTTGTATTTTTAGTAGGGATGGGGTTTGCCTTGTTGTTCAGGCTGGTCTTGAACTCCTGACCTCAAGTAATCTGCCTGCCTTGGCCTCCCAAAGTGCTGGAATTACAGGCATGAGCCATTGTACCTGGCCAAGATTTTTTTAAAAAATAATTTCCTATTTTCTCTTACTCTATGAAGAAATTCGGTGGCTGGAAATAAATAAAAAATTCTGAATGAGGCATTGTTTTATCTTGAGGTTAAAAAAATTGTTCTTTAGCTAAAAGACATATAATATCTACAAGCCAAAAAGGAAAAATATTAAGCTCAAGTATTTAAAATGAAAATATTCTTCAAATACCAAGGTGTGAAAGCATGTTTTTCATCCATTTAATAAAATATTTATTCCTTTAATATTGAAAGAATTCTAAAAAACCAGTGAGACATACATATATGTATATTTATATGTATATGTGTAGCAAATATTTAAATGTCACAAGAAATATTAACAGTGATTATTTCTGAAAAGTGGGAAAGGGGTGTGAAGAAGAAGGAGTTCTTTTGCTTTTCATTTTATATTTTCTGTATGGCTTGAAAATTTTACTTATAAGCATGTATCACTATTAAAATTTTTAAAACTAGTTTAAAAGATACATTACCCAAGAGTTTGAAAAAATGCCTAAAATGCACAAATAATAAAGTGTGAAAGAAAAAACACAAAGGGTTTTTTGTCGTTTGATTGTTAAGAAAGGGCCTTTCTGGAAGGGATTCATCTCAGGGCCTGGGGCCCTACTAAAACATGGGCGTTTTTTCTTTTGACACTCCTGGGCTCGCAAGCATCAGTCAGCCTATAGAAAGGTCTGGTCCCCAGAACTGAGCCTTTGATACTATAGACAGGGTACAGAGATTTGAGAACCATCACCTAAGGACTCTTCACTTACTACCTACTGCCAATTCACTAAATAAAAATAGTTACTGAATCTCTGCTGCCTGCAAAGTACTTCATATACGTGTGAGAAATACTAAGGAAATAAAAGATATGCTTCCATCAAGAATCCAGCAATCTTCAGTGGTTGTGGAAGAAAACATATATGGAACAAAATTATATTTAAAAATAAGATACCAATGAGTAATGTTTAGGGGTAGGTTTTCCTTACATAGGGTCCATTGATGAGGCTTTGGGGGTTTTCTGTAAACCCCTATTTCAGAGATCTTTTTGTGTGTGTGATTAAGTTTGAAGTCTAGATTGTGTGTGTGTGTGTGTGTGTGTGTGTGATTTCTGGAGTTGTTACTGTTTTTTTCATTGTTCCTTTGTTTTGCTCTCTAAAACTTGCTGCTTCCAAACACATATAAAAAATGACCTCATTTTTCAAATTCTTCAAAAAATTCTTCAGAAACAAAGCTATGGTTCTAGAAAGTCTAATACCTTCGGCCGGGCACAGTGGCTAATGCCTGTAATCCCAGCACTTTTGGGGGCTGAGGCAGGAGTTTGAGACCAGCCTGGACAACGTGGTGAAACCCCGCCTCTACTGAACATACAAAAATTAGCCATATGTGGTGGGGCATGCCTGTAATCCCAGCTACTCGGGAGGCTGAGGCAGGAGAATCACTTGAACTCGGGAAGTGGAGGTTGCAGTGAGCTGAGATTGTGCCATTGCACTCCAACCTGGGTGACACAGCGAGACTGTCTCAAAAAGGAAAAAAAAAAGGAAAAAAAAAAGAAAAAGAAAAGAAAAAAAATCTAATACCTTCAAATCTTATTATAGCAAATACGTTTGAAAGAAAATTGAATATGGTGACAGTTTCCAAATAGTGCAGTTGTTCTGTTATCAGAATAACATTTATTAAAACCCTGATATGACCAAAGAATTCAGTCAGTTGCTAAAGCAGTTGCTATGATAAGGTTACATTTATAATTAATCAGATATAAGGGACAGAGAAGATAGTTTGCCTCTGAAATCTGAATAAATCCTAAGCCTCATGTAGTCCAGTCTATTCAGAGATTCAGTTTAAAAATGGATGGCACAACAGCCAAACTAAATAAAAATAAATTTCAATTGTCACTTGTTTCCTGATGCAAACCCAATCATAAGTCAGCATATCAGTTCTCAAAGTTCCCTTCCCCCTTTCTACCTTACAGCCTTCCAGCATATCTAACATTTCCCATTCAACAAAACTCTAAAATATCCCAGACACCCACCCTGTACCACTTTTCTGATTTTCTCCCCTCTCAGCTTTTATTCTTTTAATCAGAGAAGTCTCTCTGACTTCTGAAATTTTCTTTTCACGTTGCACGTGACAGCTGAGAGCCCAGAGCTGGAAGAACAAAGAGCCCTCCTTCCTGTCTCCTTTCTTTCCAGCCCTGTCCGTCTCTGACCATTCTCTGAATTCTGCCACATAAAAATCGGGAATCAGATGGGCAGGAGCAGGGGAGACATTAAGCAGGAAAAAAGAAAATTATTATTACTGAGAGAGGAATCAAGAATAGGAACATTTTGGATACAGATATTAATACAAACTTTCTCCTCAACGTATTATTTGCATCAACAGAGTAACAGCCAATTAACTTGTGGATAGTATTTTTCAAATGCTGAAAAGATAATAATGGCTAGTATTTATTTGGGGTTTACTCCGTGCTAAGCACTGTTCTAAACTTTTACCATGAATAATCTCGGTTAATCACCCCAACAACCTTAAGAGGTAGGTATCATTATTCTTCCTGTTTTGCAGAGGAGGAAACTAAGGCACAGAGAGTTTAGCTTGCCTGCTGTCACACCGCTGGTAAGCAGTGGGCTCTAGAGGCACCACCTCAGCCTCCTGAGTAGGTGGGACTAGAGGAGCGTGCCACCACGGCCAGCTATTTAATTTATTTATTTATTTATTTTTGAGATGGAGTTTCGCTCTTGTTGCCCAGGCTGGAGTGCAATGGCGCAGACCCAGAGCATCTGACTCCAAAGGCTAAACTTTTAACCACGCTATCAGGAAAGTACTCCCAAAATAGCTGGTATCAGTTTGGTCCAATTTACAATTTCACACCTACTTTGTTCTTTGGCTGTGTGTCTGAAAACCTTTGTGATGATTTCCATTCCGTGGCATTTGCTTCCTTTGTAGAGCTGCTGGTGGCATTTTTATTTGTTGTTCCCTTTCTTGACTTGACACCTACAGACAGATGTAGTAACCATATCTATATATAAAACTTTTTTAAAAAATGTGTACGTCCACAGTTTCATTTAATTTAATTTCATTAATTAATTATTTTTGAGATAAGGTCTCGCTGTGCTGCCCGGGCTGGAGTGCAGTGGTTTCATCAAGACTCATTGCAGCCTCCACCTCCTGGGCTCTAACAACCCTCCCACCTCAGCCTCCTGAGTAGGTGGGACTAGAGGAGCGTGCCACCATGGCCAGCTATTTTATTTATTTATTTATTTATTTATTTATTTATTTATTTATTTTTGAGATGGAGTTTCATTCTTGTTGCCCAGGCTGGAGTGCAATGGCGCAATCTCAGCTCACTGCAACCTCTGCCTCCCAGGTTCAAGAGATTATCTTGCCTCAGCCTCCAGAGTAGCTGGGATTACAGGCGCCCGCCACCACGCCCAGCTAATTTTTGTATTTTTAGTAGAGATGGGGTTTCACCTGTTGGCCAGGCTGGTCTCAAACTCCTACCCTCAAGTGATCCGCCCACCTCGGCCTCCCAAAGTGCTGGGATTACAGGATCACAGGCATGAGCCACTGTGCCCGGTTTATTTTTGTAGGGATGAAGTTTCACTAAGTTTCCCAAGCTGGTCTCAAACTTCTGGGCACACAAGAGATCCTTCCAGCCCGGCCTCCCAAACACTGGGATTACCAGTGTGAGCTACCCTGTCCAGCCCGCCCACAGTTTTAGATCCTTTGCTTCTGGAGTGCTTTGCTCCCATTACCAAAGCATCTGAGAAATAAGACTTCCTTGATTTCAGTAATGGAGGGAAATTAAGCCCTAAGAGCCCCTCGTTCTTTCAAATTCAACCAGACACAGAAATCGAATTCCCATGACAATTTTGACCTTACCTGGTGAGGCTATTTCCTAATCTCCTAGTTTTACTTACATTCCTCTAAGCAGATGAAAGTAACCAGGCTTACTCTGTTTGCGGGCGTATTCTGCTGCTTTGGGTGCTGTTAACATGGCAAAGGGGTGCAAGGAGAGGCGGAGACATGAAACTTGGGGAACCTGAAAGGAAAACAGTCCTACTTTTAAAATCTGTCCATCCTTTGTGGCACGAACACCTGCTAGTTACAGCGTTTGGCCTGTTTAATCAACTCTGCATCCTTGAGTCCAATTCTTGAGTACTGTCCATTGGACAGTACTCACAGTCCATTGATGGGGCGTGTGAAGCATATGAACATAAACTTGCACACGTGGCCTTTTGTTCCTGTACTTGGTTCCCATTGCCTAGAATGCCCTGTCACACACAGATACTCTTCACATAGTTCCCTTTATAGCCATTTCCTCCTTTTCTGCCCAGAGGCACCTACCTCTCTTTTACCATGTAACTCAAATGTCACCGCTTCTGAGAAATGTCTCCTGATGTCCTCCCATTCCCACTCTCCCTTGCTGGCAGAGCTCCCCCTGCCCACCTAATGCAGAAATGTTGGTTCACTCATCTGGCCAAAAGTCTTTAACAGGCACTTTACAGAAGAAGAAACATGTGAATAGTTGTCCATTGGTAATCAGGGGAATGCAAATTTAAACCACAGTGAAATACCATAATACACTTAACAGACTGACAAAACTGAAAAAGCCAATGTAGATAACCTGCATTGCTGGTAGAAATAGAATTGGCACAACCATTTTGGAAAGCAATTTAGCTTTATGTAGAGAGTTGAAGATGCTTATACCCACGGCTTAGCAATTTCATTCCTAGGCATATACCACACAGAAACTCTTTTGCTGTGCAACGCTTTTTGCTTTTGCAAGAAATAACTCGGCCAGGCGTGGTAGGTCATGCCTGTAATCCCAGCTCTTTGGGAGGCTGAGGCGGGTGAATCATCTGAGGTCAGGAGTTCAAGACCAGCCTGGCCAACATGGCAAAACCCCATCTCCACTAAAAATACAAAAAAATTAAGTGAGTGTGGTGGCGGATGCCTGTAATTCTAGCTACTCGGGAAGATGAGGCAGGAGAATTGCTTGAACCCAGGAGACAGAGGTTGCAGTGAGCCGAGATGGCATCGCTGCACTCTAGCCGGGGCAACAAGAGTAAAACTTCATCTCAAAAAAAAAAAAAAACTCAAGTGCCTGAAATGGAAAAATAGATGACAACATTGTGGTATATTCCTAGAGTGGAATACTGTATGTAGTGAAAAGACACTATAGCTATGTTAGTGCAGCAGTATTAATAAGTTTCTCAAACATAATGTTGAATGAAAAAAGAAAACCATTAAATGACACATTTGCTAATATTCTATTTATAAAAACTCAAAAAGTTGTGCAAACTTAAACAATATATAGATTAGAGATGCATATGTGGTAAAACTATAAAGAGGTAAAATATAGTAATCAACACATAATTCAAAATAGTGGTAACCTAGGGCGAAAGGAAGGGTATGAGACAGGAGAGGGTATGCAGAGAGCTTTAAAGCTGTTGATACTGTTCCATTTTACACACTTGGATTTGTTGGTTTGCTTGGTCTTTGTCCTTTAAATATATATTGTTAAGTGTTCATTTGGACACAATTAATATTGAAAGTGTGTTTTTAATCCCTCGTTTACTATTATTATTATTTTTGAGACAGGGTCTCACCCTGTCACCCAGGCTAGAGTGCAGTGGCGAGATCTTGGCTCCCGGCAGCCTCCACCTCCCAGGCTCAAATGATCCTCTCATCTCAACCTCCCAAGAAGCAGGGACTGTAGACACACAACACCACACCTAGCAAACTTTTGTATTTTTTGATAGAGACAGGTTTTTGCCACATTGCCTAGGTTGGTCTCGAACTCCTGGGCTCAAGTAATTCTCCTGCCTCAGCCTCTTAAAGGGCTGGGATTACAGGTACTGCATCCAGCCAATTCCTCATGATTAAGATCTGTCAATGTTGAACTTTTATTTAAAACATAGGTCCCTCCCCTTATCATGAAAACATTTTAAAATTTCTGCACAATTCAGTCTGAGTCAGCATCCTCCAAAAAGAGAAGATGCTTGGCAAATTACTGGAGTAAGTGTGAGAGAGTGGAAGCCCAGGCCTATCACGAAGGGACCAGGCTGCTGTCAGGAGGAAGGAGGCTGGCCATCCGAGTGGGGGTGAACTTGGAAATAACAGCACTAAAATGGAAGGTCCCCTGGTGCCACCATCGTGTACTCGATACGTGCGATCTTGATGAGTCCTCAGAGTGATCAGGTGTGTTTGGGGAAGTATAATCATGCCTGTTTAGACATGCCTATTTACATATGGTGAAACTGGGACTTGGAGAGAAATAACTTATCTGAAGACACACAGCTAGCAAGTGACAAAGCTGGGACTGGACATCATTCTGTTTGCCTGTGACATGCTCTGGACTTGGATGTCAGTTAGGATGGACTCGAATGATAGCCAGTCAGATGGACTCAAATGATAGCCAGTCAGACGCTGGGGTCGGGCTTCATGAAGAGAGAAGGGAAGCAGAGGTTCTAGTGCTGTCTGACCACCTGCCTTTGTCTCTTTTCTCTCTCTGATGTGCTCATTTCCACTCTCTCTGTCTCTCTCTTTCTCCATCAAATGGAGCTGAAGAATATTTTTATTTTTGTTTGATTTGTTGAAGGAAGATTTATGTTCTCTTTTCTTCAGGTTAAAATCGAATAAAACACGGTTGGGTGCGGTGGCTCAGCCTGTAATCCCAGTTCTTTGGGAGGCCAAGGTGGGTGGATCACTTGAGGTAAGGAGTTCAACACCAGCCCTGACAACATGGCAAAACCTCTCTACTAAAAATTTTTTAAAAATTAGCAGTGCACAGTGGCGCGCACCTGTAATTCCAGCTACTCAGGAGGCTGAGGCAGGAGAATCACTTGAACCCGGGGGACGGAGGTTGCAGTGAGGCAAGATGGCACCACTGCACTCCAGCCTGGGTGACAGAGTGAGACTCTGTCTCAAAAAAAAAAGAGTAAGACATTTTATATTTATCCGGGGCTAGTTGTCAATAACCCTCACTTGCATAACGCCTTTAGTTGAATTTTTTCTAGGAGTCCAGAATCCTCAGCAGAAAAAAGCTCCCTACAGCAAAATCCGCTCCCTCTCAGGAGGTAGAACATGAGTTGGGGAGCAATCCCGCGCCTATGACGCCTTTCTACCATCAGGTGGCAGCACATACTCCCGGAGAAAGTCATCAAGCCTAGCACAGTACCCATATTGTGTCATGTGGCCAATTCCAGTTGCAGGAAATTCTACATAATCTTATTAGTATTCAACAGAGTTTTAAGCTTTTGGTTGGGAAAGATTTTAGCTGTTGCTTAGGAGACATTTTATCGGAAGGAATCATTCAGATATATGTAACAATTAAAGAATCATCTCTGGCAATATCTTTTTTTTTTTTTTTAAACTCCTCTTTCTAGTTAAAACCATTTTTTGAAATTATGTTAAATTCCAAAAGATTCTTAAAATAGCCTTACAATTCAGTCTTTGAAATGCTACATTCCTATTGAGAGGTTCTGCTAATTCCTAATTCAAGACGTGGCAAAAGTCCCTGAGTGCAGCTGATGTGTAGCTCCAAGAGTAAGGCCTGAACTGGCGTTCTGGAAGTGGGGAGCCTGTGAGGCTCACGGGGCAGATCCTCAGACTCTTAGGCTCTCGTATTGGTAACTCAAATTACACCCTCTGTGATAACTGGTTGTCCAAAAGAGGCAAAGTTCACATTGTGTTAATAATACACGTGGATACTTGATTAGCTATTTAATTTTTGAATATTTAGAGCAGTAGCTCTCAATCTCATGTGATTTTGCCTCCCTGGGGACATTTGGCAAAGTCTAGAGACTTTTCTTTTTTTTGAGATGGAGTCTCCCTCTGTTGCCCAAGCTGGAGTGCAGTGGCACTATCTCCACTCACTGCAATCTCTGCCTCTTGGGTTCAAGCAATTCTCCTGCCTCAGCCTCCTGAGTAGCTGGGATTACAGGCACCCACTACCACACCCGGCTAATTTTTGTATTTTTAGTAGAGACGGGGTTTCACCATGTTGGCCAGGCTAGTCTTGAACTCCTGACCTCAAGTGATACACCCGCCTCGGCCTCCCAAAGTGTTGGGATTACAGGCGTGAGCCATGGCACCGGGCTGACATTTTTAATTGTCACAACTGGCGAGAAGCTACTTGCATCTAATGGGTAGAGGCCAAGGATGCTGTGAAACATCCCACAGTGCACAGGACAGCCCCAGACCTCCATTCCCTGAGTACCAGAACTTTAATTAAAGCTATTATTTGGAGGTTACCATGTGCCAAACACTAAGGGCTTCACTGATTCTAACTTACTTCATTCCCACAACAACCCCATCTTTGCGTCCCTGTTTTTACAAATGAAATTGAGAATTAGAGAGGTTAGAACATTTGCCCAGAATTATTCTGCTTGTAACTGTGGAGCTGGGATTCAAACCCAGGAGGCCAGGCTTTGGAATCCTAGTGCTTAACATTACACAATCTGCCTCTCGGATAACATCTATATATATACTACATATACATATAGTATATATACATATGTATACATATCTGTATATTATATATACATATACACATATGTATACATATATACAGATATGTATACATATATCGTAGTATAGTAATCAATGGCTCAATTATATATATACACACATGTATGTATATATAGTATGTTTGTGTGTGTGTGCGTGTATATAAAATCGAGCCATTATTCACATCACATAGCAATAAACAAATACAAGCAGCCAGGTGCAGTAGCTCACGCCTGTAATCCCAGCACTTTGGGAGGTTGAGGCGGGTGGATCACCTGAGATCAGGAGTTCGAGAACAGCCTGACCAACATGGCGAAACCCCATCTCTACTAAAAATACAAAATTAGCCAGGCATGGTAACGCACGCCTGTAATCCCAGCTACTCAGGAGGCTGAGGCAGAGAATCACTTGAACCCGGGAGGCGTAGGTTGCAGTGAGCCAAGATTGCGCCATTGCACTCCAGCCTGGGCAACAATAGGGAAACTCTGTCTCAAGAAAAAAACAGCAAACAAACAAACAAAAACTAAGACAAAAAACAAATACAAGGCTTTAAAGAAAAGTCAGCCCCTGTGACAATATTATCTCTCTCTGTTCTGAGCTGGTTATTGTCACTGGTTGTGAGAATGGGACTATGTGTCACTGAACAGAGAAGGTGCTGAACAAGGGCTCTTTAATGAATAAATGAGTGATCAGATGGATAGGTAGAGATTGGTTGGTCCACCTCTACATGGTCTGTCTTCCCCTTCTAGCACCTTTATTTATTTATTTCTTTATGAGACGGAGTTTTGCTCTGTTTCTCGGACTAGAATGCAGTGGCACAATCTGGGCTCCCTGCAACCTCTGCCTCCCAGGATCAAGGGATTCTCCTGCCTCAGCCTCCCAAGTAGCTGGGATTACAGACATGCACCACCACGTCCCGCTGATTTTTTGTGTTTTTAGTAGAGGTAGAGTTTCACCATGTTGGCCAGGCTGGTCTCGAACTCCTGACCTCAGGTGATCGAACCACCTCTGCCTCCCAAAGTGCTGGGATTACAGGTGTGAGCTACCACGCCTGGCCTTCTAGCAACTTTAAATGAACCTGATTTGTCTGAGCTACTCAGACACCCATGTTTGCAAACCTTCTTGAATGATAACCCAGCCAAGCCTGGAGGGGTCCACAGTGCCATCCTCTCGAGGATGTGATTTTCCATATTAATCTTTCGGTCATGTGAGTTGGGACCAACCAGTCAGATGTGCTGATACCTTTCTAGACCTTTCCCAGGTACCAGAAGATGACAGGAAGAAAACAGTGACTGAAACAGAAGGGTTTGGGGCTCACGCTTGCAGGTATATGTGCTGAGGGGTAGGGGAAAAGGAGAAAGGGCAGCCTAGAAGGGAGAAAGCTGCAGAAAAAGGCAAGCAGGAATGAAGCAGTATGATTTGCTTGGCTATCCAAGGAACACAGAGAGCTGGGCTTTCTTTGAAAACCAACATCTTGATCTCTGAGGAGGGTCAGGCCTGGGGTGGCTTATATGTCAGACAAGGTAAGCTCCAATATAGGATATAAGATCTATAGGAAAAGTAATCTTGGCTGGGTGTGGTGGTGCATGCCTGTAATCCCAGCACTAGGGGAGGCCAAGGTGGGAGGATTGCTTGAGCCCAGGAGTTCAAGACCAGCCTGTGGAACATAGGGAGACCCCATCCCTAAAATATTTTTTTATTATTATTATTTTTGAGACAGAGTTTCCGCTCTTGTTGCCTACGCTGGAGTGGAGTGGCGTGATCTCAGCTCACCACAACCTCCGTCTTCTGGGTTCAAGAGATTCTCCTGCCTCAGCCTCCCCGGTAGTTGGGATTACAGGCGACCACCATCACACCCGGCAAATTTTTTGTATTTTTAGTAGAGTTGGGGTTTCACCATGTTGGCCAGGCTGGTCTCAAACTCCTGACCTCATGTGATCCACCCACCTTGGCCTCCCAAAGTGCTGCGATTACAGGCGTGAACCATTGCGCCCTGCCTACAAAAAAAGTTCTTAAAAAGTTACCTTGTCTGACTTGCTCACCACTGTGTCCCCTGCACCTACAATTATACTGAATGAACAGATGAATGAATGAATGAATGAGTGAATGAATGAAGTGAGTTGAAACGAGAGGGATCAGAGAGAAAGTTCTGATTTTCACAATCATCAAGGGCATTTGAGTCTCAGGACTGCAGTCAGGTTACATATGGATTAAGGTGATAGGAAGTTTGGTTTTGATGTAAACACTTGACTCCTAAGGTGGACCTGGTGGGCTCTTGAACTCTACATGACCCCAGTGCTTGCACAATGATCTGCAGTAAAAGAGCAAGGGAGGCAGGCATTCCTGTGGCCCGGCCCTGCCCCTGCCCTGCCCTCCCTTCTGAATCCAGGTGGGGGCGGGGAAAGCCACAGTGTGAGCAGAAGACCTGGGCATGAGGGCGTTGGTTCTCCCCCTTCCTCCTTCCCACTGCATGGCCTTCACCACCCCACCTTCCTTTTCCTCTTCCCTCTTCCCTCTTCTAGAGGTATCCGAAGGTGAAGGGATCAGTAGTTCACCTCTAAATAGCAGTTCATATTTAAATGTTTACTTAATGTTCATACATTTACAAGTGTCAAAAATGGAAGTGGTCTTAAACATTAATCAGAACACCTTTTTTTTTTTTTTTAAGATCAGTCATATGGAGGCCCAAAGGAGGAAAGGGATGCATCTAGGGTTTCATAGTCGTGGAGTAAGAACTCAAACCCAGGTTTCTGAACTCCCAGGTCACTGCTGCTTCTACTGCTAATGATTTCAAAGTAGTTTCATGGGAGGAGCTGGGAGTGGAGCTCACACCTGCAGTGCAGCTACTTAGGAGGCTGAGGCCAGGATTTCGAGGATTACTGGGTCCCAGGAATTTGAGACCAGTAGTGATACCCGTCTTTAATAAAAGTAGTGTTGGCTGGGAGCGGTGGCTCACGCCTGTAATCCCAATACTTTGGGCGGTTGAGGCGGGTGGATCATGAGGTCAGGAGATGGAGACCATCCTGGCTAATGCGGTGAAAGCCCGTCTCTACTAAAAATACAAAAAATTAACCGGGCATGGTGATGGGCGCCTGTAGTCCCAGCTACTCGGGAGGCGGAGGCAGGAGAATGGCGTGAACCCGGGAGGCGGAGCTTGCAGTGAGCCGAGATCGCGCCACTACACTCCATCCTGGGTGACAGAGCAAGACTCCATCTCAAAAAAAACCAAAACCACAGCAGAATAAAATTCGGCCCCCAAGCCTGGTACTCTCTTTGCTGCCTCTTTGCTGACGCTTCTCAGCCTTACATGAGACACATTTGTTATTACTGCGTGGTCTTTTACATATGAAAGGCATTTCATAAACATGTTATTCAGGTAAGAAATGATTATGTCTGGTTTTGTACATTTTGATGCAAAACTGTTACTTCGTAATTGATGTCTGAAAATACGACATTATACATTTATACACTAAATAAATTCTCTCTAAAAATCCCTTATATTGACAATCCCGGGTCACCCTTACCTTGATGGTACCAGAACTGGCAGAAGAATCAGCCCCATAAATTCTAAAGACTTCCTCAATCGGGATACTGTTCTGTTAAACAACAACAGCATTAACAAAGTATGATCATACCATGGCTTTTCTTTTATTACAACACAAAGCTAGTATAGCTCCAGCATGTCTAAAACTGTGCTTGGGTATCATAAGTACTAAATACAGTAAATAACTTCTGATCAATGGAAGAATCAGTTTTCCAGATACCAATTAGTTATGTCTCTCATTCTTTTCTTTTTTCTTTGCCTCTTAAATAAATGTTCTCATATACAGTTTAGAAGTTAGTCTTTTTATTACGTTAAAAAATGAAGCATTTACTATTAGTAACTCCTAAACATTTAGAAACATTGGTTGAAAAATAATGTAAATATTCATTACTGTAAAAATGCTCAGAGTAGATGTGAAATATTCATATAGGCAAATGATATTCTTTTCCTTACCATTAAGATTCCAGCATAAGATGATAAAATCATAGCTTCTCGTTCTCTACGATTTGGATACATGGGTCTGCCACGGAATGGCATTTTCCTAATGGGGAATAGGAAATACAAGTGGAGGATTTATTCTTGTTCTTTTTGATGCCTGCTGAGGTTGTGATGATAATCGATAAGTAATCTGCAATGGCTGTGTGCTATCCGCTTATTTATCTTAATAAAACTGATGTGATTGTTCCTCCATCGGTGAAATCCAAACTTTGAATTTTTAACCTTCCAATAATGGTGATGAATTTGGCCTCATCTATCCATGTCTTCACAGCAGTCAAAGACTGGCAGACTGGCCACTGTGGGGGATGTTTACGGTTTTGTGAACCATTATCCTTTCCCGTTCTTGTGGCAATTTGCTTTGGGGGAACTACCTAACCCCACTGTAAGCCTATATGCTTCTAGGGGAGCCCACTACACCCCTAGATTCCAAAGGTGAAAAATACACTGTGGACTGAGCTGTCAGTGTATTCTACCTCCCCTGCACTGCCACTGTCCAACCCTAGACAAGTCAGGTAACAGCCACTGAGACACAATTATGTGATGAAAAAAAAATATATATATATGTGTGTGTGTGTGTGTGTGTGTGTATACATATATCTCCACCCTTACTCTGATAATGAAATAGGCTGAAACTAGAAATGATGTTCACCCTGAGGAAATGGAGTCAAGAGGTAGATCCATATGACATTGTTTGAGTTTTGAATTAAACCATGCCTAACACAGTCCTACCCGTGGACTTTTCAGATTCAAGGGCAATAAAATCTACTCCCCACCTTTTTTTGCTTAAGGCTGTTCAAATTGGATTTTCTGCTCATTGCAGCTAAACCCTGTTACATCTCTCTAGGATCAAGTGTGTAGTCCAGAGCCATTGAGTAGAAAAAAAAATAACAGGCCTCTGGAATAAGCGATTTGATCCTGTCCTCATTAGTTCTGTGTTCTTACCAATTGAGTGAATCTGCCTGTACACTCCCTACACACGACAGAAAATGCCAGTAATCCCAGAAAGAAAATTATTCTGCGCTTCAAATAGCTCAGCTGAGATACATATCTGCCTAAATGCTTAAGAATTTGTGTTTGGTAGTCCTTAGGAAAAGATTACAGCCTTTAACCGTAGAACTGACTGTTTGAAATTATGGCATGTACACAGTAAAGCAGTCATGTTTCTAACACAGAGCATTCTTTATTTTTGAGATGGAGTCTCACTCTGTTGCCCAGGCTGGAGTGCAGTGGCACAATCTTGGCTCACTGCAACCTCCGCCTCCTGGGTTCAAGTGATTCTGCTCTCCTGCCTCAGCCTCCTGAGTACAGGTGTGCACCACCATGCTGGGCAAAGTTTTGTATTTTTTTTTTTTTTTTTTTTTTTTTTTGAGACGGAGTCTGGCTCTGTCACCCAGGCTGGAGTGCAGTGGCGCGATCTCGGCTCACTGCAAGCTCCGCCTCCCGGGTTTCCGCCATTCTCCTGCCTCAGCCTCCCGAGTAGCTGGGACTACAGGCGCCCGCCACCTCGCCCGGCTAGTTTTTTGTATTTTTTAGTAGAGACGGGGTTTCACCGTGTTAGCCAGGATGGTCTCGATCTCCTGACCTCGTGATCCGCCCGTCTCGGCCTCCCAAAGTGCTGGGATTACAGGCTTGAGCCACCGCGCCCGGCCAAGTTTTGTATTTTTAATAGAGACGAGGTTTTACCATATTGGCCAGGCTGGTATTGAACTCCTGGCGTCAAGTAATGAGTCTGCCTCGGCCTCCCAGAGTGCTGGGATTACAGGCATGAGCCACCGCACCTGGCCCCTTAAGATACAACATTCTGTGCAAGAAAGTCTTTTATCTCACAGAAGTCAATTGGTAGAGATGCAAAACATGGAAACATGTAACTTCTTCAAGTTGGCAACTGTGGAGGTTCCTCAGGTGTCTCGTTGAAGGGGATATTCACCCTGTAGTGTTTTCAAAGCAGAGTGCCTCATGATGGAAGATGTTAGGGCTGGAACTTCCTCAATCGTTAATCATAGGCACAAATTAAAGAGGAAAGCAACAAACCTATTTCAACTTACAGTTCCTCCCACTCCAACCAAGTTAAGTCTTCTGAGGGATGCAGCCATTGCAAAGCAACACTGATGGCCAAGTCATAGTGTGCCTGGGAGCAAGAAGCACAGAAAGCAAAGAAACAGGCTTAGACATTGGCTGAAGTACTCTCTGGACCCAATGGCAATGGTACTGCTAAGCCTATTCTAGTCTGTCATGTCCAAAATGGGAAGGATCATTAGCTTTAATAACCTGATGCTCAGACAGATTTTTTTTTTTTTTTCTCAGACCTCACCTCACAGGGATGAATCAGTCAGAAATATTTTGGGATCTTCAGACATTACATTTATTTCCCACTAGAGCAGTTATCTGATTTCTGTGATTTGGAAACGAAAGGAGAGATCAGTGAAGAATTATAAACTTGGAATCAGAAAATCTGGGCTCAAATCTAGGTATTGCCAAAAATTCATGGAATATCCTTAGGTGAGTAACTGATGCTCTCTGGGCCTCAGTTTCCCTAAATTTTAAAATAGAAAAAGGTAAGGCTGGGGGACCAGGGCTGCAGGGAACAATTTCTGGTTCCCTGAGTAGAATGTAAGAAATGTGCTTCCAGGGCTGCAGGGGCAGTGTGGTGAGAATTTGGAAGGATGGGCCATTTTATGTCTACCTGGAGAGATAGCTAGAATCCCAAGAAGCTTCAGAGACGAAAGCTTCATTGAAGCTGGGGCTTGTGGGATGAGAATGTCTACAGATGGGGAAGGAAATCACAGGTAGAGGAACTATAATGAAGCAAGGATGGGGCAGGCGGGGAGCGGGATAGACCTGAGTAAGTGACTTGCTGAGAGTTTTACACGCACACACAGTAAAAAGCTGAGAACCAATGCAGAGGCTCATTTTTATCCTAGTGACCACCTTTTCCTAGTAATTCCTAAGAGTTCCTGTTCAGTAAGCATATTTACCATTTGTCTATCAAAATATTCCTTCTCTCCTTTCAGTCCCCACACACAGAAAAGGGAAGATTGGTTTTGTTTTTAATTATTGTAGAGGCGTTCTTAAGTTTTAACATTTTTAAACAGTGGAGTTATTTCTTCCAGGGACTGAACCAAACTGAACAGGGAACCTAAATGAATAAATAAACAGGAAGAATGGGACCATGACCAGTTGTTGCAACCTGATCCGAGGTTTGACGCCTTGGCATCACCTGTTTGCTCATTTGAAATGCAAATTCCTAGGCCGTGGGCCCACCCCATTTCACCTCCTGAATCAAAACAGCCTTGTAATATGACCTCATTAAAGTTTGAGAAGCACTGCTCTAATCTACTTAATTTATCTGTTTAATATGTGTACAGAGAGAATAAGGCTTAACTGTTTCCTTAGCTCCAGGGTAGTTTTGAAAGCCAGTGAGACTGACTCTACTTTAGTCAGAGAAGAAGAGAGGGGAGTGGAGGGACAGAGTCTTTTTTATTAGTGCAAGGATAGTAAATGGGCAGTGGAAAAACAGGGTGTGCTGATTTCTTTTGAGTTAGATCTTTATATGGTTTCTTCCTTAATTTCTGTGATGTGAACTTTCAGATCCTGAGTCTGGGTTTCAAAATAAATAACACCAAGGATTTTTAGGGTTACTTAATTTATTTGGTTTTCCCCCACTGATGCAAATGGTAAAGAAATTATTTTGAGAACTACGTGATAGCTAATTTTATCAAACTCTTAACTCCACGGATGTAACATTTTGCCTTGCATTGATTTTGCTTTTTAATCTTCTTTCCTAATAGCAAATAACTCTCATGATTTTTATTTTCTCATTCTCTTTTTGCTTTCTGGTTAGTGGGTTGAAATGACCATATGAACAATCTCAGGGTGAGGAGAAGATGAGGAAGAGGACATTTGGGGGATGGGTGTCAATATTAGCCTTGTTTATTGTATAAATTAGATCCTTTTTCTGTCTCTTTAATACACATATAACACAAATATGACTCGCATCAGCATGCCTTTCTTTACCATATCATCTAGAGAGGTGAGTTGCCTTCTTCCTTTTGGGTCAAATTCATTTTCCCGAAGTCTGATGCCAATATAATCTCCCCTTAAAAGCAAGAGAGCAGCATTGAACCATTGAAGTGACACAGGCTCAGTCTGCAGAAAAAGGCTTTTTTTTTCCCCATCCCTCCCTCCTCCACCAAAATACAACAGAAGTTGCTGATACTCTGGTAGCTGAGTTAATATTCAGTTCTGGTTTACATGGTAATTCTACAGTGCTGCAGTTTAAAATGTCTAACCATAATTAGCTGAAATAACATTTATCTAAAAATTAAACTCAACTGGAACAGAACTTACAGGAAAGTAAATAATATGCCAAATACCCACACACAGAAATGGTTTTACAAGACCAAAAGGATTGAGACACACTGTTTAAAATAATCATTTGCTTCCCATGTTAAATTCAAGCAGCATGTCCAAAGTTGATAAATTCCAGATACATAAAATTCTGTAGGTAAGTATTCTTTTCCATAAGGTTTTTTCTCTTTAGAATGCAAATACCCTTAGGAGGAGGAGTGCATGAAAACTTATTAGTGATTCCACTTTAGTTTATCCTTAGCAGATCCTTTCCTAACAGTGACTTTTAAGAAAAGAAGGTAAAATAAGCACCATGAGGAGAGAAGAGAGAGAGGTGCTACCCTGGGAATGTCAGAGAGAGGAAATGCGTGCAGGAAAAGAAGGACTATGGCATCTCCCAGGTTGATTTCGGCACATCTCACAATTTTACGTAAGGTGGAGAATAAGTTTATTTCTGGCTTCTAAAATCTTTTCTTCTGAGTCACTAAGCTTAACTAGATTGATAAAAATTCTTAAATTTCTACTGAAATTTCAGGATACTTTAAAGTAGCCTAAATGTATTCTTTGGATATAAACTTGTATTTATATCACTTTTGAAATTCCAAATCTTTGGATGAGATATGTGGAAGAGTTGGCATTCCTGATCATGGTTTGTTCTTTATTATTCTATTGGTCTCTAACATATAACACAAATATGACTCGCATCAGTGTGCCTTTCTTTACCATATAATCTAGAAAGGTAAGTTCCCTTCTTCCTTTTGGGTCAAATTCATTTTCCTGAAGTCTGATGCCAATATAATCTCCGCTTAAAAGCAAGAGATGAATATGAATTCACATACATGTGCATACACATATATGTGTGCACGTGTACTATATATGAATTCACATATGTGTATACATGTATATATGTACATATATGTAAATTCATAGTTTCTTCTAGTATTTCTTAAGGGCTTGTTAAAATTATCTTAGAAGGCCAAGAAAAGATATTTGATGGGGATGGTGATAGCTTTTTTATGAAAAGGGTATTACTGTTGTGTCTATAACACATATGAGATAGAACATAATCTTTCTTTTTTCTTTTTATATGGTTTGTGATCTTTCACCAACATTCGTTAAGTACAAGTCAAAAAAAAACTACCATGGGAGGAAAACATTTCTTTCGAAGGAAACTTGATGTTTTCTGTGTTTGTTTTAAAAATGGTCAGATGTCAAGAAAAAGGAGATGAATTTCTTAGTCAATAAGGCTGACAATAAAAGAGGCAGAGCAGGAGGCTGCAATTCAGATGCTGGGCCCTTTCAGGAATCTCTCGTATACCTTTTACCAGCAGAGGCAGACCCTTTCAACGGTGCATCCTGCCTACACAGGCTGACTGGGACATAGGCTCAGCTCTCAGGCTCTAGAACGCAGATGCCTTGAATGTGCAGGCTGCCAGCAGAAACATCCTCCCAAAAGTTTCAGCATCCTGCCTTGCACCACATGTGAGGCCTCCCTGGCAGGAGACCGAGAGAGGCCAGATCACCCTCTGGTTTTCTCCTACCATGCAGAAATAGATTCTTCCTTTGATTTTTACCCGCTGCCAATACCCAAGCCATCTATGACATGAAATCCACTGAATGCCAAGTGTCATAAATGAAAGTTATTCTCAATCATACTTACAAGAGCTTTTTCATTTCCTTCTTTATGAGCCTTCTTTCCATGTTAAAGGCTTAGCCAGCTGAGCAGGTATCTGCAGCTAACAGTACACTTGAGATCCTGTGGGAAGACCCAGCTTCTCTGAGCCTAGAGGCTACAGCAGCAAATCAGAGAGAATTTGAGTTAGGGAT
Source organism: Macaca mulatta (assembly GCF_049350105.2). NCBI lineage: Eukaryota > Metazoa > Chordata > Mammalia > Primates > Cercopithecidae > Macaca > Macaca mulatta. Next base: position 113,469,248 of record NC_133417.1, read on the forward strand.
GCTATCACTCCAAATACCAGTCATGGAGTCCTAGGCTCTGGAAGGGATCCGAGGGAGCACCTCATTCAGGCCTCTTATTCAGCAGATTCGAGGTCAAAAAGCTGCCTGGAGGCTCATGCACTGTACTTTGTATTTATTTGATACCTTTTATTCCTTCCAAATTTTTCCAGCACTTATTTACTTAATTTACTCTTCCTTGCAATAATCTAGCAAGTAAAACCAAAATGGTTTGTGTAATAGCTGATGAGACTATTCGGGCAGAACCATCCAAACTAGATGGATGTGATCCATCTAGATCTAAATGCGTTTGGGTTTTTCTGTGAGCATAACTCCCAGTGAGTTCACCCTGGCTCAGTGGTTCATAATGCAGTTTTCCATAGACTCCATCTATACCCTCCTATGGCCAGGAGGTCCTTGGAAGAAAATGTGGTTATGGGAAATATGTCTTCAATTCCCACCCCTGCACTGAACCAGAAATTGAAGATCAGGTGATGGGGTCAAAAGAGGTCTGAAGTCATCAAAAAGGAGTCTGTAGAAAATCATCACTGTTGAATGGGGTACTCAGGGAGAGGTATAAATAGGGTATCTATCTGTGATGTTTTATTTATTATTAAATTTATTTTATGGTTGGGCCACTATCTGTGATGTTTTATTTATTTTTAAATTTATTTTATGGTTGGGCCACTATGACCAAATAGTTGTTCAGACATTATCCCGGATGTTTCTGGTGTTTTTTGATGAGATTATCATTTAATTCAGTGGATTTTGAAAGCAGATTGCCCTCTATCTGAGTGAGCCTTGTCCAATCAGTCAAAAGCCTTCATAGAACAAAAGACTGACCTCCCCCATGCAAGAAGGAATCTGCCAGTAGGTAGCCTTTGGATTCAAACTGCAACTCTTCCCTGAGTCTGCAGGCAGCTGGCCTCCTCTATCAGATTTTGGACTGGCCAAGACCCCACAATCATGTCAACCAATTCCTTAAAATCAAAATATTTGAGCAAAAGAGATGGTTAAGCCTATACTGCACCGTGTGTGTGTGTGTGTGTGTGTATCCACACACATCCTGTCAGTTCAATTTCTCTGAGGAACCCCAATACTCAAATATAACAAAATGTTAGTAGTTATTGACTCCAGAATTCTAAACCTATGGGTGTTTATTATACTACCCTTTGTACTTTTAAAATTGTACGTGTATTTAAATCACTACTCTAAAGATGATTGGAAAACAAACTTTAGACACGGTTTTTTAAAAAATGGTACCATATAAGCTTCACTTGATTCAGCTCTACTAACAGTAAGCAAAGAGCAAACAGGATGGCGCTGATCTAAATAAAGTATTCCCTAGTCCACCTTCGTTATTTTGGATAAATTTTTTTTTTTTTTTTTTTTTTTTTTTGAGACAGAGTCTCACTCTGTTGCCAGGCTGGAGTGCAGTGGCACAATTTCGGTTCACTGTAACCTACGCCTCCTGGGTTCAAGCGATTCTCCTGCCTCATCCTCCCAAGTAGCTGGGATTACAGGTGCATGCCACCATGCCCAGCTAATTTTTTTGTATTTTTAGTAGAGACAGAGTGGTGTCACCACATTGGCCAGGATGGTCTCCATCTCTTGACCTTGTGATCCACCCGCCTCGGCCTCCCAAAGTGCTGGGATTACAGGCATGAGCCACCGTGCCCGGCCATTTTGGATCATTCTTGCTGCTGCTACATCTGCTTCAGTTTTTGGGGAGTGAACGGGATGTGGATAAGATGAAAGTGGGAAGAAAGTAAGAGCATTTCACAGGAAATTGATTAAGTATCAAGACAATAATATTGCCCCCTACAGAGTCAACGGGGAGAGAATGCAGCAAGCCATAGAGGTGGCCCCATTGCCTAGAGAAGAAAGAGCACTGGACCCAGGAAAGCCACACTCGTTGACGTGGCTGTGCATCTTCTGCTTCCCAGCCTCAGGTATTATCCTAAAAAGATGGGCCTGGCTAACATTGCCTAGAGCACTTGTTACCCCAACATTCTGTAACTCTATAAAGTCTGGCATGCATTAAAATTCTTCTGATTCAATAATTTGGAAAAACATTTGTTGCTAGACTATTTGGCCTATCTCAATTCCTTGAAGGGGACTAAGGCACACTTAGCATGTGCTTTAATCCATTCTTGTCTTGTAATTCTGAGCAAGCCCTTTGAGTTTCAGACTTACAAGTTATAATATTTGCGTTGCTCGGTTGTTGTGACAGCTTCCTCTTAGATCATCCCTCATCCTCCCCATCCCCTGCCCCCCACCACCGCCATTCAATATAGTATAATATGCAAAGGTTTCGATCTTTAAAATATGAGTATATCCCACTCCCAAACCACTAAGCTGTAGCTCAGAAGACCCTGTGAGGCCACCAACTAGCTGTGCACCTTGAACAAATTAATTTGCCTCTCTATGTTTCTTCATTTCTTCCTCTGTAAAAAAAAGCATTGCATGATTGGAGAGATTCCTTACAGCTGTAGAAGTGAGTGATTTATAGGCATTTAGTAGCTACGCCTGGTTTAAAGAAGGCCATTTGCACAGACTCTGATTCAGCTAGATTTGAATTCTGCCAGTTACCCCTCTTCTCTGACTATAGAGCTCTAAAGAAAACAAGACCGCTGTGTGTTTTGTGTGTGGCTGAAAGCACACACAAAAGAGGTACTGGAAAGATGTCAGCTGTCTCAGGCTTTAACTGTTTCATTGAAACAATTCCCTAGAAGTCAGAGCCCCCAGATTCTATAGGAATATCATTTCCTGGAGAATATCTGCACATTCCATGCAGGTTCCCTGCTGCACCCCTGCAATCTCTTGGGCTATTCTATTAGGTCTCTTGGGCTATTCTATTAGGTGCCTGCTCTTAACAAATTCCCCTTTGAGAATTGCTCACCAACCGGAGACCTATTCCAGTGCTTTTGTTCTTTCTCTGCTTCTGGAGGCATGCTGGAGCATCCGCGCGTCTCAGACTGGTGCTCACAGACATCAGGATAACATGCTTTTTCCTGGTTGCTAGGAAACGGTGAATGAATTAAAATCATTTGTTTTTAAAAATACACTCCCCCACGCCCACCCCCATTAAGGGTTGAGGGAGGATGAAAAGTCATATATTTGGGACAGGATTGTGATCCTGGCCTGAAGTTCACGTGTCTTTTTACCTGAGTAGGCTTGTGTTTCCCATCTAAATGATTAATTGAAAAGCCAGGAGGATGGGAGGAGTTTACCTCCCCTGGAGTTTTTTATAGCATTTGGCTGCAGACATAGGAATCAATTGACTAAGCAAGGATTGCTGGGGAAGCTAGTAAAACTCTGACTCCTACATACTTAGGGTGCCCCAAAGTACCCAATGACGCAAAGATCATTCTACTTGGTGAATGTCAACACAAAACAGTGGCAATCCTGAAGAAACATCACCTGGGTTCAAACCATCACCATCTTTCTAATGATAAATGAGATCCCTGCCCACACACCTGCCTCCTTGTCTTAAACACTTGCTCCCTTGCTTAAAGCTTGCTAATGGTTTCTGTCTGTGTCTCCTCTATACCACTAGACTGGGGGCAGAGTTTGTTCTTCTGGCCATCTACAGCTGGGTGTCTGTTGTTGATACCTCTTAATCTTTATTTCCACTCCTTTCCACTGGCCAAGTAAGTCAGTTGATTACCTGAGGTCGCATTATGGAAGACACTGAAAAAACCATAGATTTGGAATTTTCTAAACTAGTTGTTCACTCCATATTGAGTTTATGTTGTACCTAGACACTTCTGGGTTTGGTGAGCCTGAAGTTTATACATTATGGGGACCCTGTTTAATAAAAACAATGCAGAATTGTAAATATGAAACTAATACAAAATTGAATGTTTATATAGAACTATTAATCACAAGTTACAAATTTTTTAAAGAGTTGAAAAATACCATAAACAAAAAATCAGTATTAATATTTTCATGATTGCTAACTGCCTAACATACTCTAAAATTCCTTTTTTGTTTACATACTCTTTGATTATCTCTTAATAGGACCAAGATTTCATAGTATTCTCTATAGAGAAAATTAAAAAATAATTCAGTCTCTCCTCTACTGTGACTGTTTACTATTTATTTATTTATTCATTTATTTTTTGAGCTGGAGTTTTGCTCTTGTTGTCCAGGCTGGAGTGCAGTGGTGCAATCTCAGCTCACAGCAACCTCCGTCTCCTGGGTTCAAGTGATTCTCATGCCTCAGCCTCTTGAGTAGCTGGGATTACAGGCGTGTGCCACCACATACAGCTAATTTTTGTATTTTTAGTAGAGACAGGGTTTCGCCATGTTGGCCAGGCTGGTCTTAAACTCCTGACCTCAAGCGATCTGCTTTGGCCTCCCAAAGTGCTGCGATTATAGGCATGAGGCACCGCGCCTGGCTTGTCATTTTATTTTTAAAGTAAAACTTGTTCTTAGACAACAAAGCAATGGTAACTTTTGAAGCATGACCTTTTATTCTCTCCAATTGGGTTAGTAAATAATTTTCTTGGTTATTTTGTTGCTATTATTGTTTTTAGGAAGGTATTTCCAAGGGTAGCACTTCAGGATGAGTTGTCTCCTTGAGTTTGTTGAGAAATAAAAGGTCTGGGTAAGGCCAATCATGTCAGGTTTCCAAAACATTTCTTGGAAAAAAATTAAGGTGGCCATATTAACTGTCTTGTCTTCACTGCGTTCTTCTTGAAGGCAGAGGCTTTGTCCTATTGGTTTTTGTCCTTGATGAGGTCAGGGAATAGAACAGATTCTCCCAGTTTCCTGCCAGCAGCACCTCTCACATTGAGGCTGAGAAGCATTTCTGTCTTTAAAGAATTGCAGTGTAATAAAAAAATGAAAATAAAAAGTCAAAATTGGTTTGTAAAAACTGTCATATATTTTAAATGGTGAATTCAATACAAAAATATTTGAATTATAATGTAATATAAATGTGTTATTTACAAAATAATAGGAAGAAAAGGATATGAATCCATGGTGATCTAGAAATAAGATATGTTTAAAGTTGACCCATGAAGATTTTTGTGTTTGTTTTCTTCAACACCAAGTGTAAATACAATTAGAATGATGTCAAGAGTAAGGTGACTATGAGGTGGGGACAGAATAGATCACCTGGCCTGTCACTTCATCCTCATCCACACTCTAAGTCTACTTATTAGGTCCAGATGTGGTGGCTCATGCCTGTAATCCCAGCACTTTAGGAGGCCAAGGTGGGTGAATTGCTTGAGCCCAGGAGTTCCAGACCAGCCTGGGCAACTTGGGTACACCCCATCTCTACAGAAAAAAACCAAAAAAACAAAAAACTAGCTGGCTATAGTGTCACGTGCCTGTAGTTCCAGCTACTTGGGAAGCTGAGGTCGGAGGATCACCTAAGTCCAGGGAGGTCGAGGCTGCAGTGAACCATGGTCACACCACTGCATTCCAGTCTGGGCAACAGAGTGAAACTGTTTCAAAAAAAGAAAAAAAGAAAGTCTACTTATTAGATACATAAGCTATTAAAACACCTTAAGATAGAAAGTGGATGTTATAGAACTTGTATGTTTAAAATATTGCCTATTAGGCCAGGCGTGGTGGCTCATGCCTATAATCCCAGCACTTTGGGAGACCAAGGCAGGCAGATCACTTGAGGTCAGGAGTTCCAGACCAGCCTGGCCAACATGGAGAAACCCCATCTCTACTAAGAACACAAAAATTACCCAGGCATGGTGGCACATGCCTGTAATCCCAGCTACTCGGGTGGCTGATGCATGAGAATCACCTGAACCTGGGGGGAGGCTGCAGTGAGCCCAGATCATGCCACCGCACTCCAGCCTGGGTGACAGAGACTCTGTCTCAAAAAAAAAAAAAAAAAATTGCTTATTGGATATAACATGGGTATATTGTCTTCAGTAGACCTTGTAAAATTAGACTGATTTTATTACTCCTAACTTAAAACTGTGACTTTTCTCTGTACCAGCTGGTTTGGATGCAGGCAGGATCGCTGTGTGGATAGATGGTCAAGGGATTTGAGTTGGAAACATGGAATCATGGGCTATAAGAACTAGAAGGGTAATATTTAGTAAAATTTTTCTGTCTCAGAGGACAAGAAGTATACCTAAGGCCACAGACAAGCTGAAGCCAGAAGCCAGGCTAATTGAGAGCCCAAGTGACCTTGTTGTTGCAAACATACTTTAGAAGGCTTAACATGAAGCAGAAGCTTCAGGTTGTTCAAAACAGTGCTCCTTTATCCATCTCCCTCCTTGTTGAAATAAATTATAGCTAGCTTTGCCATTTGTCCTAGGATATTTGATACTGTGATAAGCCATGTCTTGTTGATCCGAAAGAAGTGAATTGCCCGTGTTAATCATGTGAAAGCTTGTTTCATTCCATTCCTTAAATTCTCAAAAGCAAACTTGCCTCAAAAAACTGTGTAAACTATACTCAAGTAAGGACTCATCTCACTAACACAGTAGAATGAAAGAAGTTAGTTGCAGAACACACATGATCTGATTCATGTGTATAAAGTACAAAAAATGGTAAAACGACTCGCTTTTGGAAGTCAGGGGAACGGTTACTAAGTCTTTGCTGCCAGGATATGGAAGGGGCACATCTGGGGACTTCCTGGGTTCTGATAACATTCTGGGTCTTGATCTGGGGCTAACAAGGAAATGTTCAGCTTATAAATTTCACCAAGCTGTATACTCATGACATGTGCTCTTTTCTATATATTTATTGTATTTCAATTAAACGTTCTATAAATGGACAGAGGAATTAGTAATTGTCATGGGTCCATCTTTTTTTTTTTTTTTTTTTTTTTTTTGAGACGGAGTCTCACGCTGTTGCCCAGGCTGGAGTGCAGTGGCGCGATCTCGGCTCACTGCAAGCTCCGCCTCCTGGGTTCACGCCATTCTCCTGCCTCAGCCTCCTGAGTAGCTGGGACTACAGGCGCCCGCCACCGCGCCCGGCTAATTTTTTGTATTTTTAGTAGAGACGGGGTTTCACTGTGGTCTCGATCTCCTGACCTTGTGATCCGCCCGCCTCGGCCTCCCAAAGTGCTGGGATTACAGGCTTGAGCCACCGCGCCCGGCCTCTCATGGGTCCATCTTAATGTGCCTGGGACGAGCAAAATTTAGAAACAGTTTTTAAAAATCTGTTCTTTTAGATGAGATCCCATCTCTAGAGCCATATCTAGAAGCATGAAGTTGAATTTTACTGAGCTTTTCTGCAGGAATGAAATGGTTGTTTTTTAATTTGTTTGGTTCCAGCTCAGAAAAAGTTCTCTTTGTATTGCTGTTGGAGAGAGGTAGTTTTTTTTTTTTTTTTTTTTTTTTTTTAAAGACGGAGTCTTGCTCTGTTGACCAGACTGGAGTGCAATGGTGTAATCTCGGCTCACTGCAACCTCCGCCTCCCAGGTTCAAACGATTCTCCTGCATCTCACCTCTCTCTCACTGCTGCCATGTTCTCTTTACTCTGTACTTTTAGCTGAGAATCACGATCTTTTTTTTTTTTTTTTGAGATGGAGTCTCACTCTGTCTCCAGGCTGGAGTGCAGTGGCACAATCTCGGCTCACTGCAACCTCTGACTCCCTGGTTCAAGCGATTCTCCTGCCTCAGGCTCCCGAGTAGCTGGGATTACAGGCACGTGCCACCATGCCCAGCTAATTTTTGTGTTTTTAGTACAGACCGGGTTTCACCATGTTGGCCAGGCTGGTCTCAATCTCCAGACCTCGTGATCCGCCCTCCTTGGCCTCCCAAAGTGCTGGGATTACAGGTGTGAGCCACCGCACCTGGCCTCTTTTTTGCCTCAGTTCAAGGGGAGGCAGAATTGATTAGAAGGAGTGTGGGGTTGTGAGACCACCTTCAAGGGAGTCTGAATTTTCCTCAAGGGCTAGTGCCTGGTCTGAAACCAGGAGGGGTCAGAAACCAAGTCAGCCCAAAGATGCTGACTGCAGTTGTCTGGCAGGGCAGCAATGCACAGTTGCAATAGAAATCCTCAGGTAGCATTTGGAAAAATACCTAGAACTTCAGACTTTGGAAAATATCAAATCATTAAACCTTAGGTTTCAGTTCTTGCCCTGAGCTGCTTGTTTTTTGAGGTTGCCTTAGAATCTGGATTCACCATAGCTGACTCAGCCTAGTTCATCTTGTCAGTAATACTTAATCCCTGGACAAAAATAAATTAGAGAGGCCGGGCACGGTGGCTCACGGCTGTAATCTCAGCACTTTGTGAGGCCGAGGTGGGCAGATCACTTGAGGCCAGGAGTTCAAGACCAGCCTGACCAACATAGTGAAACTCTGTCTCTACTAACAATACAAATAAATAAATAAATAAACGAAATGAATGAGAGAGAAAACTGATGTGTTGAATGGGAGGGGAATTAGAGAGGGATGCTGGGGAGGTCTAGACACACACACACACACACACACACACACACAGAGATGATGAAATGGTTTCTTCATTATCCATTTGAACTCTGTTTATTTATCACAAAACAACATTAAACAATAACCAGGAAGGCTCACCACGACTTCCTGCTGCAGCTGTGACAATATTGTTGTAGTATATTTCCTGATATATCTGTGATTAACGCCTTTTCATTAAGGTTTTCCCATTCAAAGTGACTTGGAATGCGAATGTGCATTTCACCCAGGAGATTATGGGGAAAATGTTGTAGAGATGCCTGAAAAGTAGGACAAATGTTCTGGCAGCTATGGAACCAATAAATCCTGACTTAACACATAACTCTGCTTTACAAAGAGCCACAGGTGACCTTGCCACTCTCCTGACCCCGCTACTGAAAGTTCTTTTTCTTTCTGTCCCAGCTAAGTTAGTCTCTTTTTACTCTCTTTATAGTTTCTTTCAGAATTAACTACTTCCATTGTAAGTGATGAAATGTAAAAGGCTCCACTTCAGATGCTGGCATTGCTATGAGCATGGTCTTTCCCTTTACTGCAATTCAGAGTTAACACTTTTGATTCTTGGGGTTTTTAAATTTTATATATATATATATCTGTTTTCAGAGATGGGGTCTCACTATGTTGCCCAGGTTGATCTCAAACTCCTGAGCTGAAGCAATCCTCCTGCCTCAGTATGCCAAAGTACCAGGATTACAGGCAGGAGCCACTAGGCCCAGCCTGATCCTTGCTTTTTATATTCCAGTCTCAGAAGTAGTTTCCACTGTGGAAGTTATCTGATGACAGTCTTATTCTTTCTAGTAGTGGCTTACAATCAGGCTTAGCTTCTCCAGGAACACTACAAGATGGACTTAGTTTAAATACGTTTTAAACTAAAAGGCATTCTCTCAAATGAGTTTAAATGCATTTAATTTTTAGACAACTTACCTGACATATTTTTCTTAAAGACAATGTCTACACTCCAGATAAATTATGGTCAAAATAAATGAAGAGCTCAAGATGATATCAGTCCCATTTGTTCGAAGTCCTGGTGTTATGTGGATGACAAGTAGAAGCCAGTTATGACGACAAGTGAGAGATCCAAAGTAATTGCCAAATTTGTTAACATTTTTCCATTTCTAAACCATCCTTAAAGAGAATCACTGGGCACGGTGGCTCACACCCATAATCCCAGTAGACAGGCCAAGGCAGACAGATCGCTTGAGCTCAGGAGTTCAAGATCAGTCTGGGCAACACAGCAAAACCTCATCTCCACAGAAAATACGAAAATTAGTCGGGCTTGGTGGCATGTGCCTGTAGTCCCAGCTACTTGGGAGGCTGAGGCAAGAGGATCACTTGACCCCAGATGGTGGAGGTTGCAGTGAGCTGAGATTGTGCCACTGCCCTCCAGCCTGGGTGGCAGAGGAAGACCCTGTCTCAAAAAAAATACATAAGTAGAATAAAACAAAATAACAATTGAGTCAAAAGGTTTTGAAAAGTATTAAAAAAAGAAAGAAAGAAAATTATATATGGGGTCACACTGTTACCAGTGGTAAATCCAAACGTGTTTGCAGCAACCTCAATTCTAGCCTTCTCAGAAGAAAGAATTCCATCAAGGAGGCAGAGGCAAGAGTCAGAGCAGGAGTGAAAGTTTATTAAAAAGCTTTAGAGCAGGAATGAAAGGAAGTAAAGTACACTTGGAAGAGGGCTAAGCGGGCAACTTGAGAGATCAACTGCACCGTTTGACCTTTGACTTGGGGTTTTATATGTTGGCATGCTTCCAGGGTCTTGCATCCCTTCTCCCCAGATTCCTCCCTGGGGGTGGGCTGTCCACATGCGCAGTGGCCTGCTGGTGCCTGAGAGGGGAATATGTGTAGTGTGTTTACTGGAGTTGTACGCATACTCACTTGAGGTATTCTTCCCTTACCAGCCAAATGTTCCTAGGTGGTTATATACCAGTTAAACTCTGCCATTTTGCCTCTTAGTGTGCAAGCTTGAACCCACTCACTCAGTTCCTGAGATCTTATTGGGAAGCTCCTTATCACCAGTTTCGGGTGTTTTTCTATCTACTGGGAGACTGCCTTTCCCTGGAGCTGGATGCAACCAATAATAATAATAATAATAATAATTGAGATGGGGTCCTGCTCTGTCACCCAGGCTGGAGTGCACTGGAGCAATCTAGGCTCACTGCAACCTCCGCCTCCTTCAAGTGATTTTCTTACCTCAGCCTTCGGAGTAGCTGGGATTACAGGTGAACGCCACCACACCCGGCTAATTTTTTTGTATTTTTAGTAGAGACGGGGTTTCACCTTGTTGACCAGGTAGGAAGTTCTTTCCAGGCGGGAAGAACTCCTGACCTCAGGTGATCTTCCCGCCTTGGCCTCCCAAAGTGCTGGAATTACAGCCATGAGCCACCACGCCTGGCCATGACCAATTATTATTTTAGAGAGACAGTTAACAACCACCTGACCATCACCTGATGGTCGCCTGACATTCCTGGTGGGGGTGGGCGGAGACCTCTTATTCCCTGCTCATGCCTAACTAGCTGCCTACTGTAATAACACCAGTCTCATGGTAGTCCAATAGAGCAACCATGCCATCTGGATTCATGTTTTCACTAATAAAAACTGGTATTGTTTTTGAAATTAGCAAGGGTGTGCTTGATTTGTTCTGCAGCCTCTGTCATAACAGGTTTTACTCTTTCTGGTCTCTGTTCTTCAAGTTTGCCTTTGATTGATTGCATGTAATCTTGGATGTACTTATTATATGCTTCCTTTGTAAAGCTGCTTTCCTTCAAAGGATGGTTCTTGACAATCTTAACACCAGTGATTACAGTGCTTTCTGTACGTTTGCCCTTTGGGCCTTCAGCGGAGGCATTTCCACCAATGAGAGAGTCATCAATGCTACCCTCTCTCCTAGTGACCATCTTCTCCTCCACCTTCAGGCACAGCCCTTCAGCCATCTCCTGGATCTTGTAAATGTTGCAGAACATCTCATCGTGGCTGATGAGGTCCTGGTGAATAATCATAATTGTGACTGAAGGGAGAGACAGCGGGGCTAGCTTAGCAGGAGCCCTGAGCTTGAGCGGTGCAGCGCTGGGGGACAGGGGAGCTGGTGGAAGAGCCCTAATAGGAGCTCTGAAAGGAATAACAGTGACAGAAAACCCAGTTTACCCATCTGAGAGAGTTTGTGGGTTCAGGAGTAGAAGAAAGGCAATTTGGAACAGTAGCTTGGAATAGTGGAACTTAGAGAAAGTTTCCTGCAAAAAATGCTGAAGCCAGCAAGGGGTAAGCGGTAAATAATACACCTTATGTACTGTCTTAAATTGTACCCATTAGAGATTACTCGCAATTAATTATCATCATCCTGTTTTTAAAATGGCTGACGTAAACCAATCAAAACTTTATGTAAATTTATTACATATGTCAGCTTTCACCTAACCTCCTTTCATGGTTCTCAAACTTTGGCATTCATAATAATCACCTGGAGAGCTCGTAAAACTGGAAATTCCTGGAGCCCTGACTTCAGAGTCTGATTCAGTAGATGGAGACCAAGAATCTGCATTTGAATATTCAATTTGGTGTTTCCAAATTAATTCTCCATTGTGTGTTTTACCTATCACTGGTGAGTCTCATATAGGTGACCCTTGGTTCATATTTTGAGAAACATTTTGTCTAGATGCACTGAGAAAATGATAGTTTGACCTCTATTCTGCTACTTACTGGCTGACCCTGAGCAAGTCACTTTTATTCTCTGGGCCTTAGTTTCCTCCTGTGTAAAATGTAGTGGTAGATGATGGTAAGAATGAAATGAAAATACCTATATAAAGGACCACATACATAAATGTAAATTCTCTCAACTGTTATTCTAGTTAAATACTGAAGACTTGCTACATTGCTTCCCCCATAAATTGTGTTCTAGTGCCAAACTGAATTATCCAAACTTTTGAAATGCAGTCTATTTCATCCTTGCATCTTGAGTCTGGTATAACGTTGAGCTTATTTACCAAATACCATGTGTCCAGAAAGCAATTAACTTTCTTTTTTTTTTTTTTTTTTGAGATGGAGTCTTGCTCTGTCACCCAGACTGGAGTGCAGTGGTATGATCTTGGCTCACTGCAAGCCCCGCCTCCCAGGTTCAAGTGATCCTCTCACCTCAGCCTCCTGAATAGCTGGGACTCCAGGCGCCCACCACCACGCCTGGCTAATTTTTTGTATTTTTAGTAGAGACAGGGTTTCACCATGTAAGCCAGGGTGGTCTTGATCTCCTGACCTCGTGATCCACCTGCCTCGGCCTTCCAAAGTGCTGGAATTACAGGCATGAGCCACCATGCCCGGCCACAATTTACTTTCTAATGTTACAGACTGTCAGCATAAATGCTACTAAGGTCATTAATTTTGCATAGAACTTAGTCTGTACACTGCTTTTCCATAACTCTAGTTTACATGGGATAATTCCACTTACAAATCCTACACACTGTTATTGCGGGATCTGGCCAGCAGCCCAAAATGCAACGGGGCTCTCTCTTTGTTCCCAGGCGGATTGGCAGGTCGAGAAATAACAGACACACACAAGATAGTGAAAGCTGGGTCCAGGGGGGTCACCGCCTTCTGGTCCCGCAGTGCCAACAATGCACTGGATATGCCAGCATTTATTATTAAGTTTAGTGAGGGCAGGGGTAGGTTAGTGAGGGATTTAGGGTCATTTGATTATGAGGTGAGATGGTCACATGGGGATGAAGTAATCCTTTAACATAACATCTGTATGCAGAAGTATAGTATACAGAGGTAAGAATTTACAATATAGTATGCGCATCAGTAATTTCTAACAGAAACACAGTCTTTCCATTACCTATGATGAGCAAAATATTAATCACCAATAACAGTTGCAGCAAGAGCTGGTTACAAACAATCCCTGGTAACAGGACGTGAAGCAAGACAACTGGTTAGACCAGAAATTCTCAGAAGGGAGTATGCCTTAACCCTAAAGAGGCCTAGAAGAGCCATGGTAAGATGAGGGCGTTTATAGCCCTATCTTATCCATATGGACAGACACCCCCCGTGCGTCCATTTATAGGCTCTCCATGAGGGTCGCGTTCCATTCCCAGAGCTATGAACATCTGCTTTTCTGGGATAGGAATCTTGGTGATGTGAAACCTCCCTGACTGCACGTCCATTCATAGGCTCTCTGGAGGGGGAAGCACATCACGCGCTGTTGGCTCATTCTGGCAGTCCAACCTGGCATTGTCTTTACACAACCCTGCATGCAATTTTGTATTTACAATAATCAGGAGCATTTCATCTTTTATTCCATAGCAATAGTTTCAGGGGGTCTCCCTACACACTGTGATATAGGCCTAAGGTTTGTCACTGTCTTACAATCTCAGGGCTCTGCAGGAATTCATTCTTCTTTTTTCTTTTTCTTTTCTTTTCTTTTCTTTTTTTTTTTGAGACAGGGTCTCACTCTGTCACCCAGGCTGGAGTGTAGTGATGCAATCTCAGCTCACTGCAACCTCCGCCTCCCAGGCTTAAGCGATTCTCCCGTCTCAGTCTCCCAAGTAGCTGGCATTACAGGTGTGAACCACCACCACCTGGCTAATTTTTGTATTTGTAATAGAGATGGTTTCATCATGTTGGCCAAGCTGTCTTTTTTTTCCCTTTGGTATTGCTTTCCTTGTCTACTCAATCCCCACTAATTTAACAATTTAAATTAGTTAATAATACATTATTAACTAATTTATTATAATTTATTAGTTAATAATAAATTATTAACTAATTTATTATAATTTATTAGTTAACAATAAATTATTAGCTAATTTATTAGTTAACAATAAATTATTAGCTAATTTATTAGTTAACAATAAATTATTAGCTAATTTATTAGTTAACAATAAATTATTAGCTAATTTATTATTACAATTTATTAGTTAATAATTTATTATTACCTAATTTATTTTCCATAAGGTTTGTGCAGAACAGATTAAGAAAAGTGTTTAAGGAATTGATGTTTTCATAAAGTTTATATAGATTAGATTAAGAAAACAATGTTTAAGATATTGTCCATTGCGACTAAAACTTCAAAAGTGCCTACTTTTGAAGTGTTTTGTTTGCTTTTGTTTTTTTTTGGAGAGGGCATCCCACTATGTTGCCCAGGTTGGACTCACATTCCTGGGTTCAAGTGATACTTCCACCTCAGCCTCCAGAGTAGCGGAACTCTAGGCATGCGCCACTGCACATACCTTTGCTTACCCACTTTGTATCTGAATAAACAACAAAACTGAATCTTCCATGAGCAATTCACATAATTATTGAAATAATAAATAGTTTTACATTTGTTTTCAAAAAGTTGCCTGTATAATTTGTGTACATGGTCCCCAAATGCCAATGTAGAACGATGCATAAGTTTCCCTCTCTTTTTGGTGGTATGCAAATGGTATAGTATAAAGTTTCAGGTCTAATTTACCACGCTGTGCCCACTGTGTGTGCCCATTGGCTAGGCCAGTCCCTGGCACACAGTGCACCCTCAAAGAATATTTGTTGAATAAATGCATAGGTTTGGAATTTCAGTAGGAGCTGAATTTCTCTTAGAAGCTTATTGAATTGTTTATGTGATACCCTCTATTTTGTTACCTCGCAGTTGATTATTTTACTACCTTTGTTCAAAGTGATTCCTGATCAAATGGCAAAGAAAATCAGTTGAGAAGATCGGGTGCGGTGGCTCATGCTTGCAATCCCAGCCCTTTGGGTGGCCAAGGCAGGCAGATCATTTGAGGTCAGGAGCTCGAGACCAGCCTGTTCACCAACATGGTGAAACCCCATCTCTAAAATATAAACATTAGCCGGGTGTGGTGGCACATGCTTGTAATCCCAGCTACTCGGAAAGCTGAGGCACGAGAGTTGTTTTAACCCAGGAGGCGGAGGTTGCAGTGAGCCGAGAATGCGCCTCTGCACTCCAGCCTGGGTGACAGAGTGAGACCCCACCTTAAAGAAAAAAGCTGGCTGAACGTGGTGGCTCACACCTGTAATCCCAACACCTTGGGAGGCTGAGGCGGGCAGATCACAAGGTCAGGAGTTATAAGACCAGCCTGACCAACATGGTGAAACCTCGTCTCTAATAAAAATACAAAAATTAGCTGGGTGTGATGGTGTGTGCCTGTAATCCCAGCTATACAGGAGGCTGAGGCAAGAGAATTGCTTGAGCTCAGTAGGTGGAGGTTGCAGTGAGCCGAGATCATGCCACTGCACTCCAGTTCGGGTGACAAGAGCACAACTCTGTCTCAAAAAAAAAAAAAATCAGTTCAGAAGATGGGAATGTGATAAACCTCATTTATTTAAAAATCTTCAGATGCTTTTTATGATTCTCCAGAGTTACCAGTGATAATTTTTCAGTTTGCCTTCATCTTCAGCCCTCTTCTAATATTTGAGCTGGATGTTTACACCTTCCTACATAAATTGGCTTTTTCTCTGGCTTCGTTTGACACTGATCTCCCCGGTTGTCTTTCAGGTTGTTCCTTCTGTGTCCTTCACTTATTCTTCTTATTTCTTAAGTGTAGCCAATCATTGACCACCTATTGTTCTTGTTTTGATATTCTTGTCAGAGAGTGTCTATTTTCAAGACTTCAACTGCTGTCTATATCTTTGGTCCTGGCTTCAATCCTTCATCTTCAAATACTGCTTGAAATCCTCCAGTTGGGGGTTGTGCCTATTTCACACTCATTGGGTTCATAACTGAGCTCATTGCTTAGAACCAGCAATCTTCTTGGAACTTCTGTATTTTTGACGGTGGTCCCTTGATTCATTCATCTAGACTCAAAAAGAGTGATCTTTAAAATGCATTTCCTTCATTTTATTTTGGAGATTATCTGTGAAATCTCTGACTACTGAATGAATAATGTGGAAGCTAATATACTGTCATTCCAGAGAAGCCATGTGCCTACAATTCTCCACAGTGCTCAGAGGGAGTTTATGAGGCAGACACATCAGGCCTGGTACTTTTCCAGTAATTGACAGAGGAGATGGCATATGTGAGTGATGTGGCAGTCATACCGCTGAACTACATGAGGTAATCACAACTGTGGAAAAGTGCAAGAATTAAAGCACTCATTGTACAGATCAAGATGTTGCTTATCTTGCCATAGCTTTAGGATATTTGAAGAATGTGTTCATAGAAAATGAGACCCAAGTTAACTCCAAATAAGTTCTGAAAAGCATTCCCATTATAATAGTAAAGAATCTTACTAAAACACTGTAACAAAACCAATGATTCAAAACCCAAGCTATCTGACGCTCAGCAATGGCACAATTGCAGCAGCCTGACCGATAAAAGTACCCTTACCTAGAGGTTGTGGGTCCTATGGGACACTGATTTACCAAGATAGTGTCAGGATTAGCGGGCATGCTCCAATCTACTTGTTGGATGAATTAGGTTCAAAAATCGAAGAAAGGAAAAACCCCTTCTGTAAGGAAGTAGATGCAGATGGAAAGGCCAGATTCAAAACATTGGCTGAGCTCCAAGTTGTAAGTCTTCATGGAATAGTACAAGAGCATGGTAATTAATTTGCAGGAAAAAATAAGTCACCAACAAGCAGGGTATTTCAAACAATAAAAATAGAAACATGATCAAAGAAAGGTAAACTTGCTGAGTAATTCTAACAAAGGGAGTAACTACAGCCAGGAAATTTGGAACATTTTAAATAGGTAACAATAGCTCTAGAATATTAGAATAATATTTCAGGGTCAAAGTTAAGTTGTTAGTTTATTTTTTATTTTTATTTTTTTTTGAGATGGAGTCTCGCTCTGTCGCCCAGGCTGGAGTGCAGTGGCACAATCTTGACTCACTGCAACCTCTGCCTCCCTAGTTCAAGCGATTCTTTTGCCTCAGCTTCCTGAGTAGCTGGGACAACAGGCGCCCACCACCATGCCCCGCTAATTTTTGTATTTTTAGTAGAGACGAAGTTTCACCATATTGGTCAGGCTGGTCTCTAACTCCTGATCTTGTGATCCACCCACCTTGGCCTCCCAAAGTGCTGGGATTATAGGCATGAGCCACTGTGCCCAGCAAGTTAGTTTTTAATCATATATTTTAAACATTTTGGAGTTTACTCAAAAAATTCAGAGTTAAACCCTGTAGGAAATGACTGAAAAGCTTCTGAAGTGGAAAAAAAAAAAGGAGGATAAAATTTTGAATTTGGTAAAAATGTAGTGACTTGAACATAGGAAAACATGATTCGGTTAGAATGTCTTGAAGTTTAGTCTCTGAACATATAAATAATGTGCAAAGCATTATTTTCCAAATAAAACAAAGCAAGACCAACTAGGAAAAGGATAATTCTCATGTAGAAACCAAATGAAAGCTTTAAAACCAAATACTCCAGACAAGAAAGTGTCAGGAAGTCATTCAGGTAAAGGAATGTAAGTCCAAAAGCCCACGAAAGACCCTTAAATGTCTTTACTCATAATACTTAGTATACAGTCCAATTAAAATTCCGGGGCAGAGCACCTTCCTGGAGAGGCGCTTCCTAGTTTTTATTTGGAAAGGTTAAAGATGATTTGAAATTGTGTCATCTATCAAAGGCAAACCAAAAGGCTTTGTCAGGAGGGTAAGCCGACACTGCAGAGAAAGTTTTTGAATTTGTTCCAGAAGAATGTCCTATGCAATTAGTCCAAGGGATTAAGAACAGGTTTCCTAATACACTTTTGAAAACTTTTTATTATTAAAAAAGGATGCAGTAAATCACACAAATGTATAACATAGTAAACCATTACAAGGTACTCTTGTAATCATTACCCATATCAACGAATGGAACACAGTCAGCTGCCCTAGAAGTTCTTCAGGTGCCTACCCAGTCATACTCTGTCCATATTCCCATTATTACCTAAATGTCCACCGTGTGGACTCCATAATTTAGTCTCTCAATAATAGAATTTGAAAGTTGATCTCCCCATCTCTCCAAAAGGTCAGTAACTGGTGACAATCCTAGAACCCTAGTACCTTCCTTTGCTTTTACCCCAGACTTGTCTTTTAAGTAAGGCTCCAGTCTCTGGGGATCCATTTTGAAACAGGCAGTCTTTCAACAATACTGTCTGCTGAGACATTGTGTGGTTAGATCTGGAAAGGAAAGCATGGACCCATACATTCTGTTGGTAGAAAAGAAGGATGGCATGTGAAAACTCTTCTCAGAGGAAGCCTCACTTAAGAAAAGCGAATCATACTACTAGGTGGCTTAATATACAGGACAGTATACCCAAATTAACTGCAGAATATGTTACAATCCTGACACAACTCAGCTTGATAGGATTCCCACTGGCCAAATCTGAGACAATCTAAGCATCAAAATACATGAAGATGGTGGTAAATTACAGTCCATTGAATAAAATAAGAATCTGTGAGTCCAGGCCGGATGCTGTGGCTCACGCCTGAATCCAGCACTTTGAGAGGCTGAGGCAGGGGGATCCCTTGAATCCAGGAGTTTGAGACCAGCATGGGCAATGTGGCAAAACCCCATCTCAACAGAAAACACAAAAATTAGCTGGGGTGTGGTGGTGCATGCTTGTTGTCCCAGCATGTGCGGAATTGGTGAGTTCTTGGTCTCGCTGACTTCAAGAAAGAAGCTGTGGACTGTCGCGGTGAGCATTACAGCTCTTAAGCGTGGTGCATCTGGAGTTGTTCATTCCTCCCTGTGGGTTCGTAGTCTCGCTGGCTTCAGGAGTGAAGCTGCAGACCTTCATGGTGAGTGTTACAGCTCATGAAGGCAGCATGGATCCAAAGAGTGAACAGTAGCAAGATTTATTGTAAAGGGCAAAAGAACAAAACTTCCACATGGTGGAAGAAGACCAGAGTGGGTTGCCACAGGTGATTGGGGCAGCCTGCAGTTTATTCTCTTATCTGGCCCCACCCACATCCTGCTGATTGGTCCATTTTACAGAGAGCTGATTGGTCCGTTTTGACAGGGTGCTGATTGGTGTGTTTACAATCCCTGAGTCAGACACAGAGTGCTGATTGGCCATTTGCAATCCTCCAGCTAGACATGAAAGTTCTCCAAGTCCTCACCAGATTAACTAGACACAGAGCACTGCTTTGTGTGTTTACAAACCTTGAGCTAGACACAGAGTGCTGCTTGGTGTATTTACAATCCTTTAGCTAGACATAAAGGTTCTCCAAGTCCCCACTAGATTAGCCAGACACAGAGCAGTGATTGGTGCACTCACAAACCCTGAGCTAGACACAGAGTGCTGATTGGTGTATTTACAATCCTTTAGCTAGACATAAAGGTTCTCCAAGTCCCCACTAGATTAGCTAGATACAAAGTGCTGATTGGTGCATTCACAAACCCTGAGCTAGACACAGAGTGCTGATTGGTGCATATACAATCCTCCTGCTAGACACAAAAGTTCTCCAAGTCCCCACCAGTCTCAGGAGCCCAGCTGGCTTTGCCTAGTGGATCCTGTGCCAGGGCCGGGCAGAGCTGCCCGCCAGTCCCGTGCTGCCTGCCAGTCCCTCGCTGCGCACCTGCACTCCTCAGCACTTGGGCGGTAGATGGGACTGGGCACTGTGGAGCAGGGGGTCGCGCCCATAGGGGAGGCTCAGCCCACCCGGGAGCCCACAGCGGGAGCGGGGCTCGGGCATGGTGGGCTGCAGATCCGGAGCCCTAGCCTGCAGGGAGATGGCTGAGGCCGGGTGAGAATTCGAGAGTGGCGCTGGTGGGCCGGCAGTGCTGGGGGACCTGGCATACCCTCCACAGCTGCTGGCCCGGCTGCTAAACCCCTCACTGGCCTCTCCTAGTGCGACCCGACGAGCCCACGCCCACCCGGAACTCGCGCTGGCCCCTGAGTGCCACTCGCAGCCCCGGTTGCCACCAGCGCCTCTCTCTCCACACCTCCCCGCAAGCAGAGGGAGCTGGTTCTGGCCTTGGCCAGCGCAGAGAGGGGCTCCCACAGTGCAGTGGTGGGCTGAAGGCCTCCTCAAGCGCCCAGGCTGAGGAGGAAGGGCTCCTCAAGCCTGCCGAGGCCGAGGAAGCACTGAGAGCAAGCAGAGGGCTGCTAGCACGTTGTCACCTCTCACCAGCTGCTAAGGGACGCTGAAGTGGGAAGATCACTTGAGCCTGGGAGGTTGAGGCTGTGGTGAGCTGTGAGCATGCCATTGCATGCAAGCATCAGTGACAGGGTGAGACCCTGTCTAAAAAAAAAATAAAAAGAATCTGTGAATCCATACCAATAATACCAATATAGAGGAATGGAGGGAAGAGAAAGCTGTTCTTTATGGTAATATAAATATATACTCTTTTTATGCTAATGTGTGTAATAATTATAGAAGGTATGATGGAGTTATAAAATCATCAATGGACGCTGAAACAATGGGTGAAGCTTGATGATGATCAGTGTGCATACCATCTTCCTACATGTTGCTTACATTTACAAGGGAGAGAACAGTACACAAGGCAGCTACCACCTTCACTAAATAAGCAAAGCTAATTTCACCAACGTGAGGACAAACCAACATTCTGCCTCCTTCCCCCTCTTCCCTTATTATCATATACAGAGAAGGATGCTGTATTACTTGACCAAGATACAGTTTTGCTTGGCCAAACTTTAGTCAGGCTTCTGAATCTTCTGCTAGCTCCATCTGTGTATTTTCTTGTAAAATCCAGTTTTAGCAAAGGACCCTGACAAGTCACTTTAGCAAGGACCCCCCCATTATTGATATCTGATCATCCTCAATGTGTGATCATGTTCCTCACCCTCCACCATCTCCTGGGTGATGTCTGATCATTCTGGTCTCTCTTCAGCAAGAATCCTGTTGGTTGCTTTAGCCAGAATCCCTCTCACCCCTGATGTTTCCTCTTGGTAATTTTCCATCCATTGACCCCACCCTGCTCCTTGGCTGTAAATTCCCACTTGCGCATGCTGTATTCAGAGTTGAACCCAATCTGTCTCACCCACTGATTTGAGATCAGTCTCAAATCCATCTACCTGACTAAAATTAAGGGTTTATAAAGTAGGGAAGAAATGTAATTACATTCAGGGAAACAGGAATTAGGGAGGGGTAAGGGAGAGGAGTCGGTCAACAGGAAGCAGGGAATTGCCTCAACAATCATGATGGGTGAGGGGTCTGATGTTTCCTTGTCCAGATGCAATGATCTCGTAAATTCCAATTCCTTGATGCTATCTGAGAGGCCTGATGGTTTATTTCCTGAGAAAGGAACTCAGATAAGACAAATGTAACTTTTTCAAGTTTTAAGACTAGGAAGGCCAATTTCTCTGTTTATTCAGAAGAAACCATAAATATTAGTTTTATGGGACAATTGGGCCAGTTTCATAAACAATGCTACAGTATCTGCAAAATTCCTCTCCTGCAGAGTCTGAGATATCATCCAAATTCAGAGTTCTTTGAGTTTCTTGTTCCAGAGGAATTCACAGTTTGGAAGCTACATTCTCCCTAATATTAAAAATAGGGGTTGTGAAAATCTCTAATATTAGAGAGGTGAGTGCAAAAACTTTTATCAGTATTGATATAAATATCCAAAGTCTTCATTATCATTCTTTATATTAGTTTCTAATTTCCTTCTTAATAAGAAGAGCCAAGACTCTTAATTTGGGGGAAATAATTATTATATAATATTTAAGTAGATGGTAGGTCACTTGTTAGTGTTGTAGAAGGATTTTATGTATCAAGCAGGAACACAGGGGAGCTGTGATTCTGACTGCTAAGATTAAATTTTAAATATTTTCAGTTAGAAATTCTTCTTAAGAAACAGTACCTACAATTTAGAGTTTTGAAGTCTGGAACTCATATTTTCCCTGTCCCTGGATCCTGCTGCCTTCTATGTTGTGCTAAAGAGTAATCATTTCCCAGGTCAACAATTCTGATCCTCTGGTTGTTACATAATAAACCATCAGCCTCTGAATGTATTGGTCAGCATCTGTTCATTTGCTAATTATTTTAGAACATTAACTGGGTTCTTGGCCAAATGCTGATCCTGATAGACATTAGGCCAAATGTTGATTTTCACTCACCGGATCAACTCTGAGGATGCTTGTGAATGCTGGAGGAACTATTTAAAATCACCCAGTCCAATGCCATCATTTTGTTGTATGTGATGCTTTCATCTCCTACCCAAACCTGAAATGTGACTCCCAAGTTCCAATTCAAAATGGCCACTGATGTATTTTGCAACTTTGGTCAAAGCAGTAGAAACAAAACCCTTTTTTTTTTTTTTTTTTTTGGAGACGGAATCTCACTCTGTTGCCCAGGCTGGAGTGCAGTGGTGCAATCTCAGTTTACTGCAGCCTCCGCCTCCTGCCTCCTGCAGGAGAAGCGATTCTCCTGCCTCAGCCTCCTGAGTAGCTGGGACTACAGGTGACTGCCACCATGCCTGGCTAGTTTTTGTATTTTTAGTAGAGACAGGGTTTTGTCATGTTGGCTAGGCTGGTCTTGACCTCAAGTGATCCGGCCGCCTCAGCCTCCCAAAGTGCTGGGATTACAGGTGTGAGCCACCATCTCTGGCCCAAAACACTTAAAATTTATTAAAATCTTGTTAATGAAAGAGGAAATGGATGCTCTAACAGTTATGAAGAGGTTACCAGTCAAAAATCTGAAAAAAGAGTAATAAGTTTATTTTTAAAAATTATTATTATTTTTTGAGATAGAGTCTCATTCTGTTGCCCAGGCTGGAGTGCGGTGGTGCAGTCTTTGCTCACTACAACCTCTGCCTCCCAGGTTCAAGTGATTCTCTTGCCTCTGCCTCCTGAATAACTACAGCCACCATGCCTGGCTAATTTTTGAATTTTTAGTAGAGACGGGGTTTCACCATGTTGGCCAGGCTGGTCTCAAACTCCTGACCTCAAGCTTCCTAAAGTGCTGGGATTACAAGCGTGAACCACTGTGCTCAGCTGAGTAATAAGTTTAGATGAGAGGAGGAGAGTGCAAAACACATTTTATTTGACAATTTTTTTTTGGATGTAAAGTTTAAAATGTTAAAACAATTTGAATTTTGTAAGAAGCCAAATATCTAACAATCTGAAGAATACTACATTTAACCAGTATGTTGGACATCAAAGGGCTTTAAATATGTTTATGGCTGGGTGCGGTGGCTCACGCCTGTAATCCCAGCACTTTGGGAGGCTGAGGCGGAATGTCAGGAGTTCGAGACCAGCGTGGCCAACATGGTGAAACTCCATCTCTATTAAAAATACAAAAATTAGCGCGGCTTGGTGACCGGCGCCTGTAATCCCAGCTACTTGGGTGGCTGAGGCAGGTGAATCACTTGGACCTGGGAGGCGGAGGCTGCAGTGAGCCAAGATCATGCCGTTGCACTCTAGCCTGGGCAACAGAACAAGACTCCATCTCAAAAGAGAAAAAAAAAAAATCTATTTTCCAAAGAGTGAAAGACCTGTGGCCTTTTGGAAGAAAATATCAGTTCCATGTTTAATTATTAATAACATCTCTAATTTTTTGCTTTCTCATAAAAAGTATCAGTGGTATACAGTCAACTTCTTAAGACTCTGGTGAGAATTAAATGAGATAGTATGAAGGCACGTAAAAAGAATTTACATTCCTTTTCCTTATAATCCCAATCTATCCTATTAAAAAAACTTACAGGTATTAATATTAAAATGAGTCATTGGCATGTCATTATATTGAGGTAAAGACTAGTTGAATTTATCAGCAAAAAGCCACCAGAGAAGCAATGATTATGTGTCTTCTATTCTAATTTATGTAGATCTCTATTCCTTTTACAAACTACAGTATAGGTTATAAAATCTTTTACTGAAAAATCTTAAAAATCTTACATGAGATGAAAAATTGCCTCTTTCTTGATGTTAACTAGAAGCAATTTTTTTTTTTCTACCACCTGAGTGACCTGACACCGGTTATCTTATGTGAAAATTGATTTTTATTTCCCTTGCCAGGAGAGCTCACATGGTTTGGATTCTAACTTCAATTTGGTCAGTAATAAATTGCCCAAGCCACATGGGCCTCCCCTACTTCATGAGAATCTCTTCTCAACAGGGCTGTTCTGGGACTGTGGGCTTGGATTGGGATGTATTTTGGGGGTAGCGCTGAGGGAAATTGGTCAAAAGCTCATTTTGAATAAGCTCCATGCCATTGGATTCTGAAAGGCTCCATGTTTCATTGGGCCTTCAAGGAGATTTGTGTAGAGCAGGGTCTGGGGCCCAATTCCAAGCTTGCCAGGAAGGTAGACTAGAAATTACCAAGGATCTCCACCCCAACTCACTGACTTTTGATGTGTAAGAGCGCAAAGCTCACCAGGGCCTCCCTCCCAGAGATGCTGGGATGTGGAGCAGCCTTTCCCCAGGTGTGAAGCCACAAAGTGGGAAGCATCTTTGACTTGCTCCTGTCCCTCCATCCCCACATATCCTTGGTCTTGCCAAGACCCAGCCATTCAACTTCCTTATCCCAGGGATTATCCCGCTCTCTTCCTGGTGCCACTGTTCCGGTCAGATCTTCATCATTTCCCACCTGAAGTATTGCAACAGCCTCCTAACTGGTCCTCCTTCCTCAACTGCACCCAACACCCTCCTCCCCACCCCCCACTATCCATTCTTTTTTGTTTTTTTTTGAGACGGAGTCTCCCTCTGTTGCCCAGGCTGGAGTGCAGTGGTGTGATCTCGGCTCACGACAACCTCTGCCTCTCAGATTCAAGCGATTCTTCTGCCTCAGCCTCCTGAGTAGCTGGGACTACAGGCGTGCACCAACACGCCTGGCTAACTTTTGTATTTTTAGTAGAGACGGGTTTTCACCGTATTGGCCTGGCTGGTCTTGAACTCCTGACCTTGTGATCTGCCTGCCTTGGCCTCCCACGGCCATTATCCATTTTTTATACAAGTTTCCCAGAGTGCTATTTTTAAAAATAAAAATATGATCAAGTCCCTTATTTCTTAAAAGTCTTCACTGGCTCCCTAATCATTTACAAGATAACATATATATAATGACTAAACTCCTAAGCATGTGCATAGATAGAATATATTCTCTAATATTCCTTAATTCTTCCTTTAGTTCCCTTTTTGGTCTTCTTTCCTTTCACTGCAGGATCTACATCTTACTATTTACTTATCTATTTCCACCATGGTGAACTTTTTAAGAGCAGAAAATTTTTTCAGATGACACTCCTATGGCTAGGATGTAGCATGGTGCTTGGCATCCAATAAACAGAAATGCAGAATAGTCATTAGCACTTAATTTTAATTAAAATCAACAGTTCAGGAGAAGATAAGGACCAGAATAGTGTTTAATATCAACTTCTGAGAAATCACATTTACAGAAAAGAAATAAAACAGGCCAGCAGAAGTCCAAAAAAGATGCAGCTTACATTATTGCACTTGGATGAAATATGCTATATTTAGAGTAGCATGATATTCAGGCCAGGCCAGGGGAGAAAGAGACAAATGGAGAGGACGAACCTCCAGGTAGTATTTATTCTGGATTCCAAACTCTCCTGTGGCCTAAACAATATTTAGTCTATTGGAAACATTCAGCAAGCTCTTTACAAAAATGACTGCAGTATCTTCAACACATTTGAGTTGCACTCATACTTTGTTCCAGTCATGTGCAAGTTTAACAGCTCTACCTCACAAAACGGGACATCTGTGACACCAGAACCTCCCTGTGCCCAAGGTCATGGACAGGAGGGGAAGGAAGTGAATTTCTACTTTATGCATATTTTAGGGAACAATACTGTGCTATCATTTACCCTTTTGAGCAATCTTAATTTTGGTCATTTATAATTAGAACATGAGAAAAAGTGACAGTGAATACAAATCAGTACTAACCAAATCCTGAGGCTGGTACTAGAAAATAAAACAAAATTTTAAAAAAAGTCCCTTGCCACATTCACAAAGGTGGCAATAACTGTATATATAAGAAAAAGGCTGTAAACTTATAGAAAAGATAAACTCTGACTTCTAAACAAATTACAAAATTGATTTTGCCTTTATCCTTGAGTGTAATACAGAAAAATGTAAACCTATAGACCTAGTTACCAAAAGACACTTATCCTCCTCAGCCCAGTTATGAACTTAAAGTTTGGCCTGAGCTAGTTTGATCTTCAAGTTTTCTCCAAGTTTGTCCATGAACTCAAATGTATTCAAGTAGTCAGAACGTTGCACACTAATGGGGAGGAAGAAAAAGAAAATTTAGTTTGTCTCTGATATGGTAGCAGGTAGCGGTAAAGTCCTAGAAATGCTACTTAAAATAGTATTCTCTTTGTTTCTGGAAGAAAACACATTCATGTTAGTAAGCTACAAAATTTATAGACAATGACTATGTTCAAGGTTCCTGGGGCTGACCCAGGCTCAGTACTCAGGCTCTCTAGGCAGCCTGCAGTAGAGACTCACCCACACATACCCAGTTAGGTTTCTTGCTATGTAGCTTTGGGGGTGAAATTATCACGGAGTTTCAGTTCAGACTAATGCTGCTGAAACCAAAATCATCCCACTTCTTCCTCATTCTTTTTTTTTTTTTTTTTTTTGAGACGGAGTCTCGCTCTGCCGCCCAGGCTGGAGTGCAGTGGCCGGATCTCAGCTCACTGCAAGCTCCGCCTCCCGGGTTCACGCCATTCTCCTGCCTCAGCCTCCGGAGTAGCTGGGACTACAGGCGCCCGCCACCGCGCCCGGCTAGTTTTTTGTATTTTTTAGTAGAGACGGGGTTTCACCGTGTTAGCCAGGATGGTCTCGATCTCCTGACCTCGTGATCCGCCCATCTCGGCCTCCCAAAGTGCTGGGATTACAGGCTTGAGCCACCGCGCCCGGCCCTCATTCTTAAACATAACAAAACTTATTCAGGGCATAGCCAATCCTTTACCCAACTTCCCAAAAACTGTTACATGTCCTTAAAAAAG
Organism: Macaca mulatta; assembly: GCF_049350105.2. Taxonomy (NCBI): domain Eukaryota; kingdom Metazoa; phylum Chordata; class Mammalia; order Primates; family Cercopithecidae; genus Macaca; species Macaca mulatta. Next base: position 113,496,485 of record NC_133417.1, read on the forward strand.
GATATAATGTTATTATTTCTATCAGTGTCTTAAGAAAACAAAAGACAGGCTGGGCCTGGTGGCTCACGCCTATAATCCCAGCACTTTGGGAGGCCAAGGCGGGCAGATCATGAGGACAAGAGATGGAGACCATCCTGGCTAACAGTGGAACCCCGTCTCTACTAAAAATACAAATAATAATAATAATAATAATAAAATAAAATAAAATTAGCTGGGCATGGTGACACACACCTGTAGTCCCAGCTACTTGGGAGGCTGAGGCAGGAGAATCGCTTGAACCCGGGAGGCAGAGGTTGCAGTGAGCTGAGATCACGCCACTGCACTCCAGCCTGTGCGGAGCGAGACTGTGTCTCAACAGAAAAGAAAAAAAAGGAAAAACGAAAGACAGTAGACTGGATAACATAATCCTGCTGACAGGTGCCTATTAAATAGGCTACAAAGGTATTCCCCTGATAAGACCATTTCAAACACTGCAATCTTGCTGAAAATTTAAATTAAGAAACACGCAGTGATCAAGTATATCCCCATTATGGGATATACTGATCCTACCTGGGACCTCTGTGGATGCACTGGTTGAGATATGGAGCCAATCCCCCCAGGATACTGGCTACCATGTTCTTAGAAAAATTCTCAGTAAACATATGGGCTGTCAAATATTTGCCCAAATATTGGTTACAGATACTTAAGGGACTATAAACAATTGCACACCTTAAACTTGTGCTGCTCACTTTTCTCATCGGTAAGTTAAAGAAAATAAAGGTGTAGAATAAAATAGCCTCTGAAGTACCTTTGTTTCTATTTGTCTATAATCTGCTTCTTAAAATTAAATAGAACCTTTTCATTCAATGATTGTCAACTAGATAGGATGTCAGCAAATTACAGCCCAGCACATGGTTTCGAACATAAAAGTTTGATTGGGGTGTTGCCACACTATTTGATTCTCTATTGTCTATGACTGCTTTTTTGCTACAATGGCAGAGGCAAAGTTGAGTAGTTGTGTAGTTGCAAAAAGACTATATGTCCTACAAAGCCTAAAACGTTCACTATCTGACAATTTACAGATAATGTCTGCTGACTGCTGAACTAGATGATGAATAACAATTTATATATTTCCAGAAAGCACTGATGCTCTAAGCCCAATGAGGATAAGTGTTAATTTGACCACAGACGCTAGGGCATCTTATACTTACTTGGGTAAACCTTTAATGCAAGCGGCCAAGTCCTTGGTCATGAAGCCAGCCTCAATTGTCTCAATACAGACTTCTTCCAAAGCATTTGCAAAGAAGGCAAGTTCTTTATTGTTATCAAGCTTTGCTCTGTGGGCTAACCCTCTGGTCCAGGCAAAAATGGAAGCTAAAAGGGGGGAAAAAACCCAACACTCCCATCATCCCAGTTACAGAGGTTTCCAAATGTCTCATAGTTCCCAAAAACAGAATAGTTTTTTGTTTAAGTGACAGACTTCTTTAGATACTAACAACATGGGTCAAAAGTTTTAGGAAAGTTAGAAATATTTTACCAAACAGAAACTTTAAGAAAACACATTTTCATGGCATGGTACTAGTGCTTGAAACTTAAGGCATTTTCTAATTTGAAAAAGGTCACATTCTCTTCTATCTCTTGTCTATATTGGTCTCCTTTTTCCAGGCTGTAATCTCCTTTTAAAGTGCTATCTTTGAAACTGGTTGAAAGGATCTATCCCTGTGACTTATAGATTTGTAGCCTTATGTGACATTTCACTGCACCACGGGTAAAGGAAAATGCTTGTTGATAAATCTTCTCTGTAACCTATGTTCTCCCACAAAACAGAAAAGCATATATTTTATATAAGAAGCATATTGAAATAGATCTTATTAGTAGAACAAATCAGCTACTTAGTGATGACTTTGCACACAAAACACTGAGAAGCCAAGGGAACACATCTGAGCTGCTTTGGAGATATCCTTTGGAGAGCACTCTCTGGTGAAAAATCAATGTAAACACCATCTTACCAATGGGATTGGTGGACGTCTCCTGTCCTTTCTGGTACATGCGGTAGTGACGGGTTACAGTCCCGTGGGCAGCCTCTGCTTCTACTGTCTTGCCATCTGGACAAACCAGCACACTGGTCATCATGCCGAGAGAGCCATACCCTGTAAGTAGCGGAGCATGAAGCATTGGGTCCAACTGCATGAAGAGCACGGAGTCTCTCAGAAATGAGAGCATAAATGACTCTATCTTGATAGGTCTTAGTAAGCAAAGTAAACATGAGCACATGGAATCACCAATAATTCTGCCTTTCAGAAGGCAGGATCCCTGTTCCAGATGTCAGAGCCAATGGGTCTGGAAAGGCTGCATTTTCCCCTCACTTATCTCAGGGGTACCTACTCCTTGATGGAGGGCTCAGGGTCCAACTGCCTGCATTCCACTCTAGTTCTGTGGCTTTATAGCTACTGTGGCTCAGTTTTCTTATCTGTAAAATGGGAGTAATAACAGCACCTACTTCACTAGGTTGCTGTGGGATTAGATAAATATACATATATTCATAAATATATATGAAAACTGTATATTTCTTAGAATAGTACTGGACACAGTGAGAGCTCAATCTATTACTGTTATTCTTATGTGCAATGCTGTGCTGCTCTGGGGAAATAAAGATGGATGAGAGCTGTCTCCTACCCTCAAGCTGCTCATACACTTGCTGGGACTGGGAAGAGAAGGCAGGTAAACACAGGATCGGTTGGATCCAAGAACATCCCAGTTGCCCTTCCTCGCTCTCTTTCATACCCTCAATACAACAATTCGTTTCTGTAGTTTCTTATTGAAAGAACCACATTACAACTCTTATATCTGTACAATTGATTTTCTTCTTTTCTCCATTTTTGCTACTTCCCAACATCACCTGTGAAGTTAATCATCAACCACGGAGTCATCACAAAGCAACAACACTCCTTCCTCTGTTGCATTCAGTACAAATGATTGTGAGGATGTAGAGAAACAGAAGCAGGGTAAGGAGAGTTGTGTGACTCATTTATCTGACATAAAAGTTATCTTTAACCAGGTTGATCTACTGATTTTCTAACTGAGAGGAGATGCTTAACACTGATAAGAGAAAGAAAAAGTAGAACTTCTTGGGAAAAACAAACATAATTAAAGTTAACAAACATTCATCTGGGGAGATTCAAGTTCACACAGCTACCATGGGCAACTGAAACTGAAGGGCAACTTGGCGCTGAGGAAACCAGGTGCTGTGTTTCTGTTGATTTGGCCCTTACCCCATGCATGAAACTTCTGGAATTTCTGTAAACAGTCCTAGGGTTCTTTGCTCAATGTATTTGTGTATAAGCTAAGCAGTAAACAAAAACACTTGTGTTTTTTGTTGTTGTTGAGACAAGAGTCCTGCTCTGTTGCCCAGGCTGTAGTATAGTGGCATGATCTCAGCTCACTGCAACCTCCGTTTCCCAGGCTCAAGAAATTCTCATGCCTCTGCCTCCTGAGTGGCTGGGACTATAGGCATGTGACTGCACCTGGCTAATTTTGGTATTTTTTTTTTTAAAGTAGAGATTGGATTTTGCTATGTTGGCCGGGCTGGTCTCGAACTCCTGGCCTCAAGTGAAACACTGCCTTGGCCTCTCAAAGTGCTGGGATTACAGGCATGAGCCACTGTGCCCGGCCAAACACATTTGTTTTCTATTCTACCAGAACAGCAGCTGGCAGAGGGACATGAGTAGGTCCTGCTGCTAGATAAATGAGCTTTGCAGGCACCAAAGCTTGGTTATGACATGATCAGGCTCCTCACTTTATCCCTCCTTCCCTGAGTGCCCTGGTTTTTTACATTTTCACCAAAGGACAAGGAAGGCAGGGAAAGGGAGTGATTTTTCAGATCAGGTAGGCTTTAAAACTTGAAGTGGGGAAAAAGGTTACGAGAGAAACTGTGTTAACATCTAAGGCTAGAGCCAGGAGTGTCAATCCACTCATTTACTTCCCTTGTGGTCTTGAGTAAATCACTTTTCTAGTCTGAGCTTCATTTCCTTAGCTGTCAGATAAGACAGTGGACCTGGAGTTTTAACATTCCATGATTTTACAGCAAAGGACTACAAAACTCCCCTCCCCAAATTAGAGAACTACCCTGGAATGACCCAGTTCCTACAGGCCAGGCTCCACCTCCGTACCTTGGGCCACAGAGTCCGACTGCACGTCACCATCATAGTTTTTACAGGCCCAGATGAAGCCTCCCTCTGATTTCATAGCTTGGGCCACCATGTCATCGATGAGCCTATGCTCATACCAGATCTTTTGGGCTTCAAATTGGGACTTGTACTGCCTAGGAAACAAGAGAGAAAAGAGAATAATAATAAAATTGATTTTGTTACGGATATCATCTGTTTGTCCCAAAGAGAAGATAGGACACACAAGCAGCAGCATATATTTTAGTGGAAGCAGCAGAAACTCAGGAATCTGACAGATATTGGCTCAAATCCTAGCCCAATCATTTTCTAGCTGTAAAACTCAATTTGACCATCTGTAAGAACAATTTTACCCACCTTGCAGGGAAGCTGTGAGAATTGAGACAGTAGAGTATCCCAATGACTACCTCACTTTTCAGTTTTCATTATACTATAGATCAGATTCTTGAGATTCAGCTTATTTTAAAAATGTATTTTTGAAAAGGCTGTTCTACTGCTTGGTGTCATTCAGGAAACTAAAACATATTCCGGACAGTTTCTGGGCTTGGTATAGATGGGCAGCAGGAGGAGGAATCAAAATGACTCAGGAACATTTTGGCCTAAACACCTGCACCTAAAGAGACTTATGCCAATCTTAAATATTAACACATGCTCACCTCCTGTGCTGTGGACGCCAGTGTTGTTATAAACTTAGACTTAAGCTCAAATGACTCCACTAAAACAGTTTTAAATTCTAACAATGGGCTTCAGAAAGCATGGAAATGGGTCTGACTTAGAAACTCCCACATGAAAAATTAGAACTTCCTATCACTAACAGGGTACTTTTATTTAAACATTAAAGAACCTGGCTCTGAAAAAAATTCATGTGGGGCCCTTATTTGAGAACATGTTTATCTTCTAAAAGCAACTCTGAGTGGTTTTGTTTCACTCCTGCTAAACCTCAGCTTTGCCCTTATCTTTAAGAGACAGTGATGATTTTCACTCAATTTCCCCAGAATCATAGGGACAGGGAGATACATACTCTATATGACAAATGTCAGCTTACTTGAGAATAAGGAAAATGTTAAAAAAGAACTATAGTTACTTGTCATATATCTCCTGAAAGATGTCTTTAAAACGCCCATCATATTTCTTCAGAATAGTGTTTTTGGTGCTCAGATACAAAGGCCAACCCTTAGACAGAGCCATTTGGAAGGAACTGTGTGCAAAATCTTCAATTGACTTATCTTGATTATACATCCCCATGGCAACACCACCACCCTCTGTAGAGGAGAAACCAATAAGAGGAAAAAAAGGGAGAAGAATAAATGTAGTGTAGTTGTAATAAGGGTAAAGTTACCTATCACAACCGAATGACCTACTTCTCAGCTCTCACATCTGAGACTAGACTTCAGAAGTCCCAGACAGGTTTCTAACCTGAATATTCTACAAATTTCTGAGGCATATAATGAGAGAAAAGCCAGTTCTAGATAAGGACATTCTAACTTGCTTTGGAAGTACAATAGAAATGAAAAAACATACAGTCTTTAAAATCCTGAAGATGCAGAAATACCAAAAACTGGTATGAAGCAGAAATACATGTAAGAAAAGGCAAATAATTTTGAAACTTCTTTTACATACTGATATGGTTTGGATATTTGTCCCTTCCAAATCTCATGCTGAAATGTGATTCCCAATGTTGGATGTGGGGCCCGGTGGGAGGTGATTGGAACATGGGGTTGGATCTCTTATGCATGGCTTAGCACCATCCCCTTTGGTGATTATGTGAGTTCTCGCTCAGTTAATTCACTTGAAATTTGGTTGTTTAAAAGAGTCTGGGACCTCCCCCTTCTCTTTCTCTTGCTATGTGATACACCTATTGTCTGTTCGCCTTCTGCCAAGATTGGAAGCTTCCTGAGGCCCTCACCAGGAACAGGTGTTGGAACCAGGCTTGTACAGCCTGCAGAACCATGAGCCAATTACACCTCTTTTCTTTATAACTTACGCAGCCTCAGGTACTTCTTTATAGCAATGCAAGAATGGACAAACACACCTACCTTTACAATTCCCAACATCTATTTTAAACTTTGGGGGTACACTCAATCCTCAGTTATTGAGAAAAACTTGCATTTCAAATACTGAATGAAAATTCTTATAATCTCCTGGAGGATACTGAGCACTCCTCCTGTGGTTGGTAGAAATAAGTAGAAATAATTATGCTACATGTAATCACCGTCTTTTGCAACTCTTATTGAACTCTGTTTAGATAGAACTTGAATCTATGCCAACGCTCAGGGTTAACTTGGGTTCAGGGTGAAAGGTGCTGAAGCCTGCAGAACCAGATTCCAATAAATGATATTATTTGGAAGAGGCAAGAAAAACAAAAGCTAGGTGAATGTTGGGGTTTTTTTTTGTTTGTGTGAGTGCTTTCAACAACTTCAATAGTGAAGGAAAAGGGCCGACTAATTGTTTCAACAACTTGTGGGTGGGATTTACCATCAAAGGTAGCAGGGTAGCTGGGAAAGAAAAGGCAAAAAGCAAATGTTCCACTTTCACAGAATAAATACCCAGAAGGGCAAGAAGAAAACTTCAGCAAATATATAATGCAACCTCTTCCAGATACAAACCCTATCAGAGCAAAGGGCAGGATTATAAGCCAGGTGATTTGAGAATATTAATATTTAACGTATACAATTCACGCACAACAGATTTCTGCCAACCTTCTCTCTGTGCTTTAAGATAAATGCATAATTATCTCCTTGCCTTTGCCGAAAGGCATTTCCAATTAAGTGGCTAACCCTTTTGTGCCTTTAATCATGCCACAGGAAGGCATGGAAGCAAATTACTTTTTTATGTCAGATTTCGGGTTTTGCAAAAACACTGTAAATTCAGATTATATTTTTAGGCAGCCACATAACTAACTTTAAAAAAGCAATAAAAATGTTATCTAAATCATTTGTTTTTTAAAAAAAGATGAAGCTTATGCTACAGTCATACATACCTTCAAAGTTATGTACCAGGTATGTCACCTTTTGGGTTCCATCACTTGGTGTGTAGGTTATCTCTACTTTTCCAGGCCCAGGAACAACAAAATCAGTTGCTCTGTACTATGTAGGGGGGAAAAAGGCATAAAGAAAAAAAAAATACCCTAGCAGGAATTATAAGGAAAATATTCATACAATATAGACCTAGAAGATACCTAGACAAATAGGGCAGTATGTCAAACTTCTTTTTTTTTTTTTTTGTTAGGAGATGTAGATGAAGAGGTCTAGAAGTTCCCCCAAATCAATAAATATTTATTAGGTGCCTATATGATGTACAGGAAAGTTTTCTGAGCACTGATCTGGAGAGGACAGAGAATAACATAAGCCACTTTCCTTTAGGAAGTTTACAACCCAATAAAGACATATACAAGTGAAAAGCAATATGAGCTTTCAAATGCCAAAAGAGAGTATAGACCCCCCCCCCAAAAAAAAGACTATAGGATGACAGAAGAAAAGAGGTGACCATGGCATGGAAGCCAGGGAAGTCTCCCTAGAGGGTGATGATAACAATACTAGTTGTAGTACTGAGGTAGCTAATGCTTTGTCCTTACTCTATGCCAGACGCTTTAAGTGCTTAACTTGTATCACCTCATTTGATTCTTAATCAGCCTTACAAGGAGGGAACTATGATATAGTACAAATACTGCATCCAGGGTCAAAGGACTTGAGGTCTGGTCCGTCCTTAGGCCATCGGAGCTCGGTCTCTCATGGTATCATTGTTACTAGTGTTATAGGACTTGTTCATATGGAGCAATCAAATCATTCTGGGAGCAGCTACAATGGGATGATGATGATTTTTAGGAAAGGGCTGTTCAAGGACAGTCACCTCCCTTATGGGCCTCAGCTACTGAGTGGAATAATATGCCTGGCATATACTAGACATCCAGAAGTCTTTGCTGCATTGTATCTTCTTCAATGACTTGAATCAGATACTTGCAGAGTTAGGTACCAGCAGGCGCTGGCCACATCTATATGTGTAGAGAAATACTAATAACAGGCTGGGCGTGGTGGCTCATGCCTGTAATCCCAGCACTTTTGGAGGCCGAGGTGGGCGGATCACAAGCTCAGCAGATCAAGACCATCCTGGCTAACACAGTGAAACCCCGTCTCTACTAAAAATACAAAAAATTAGCCGGGCGTGGTGGCGGGCACCTGTAGTCCCAGCTACTCAGGAGGCTGAGGCAGGAGAATGGCGTGAACCCAGGAGGCGGAGCTTGCAGTGAGCTGACATCGTGCCACTGCACTCCTGCCTGGGCGACAGAGCAAGACTCCGTCTCGGAAAAAAAAAAAAAACAAAAAACAGAGAAATACTAATAACAGTTGGTCAAAGAACAGCAAGTAACAATGAAGATTAAATACCTACTTTACACAGAACTTTGTTGACATATAAAGTCTGTAAATTAAATGAGTGGTAATTTATTACTATTTCTGAAAAGGGAGAAACTGAGGCACCAAAGCACCATAAATGCATTGTATAGGTTTATGTATATTTAAACAGTCTGTGAATCGACCTGAGGTTTGAAATTCTCTTTCTGGACTTAATAAGTACAATGGCCATTTTTACAAATAACTGATGCCAAAATAAAAACAAAACAAAACAAAAACAAAGGAAGGCCGGGCGTAGTGGCTCACGCCTGTAATCCCAGCACTTTGGGAGGCAAAGACGGGCGGATCACAAGGTCAGGAGTTTGAGACCAGCCTGACCAACATGGTGAAACCCCATCCCTACTAAAAACACAAAAATTAGCCAGGTGTGGTGGTGGGTGCCTGTAATCCCCAGCTACTCAGCAGGCTGAGGCAGGAGAATTACTTAACCCAGGAGGCGGAGCTTGTAGTGAGCTGAGATCACGCCACTGTACTCCAGCCTGGGCGGCAGAGCGAGACTGTCTCAAAAACAAAACACAAAAAGGATACACACACAAAAAAGGCACGACTGAGCCCGAAAGAATCTAGGGTGATGTTTGCAAGATTAGCGAGTTTGCACCACTGCCATCTATCTACCTTCCCTTGCCTGGGCCCCTGGGAGCTATTTCTGAAGGCTCTGGCCAGGACGAAAGGATAGTTTTAGCCACAGGGTGGAACAAAGTTAACTGATCCCTCAAGGACTAAACTGTTTACCCTCAACACACTGTTTTCAATGATGGCTACATTAAAACCTCCGGATTTCAACATCAGAGATTCCTGTTTTTAAGGTCCTTTTAAGACATAAACTACTTTCTGTGAAAGTCTGAAACCTCAGTTTCAACACTGAACTTTGATTTTGTTTACTTGGCAGTTTTTTGCTTAATTTGGCAACAAGCCTACTGGTACAGAAGTAAAGAAGCAATACTGTTTTTCCAAGCAGGCAGGAATGCTTTAGTAAGGCTGCTTTCAACTACCGAGTCAGTTTTTTTTTTTTCTTTTTCTTTTTTGAGACAGGGTCTTGCTCTGTTGTGCAGGCAGTGGTGTGATCATAGCTCATAGCTGTAACCTTGAACTCCTGGGCTTAAGGGATCCTCAGGCCTCAGCCTCCCAAATAGCTGGGACTATAGGCACATGCCACTCCACTGAGCTTTGCCTACTCACTTTAAATATGAATAAACAATAAAACTGGCTCTTCTATGAGCAATTGATGTAATTATTGAAATACTTTTCATTTTTGTAGAGACAGGGTTCTGCTATTCAGGCTAGTCTCAAACTCCTGGCCTCAAGCAGTCCTTCCAACTTGGCCTCCAAAGTGCTAGGATTACAGATGTGAACAATGGTACCCAGCCAGTTTTTTCTTTTATGCATGATGGGATCATGTTTAATACAATCTTTGGTGGTTCTCAAGTTTGCATATTAGATTCACCTAGGGAGCTTTAAAATGGCTAAACCCCATGGAATTCAGATTTCAATTTGTGTAGGGTGGTACTCAACATTGGAACTAAAACAAAGAAACAAATCAAGCAAAGCAAAACAAAACCACCAAAAAAACTTGTAGGAGGATCCTATTGTGCAGCCAGTGTTGAAAACCACAGATCTGGTTGAACCATATGAAATTACAAACATAAAAATGGCAATATCCTATGGTATAACTGAATAAAAGGATAAAGGAAAAAAAAAAACAGCATGTTTGAAAAAATGTGTTGAGATGGATGCCTATTTGTAAGTTTATTTGTATTTGCCTTTAGCTAAATGTGTGTAAATATACAGTTATACATACATGCATTGATCAATTTTGTACTTTGCTTAATGGGTGTAGATACCAAAAGATAAGAATAAAACACATATAAGTTGGAAAGTCTGGGCCATGAAAAAAGAACATGGAAAATCAAATTATTGCCAACATAACTTACTTGATCCCCGTAAGCATGACGACCTATGATGATAGGTTTTACCCATCCACTCACAAGCCGGGGGATATTTTTGCAGATAATGGCTTCTCTGAAGACCGTGCCACCCAGAATATTTCGTATGGTGCCATTTGGTGATTTCCACATTTGTTTCAACTTGAACTCCTCAACCCTCTTCTCATCAGGAGTGATAGTGGCACATTTGACGCCAACATTATACTTCTTTATAGCTTCTGCAGCATCCTTGGTGACCTGGTCGTTGGTGGCATCACGATTCTCTATGCCTAAATCATAGCTAGAAAGAGAAAAATTGGAAGCAAAATTTTTCAGACAAACGGATAGTTGTAACCTATAACTACAGTGATGGCATATAGAGCTCATTATGAGAAAGTGAAGGCTCCAAGTATACCAAAATCTGCCAAGTTTTAGCATTAGCACACCCTAAACACAGAACATGGGTGCCAACTAAAAAGAGAACTAAGAGAGGCTAGACTGCTGGGCCGCCCCTCCTCTTGTAATGGGAAGCTGTCTATCAGGAAACTGAATGGAAACCATCAAACTCTGCCCTTTGCCTCCTGTTTTTCAACAGATAGAGGAAATAACGGACGGGTTTCTCTCCATATAATTAGTATAATTAAGTGTAAGCCTAAGAGCCACCTTTTTCCCTTAGTAAATATTGTTCTTTAAAAATAAAAGGGGGTGGGAGGGCTTAAAGGATTTTTTGTATTTTGACATTAAAGTGGTAGGAGGTAAAGATGTGACAGCTGATGCCAAAAATGCTAATGGCTCCTTCATTAATGCCAGTCATAAAATTAGCCTTTCCCTAATTATTATTATTATTATTTTTGAGACGAGTCTTGTTTTGTTGCCCAAGCTGGAGTGCAGTGGCATGATCTCGGCTCACTCAACCTCTGCCTCCTGGGTTCAAGTGATTCTCCCGCCTCAGCCTCCCAAGCCGCTGGGACTACAGGCATGCGCCACCATGCCCGGCTAATTCTTTCTCTAATTCTTGAGCAAGTGCTTGTTCTGGAAACAAGCCTACAGTTTATTGGGTAAGTAATGGAATCATCATGGTTTTGTATATACCAGAGAGTTATAGCTTAATATACACCAACACTAAGATTGCAGGTCATTCAGAGCTGAAAGAATGTTGGGTTGTCCAGGGAACATAGAAAATGACTGCAAAGCTTTATTTGAAGCATGTAACAGTTTGTTAAAAAGCAAGAAAACAAAATAATGTAACAATGTATTCTGTTCTCCAAGGATTTAAAGAAAAGTTTTTCAGCTCTTAAAACTTGCTGAACTATTATGCCTCTAGATTTCTTTTTGGTTCCTTTATCTTCCTTTCTTAGATCTCCTACCCAACTCATGATGCAAACAAAGAGATAGTAATCTTGACTTATTTCCAGATAAAAATAATTCCCAGCTGCTTCGACTTTAGATAAATCATATAAATCTAGCGAAGTCATGTCCTTTGTTATCTTCTTGCACAGGAAATGCTGATCCAATCCCAACTCTAACAGGAGGTATGATCAGTAATTTTCAAGTTCCTGGGAACCATTTCTCATGAGGGCAATCTACCAGCAAATTAGTAGATTTTTTGCTTGTCTTCTTAACATTTCTAACAAGATAAGAAAGGAAGGAACAAATTACCGGGACCACTGTCCAGCCTACATAAAACAAACTATCTGCTCCATTCTCCTCAAAAAGAACCAGTCAGTGATAATCATAGCAATTTTGGAAAAATTTAAAACTTGTTTGAGCCTCCAAAAATTATCTAGTCTGCAGCCACCAACTTTTTTCCTCCTAGTCATAGTGCCTCCCCTTTAAAACTCCTCATGATTCTACACTAAAGAGCCTCAAAGCATCTTTGCAGCCATTATAAGGACAAGAACCCTGCCAGTTCACCTACTGTCATGTAAAGTCCTGAAACAGGAGTTCCTAAAATGCTGTTTTTTTAACCTAGTTGGAAGATATTTTTATGCCTAATTTCTTATATGTTTGGTTGACTTCTGCAAGCATTTATATCTTATGATTTCAATATAGACATCAGCAGCTTAGGTTTAGAATAATTAAAAAGTATGTTTAATGACATTATGTGAATTAAATGTCTCCACTCAATCAGGTCCTTAGGACAAATTTTGATGGCTAATTCTGGGCTGAGGCAAACACACTTAGAGTTGCCAATAGTTTGGCTGAAATGTGTTGCTCAATATTTTACTATGCCAGTCTTCAGACACTTTACCCTTTAAAAAATTCTATCTCTACCTAAAGATACAAAGAATAGAAGCAAGTTTATAAAAAGCACAGCGAAAAAAATGAGAGAATTACATAGACGTTTGCATCTGTCCCCAAGCACTTTACACGCAGGGCAAAGAGACATAGGATTTAAGGGAACTTTTGCTGGAAAGGAGGGGTTCAATTAAGTAACTTCATGAATTCTTTCTGCACTACAATTAGATGAAAAGGGCAAAAGGTGAGGAATGAAAAGGAAACAGGTCCATTGACTAAGCAGAGTGATAGAAAATTGAGTTTGAAATGACAAAACTGTGTTAACTGCATTCAGTTTACTGTTTCTTACATCCTCTCTTATTTCCCTTTTCTCAATACATTGTACTACTCTTAGCCACTGCTTTGTTACAAATGAAACCTTCACAGGAAACAGAAGGTTAGAAGAATCTGAAAATCATTCTTTCCCTTATAATTCTTGACTTTTAGATGATAAATCAAGTTTTTCTAGCAGTATGTTAAAATTAAAGTAGAAGATTCATCTGAATATATTTAGGCTTAAAACAAACTTTATTCACAAAACACAGCTATATCTATATAAAAAAAGCTAACTTCACCTCAAAATAATTCAGATTACGTTCTTTTTTTTTTTTTTTTTTTCCTGTTTCTCCTTCCCTTTTGTTTTTCTTTTTTTTAAAGTGATGGGGTCTCACTCTGTTGCCCAGGTTGGACTTGAATTCCTGGCCTTGAGGGATCCTCTTGCCTCTCCCTTCTAAGTAGCTGCGACTTCAGGTGTGTACCACTATGCCCAGCCAATTATACTTTCTGAGTTTGCTACACGGAGGGGTAACTCATTTACCTCTGTAGATCCAATTCCACATAGGGAAAAATGAGTTTCTCTTTAATCAATTCCCAAATGATTCGTGTCATTTCATCTCCTTGCAGCTCTACCACAGAACCGCCACTGATTTTTTTGGACATTTTGACTTCAATAAACCTAAAAAGAAAAAAAAAATACATGCCTTGTCATTTATTTCATTATAATTGGGAAAGTAAATATATAAACAACGTGGTGACTACTAAAAGAACAATTCATGCAATTCAATTTATGCGCAGTTGAGGTAACAGCAATTCTATTTACCATTAGAACTGAGTATCTTCTCTGTACAAAGTATTGTGTTAGGTTTCACATGTGGTTTCTGAGCTAGCCCTCATAACAATCCTAAAAAACGGACATCATTTTCCCATTTTACTTTGTTAAAGGAAAAAGAGCTTTCCCAAGGCCACCTAGCTGGAGCGTGGGAGAGCCTGACTCTATAACATGCCCTTCATAATGCAATCATTATTCTCAACTACTGGTTTGTCTTATGAATGAGATTATTTCCACAATCTCATGTTTATCAAACACTTCAGTCCAGCTCATCATTTTACTGGGCTCTCAAGATGAGCAGAGTGGTGAGTGCTAGTATTTCCCCTCTTTTAAGAGGCTGTTTTTGTTATTTAATAAAAATAACTAGCCATGAGGAGATTCAACTGGTTCTTGTGACCCATATTTAGAGAAACTTTAAGTCTAAAGGCGAGATGAAGAATTCCCCGGGGGAACTGTTTTCCTAGAGATAACTCAGACATTCGAGATGTGGGGCTAAATACAACAAAGTGATTTCTCAATTAGAAGAATCTCTATACAGTAGGGCCACTGCCCAGGACCAAAGCATGTCCCTGTCATCTTCTTCTGGCTGTTCACAGGCAAGGGTAAGCTGCTAGTGAGTGGGACAGGACAATCTGTGCATTGTCCTAGGAAGACAGCACTTTAAGGTTAGGGTGGTAGCATACACAAATCAATCTGATTCTGCGAAAGTGCAAGGGTGGACCCTTTGGAAAAAATGAAACTGTGAGGCTTCAATGAAGACCATGTCCCAGCTTGTCCCTAGAGGCAGAAGCAGCCCTGAGCCTGCTAAAAGTTATCTATTCCTTCTAATGATGCTCTAATCGAAACTCTTTTTTAATCCAACAACACAGCTACAAATTGCTTTTATTCTCTTAAGGACTAAAAAAGTCAAGAGAATTGACTTAAAAAATTTATTAGGTAAGAGGCCTAAAATAATCTTTCTTTAAAAATTGAGCTAAAGTAATTTGGTCTTTAATAAATAAAAATATTTTTAAATAAATATTTTTAAATAAAAATTTAAATTTTTAAATAAAAATATAATGATTAGTAGACAGTAAGCCTCAGTTTCTCGACAAGCCTGGATGTATTTCCAATCCCCAGGCCCATTTTCACTTTCCAAATTTGCAATTCTAGAATTTTTCTTACTAGTGTTTAGGAGATTCCTTTGGGGAACCTTCTGGAACTGAACTAGACTAAAAAAAATGAACAGAATGGTGTGGATGAGCCAATTACTTCTCATATGTAATGTCAAGTATAATTTGTAGTACAGCTGAAAGCACATGATTCAGTTCATGTTTGATTCCACTGTCACACTCATCCTTATTTTAAAACAAAGCAAAAAAGGAGGCAGTGAACTTATCTGGTTCCTGATACTACACTTCCATGGCCATGCCCCTATATAGTATGATGCAACAGTCATGACATGGCAATTTATCATTGATGGCAAATACAGTTAATAAAGGTCAAATATTGTACCTAAAATGAAAAGACTGATATCTTTTTAGTTCACTATTTCCTTCTCAGTTAAAGCAACTGTATTCTCTACAATAATCTTTCTTTATCTCATAATGCATACCTCAAATGCTTCAGGTTTTCCTCACATTACTTAGCCATGAAATTTTTACCATCTTTTAACTAAAACAGTGAAGCTTTTTTGTTACTACCATGTGGTACATAATTGTATTTCTTCTGGATCTGATTTCTGTGGGATGGGCTTGAGGCCCCACTGGACTGACTTCTCCACCTTTTTTGCCTCTCAAGATTTTGCCTCCACCCCAACCCCAACTTCAGAAGGAAGGGCTGTTCTAAGACCAACAGGCACCAGCTCATTTACTCTTAAGCTGAATCCTATCTCCTAACATACTTGTGCAATTCCAGAAAATAAACCTGGAATAACAATACAGAATAGTTTAACGAAAAAAAGAGCCATTTAATATTATTTTCATCAACCTCAAATTTTTGGCCAGATTGTTTTTTGCCGAGTTCATGAACTACAATAATTTCTGGGCAAAAATGTTCTCTTGCAGAGAAGGCACTGGATTAAAAGAAACAAGGAAGCTGTTGGAATTCGTTGTTGGAAACATTCCTCACTCACTCCGTTGCAGTGCCTCGGCCTGCCCCCAAGACCAGTTAAACACTGTACTGCCACATCAAAGAAAGTACAGAAGAAGGGAGGAAATTGCTAATTCTCACCTTGACAGTGAATGAATTTATCACCCCAATTCCTCCCAGTCTTGCAGACTCAACTGAATGTAGTTTATCTCCTAAAACAAAACGAGGAATAGAAAGTGTTAACATACAGAACACTCACAGGAGAATTTAGCTGTTTTTAATACCTGCCAGACAGCCCAGTTTATCTGGTTTCAAGTACAGTGCTGAGTGTATTTGGAGGCACAAAGGCCAGTTTTAGGCCCCGTAGGCACTTCCCAAATAAAGGTCACGGGAGCACAATTATCTCTGCGTGTCCCCGCTTCGCTGCCCGTCAGCAGGTCTTGGGGTTTGCACGTCCTTGCTCTTGGCCTGCACCCGTCCTTATGGCCGTTGTGCAAGAGGGCTGCAACCACGGCTGGATCGGTACCTCCTTCCAGGTCTCCACGCCCGCCCCTCCCCTCCCCTCGCTGGTGCTGGGACTTTTTAAACTCCACGCACCCGGAACTGGCGGGGGTGTTTTCCCCAGCCCACTCTGGCCCCGTGTGGCCTAGCGACCCCTCGGAAGGCCGCTGGAGCTCCGCCCCCTCCACGCCCCCTGGCGGGCGCGAGGGATCAGCCTCAGGGCTATTCCCCGCCGCCTGAGTTCCCTGCAGACGCCCGTCTTCGGCTTAACAGCCTTCTTTGCATCCAGCCCGCAGCTGCTGCACGTTTTCTTCCTCCTACACTCCAGGCTTAGTCTTCTACATGCATTCTTGCAACCTCCACCCCTCGATTTTCCAACTTAAGTGCAGACATGATTTTTCCCCTTGTCATTGCATCCAACTTCCCCACCGCCCAATTTCTCCCTCCCATGCCCAAAAGCAGGCCTTCTGCATATCCAAGCATCCAGCATCCCCTCCTACCCCTTTTTCTTTTCCCATTCTCATTACCTGGATTTGTTCCCTTCTTTGCCAGCAGGCCTCGACTCCCTCCACACCCAAGATCTGCGCTTTCTTCCTTTACCCCATTCCTGCCTTCTGGGGAATTAGAACCACCCCACCACAGCCAGGGACCGGGGCCGCCCCTCGGAGCCAGAGGTTACCTGCCGGGATGCTATGCTGGCGAGGAGTTGGGGGGCCACAGCCGCTCACAAGCTCAGACTCACTAACACAGCCTGGCAATCCCAAACCGGACTCGGCTTCTGAAGTAGACTCTGCAGAAACCCGGGACCATAGGGCGGGTCCGAGCTTTTCCTCTTCCCTGCTTTGTCCCCTCCCAGGCCCCGCCTCCTCAGCCCACCTCCCCCAGCCCCGCCCTCGACACGCCTCCAATCGCCAAGAGTCAATTCCCGTGGGGTGGGCGGAGTCCGCGAGAGGGGCGTGGCCACAGCCAGGGATAGCGACTCCATGGTGCCACTTTCCTGGTGATCCTGTTGGGGGAAGGGGTTTCCGCGCCGCAGTGATTCAGTCCCGAATTCCGACAGCGGAGAGACTCGTATGCCACCTGCAGGCCGGGGAGCGGGGCGCGCTGGGGCTGCACCACCCAGAACTTTGTAACAATCTAGAGCACCACGGAATGAGTTTCCAGGTCGGCACTGAAGTTAACCGGACAGGGCGCCCCGGGCGGTGGCAGCTCGGCCGGCCCGCTGCCTGGCGCGCCCCTGAGGGGCGGTAATGGAACGTGCCTTTGGCTGAAAAAAGAGTGCCCCCAGCCAGCGCGGGGTCGCCTAGGGTATTCGGCGCTGCCGAATGCAAAGGATGCAACAGTTACACAAGCAGGTCCTGCCACCACGTATGTCTCGGTCTGTAGAAACTCCATTGATTGTTTGCGTTAGAAGATAATGAATGGTATTCTTATTATTTTCTGTTTTAAGACAGGGTCTTGCTCTGTTGCCCTGGATGGAGTGCAGCGGAGCGATCACCGCTCACTGCAGCCTAGACTTCCTGGACTCAAGAGATCATCCCACCTCAGCCTTCCGAGTAGCTGGGATTACAGGTGCACACAACCACACTTAGCGAATTCTTCTTTATTGCTTTTCTTTTCTTTTTCCTTTGGTAGAGACGGGGTTTCACCATGTTGCCCGGGCTGGTCTCGAACTCCTGGGCTCAAGTGATCGGCCCTCCTCGGCCTCCCAAAGTCCTGGGATTACAAGCGTGGGCCACCATGCTCAATCGAGGGGGATTATCTGTGATCCAATGAAGCTGGACTAGAGATGTGAAGCCTTAAAAAACGGTGGATTAAAAAAAGAATTCTGGTCTCCTCCAGAGATTGTATCTTGTGTGTTCATTGCTCTCAAAAACATGAAAATAAAGAGTGTTTTATATTGTGATCTGTAGGATAATAGCATGCTTTTATATTGCTGCCCAGAATTTAATGCTGCAATATTTATTTATTTATTTGTGAGACAGAGTCTTGCTCTGTCACCCAGGCTGGAGTGTGGTGGCGCAGTCTCGGCTCACTGCAACTCTGCCTCCTGGGTTCAAGTGATTCTCCCGTTTCAGCTTCCCAAGTAACTGGGACTACAGGTGTGCCACCATGCTAAGCTAATTTTTGTATTTAGTAGAGATGGGGTTTCACCATGTTGGCCAGGTTGGTCTCGAACTCCTGACCTCAAGTGATCTGCCTGCCTCGACCTCCGAAAGTGCTGGGATTACCGGCGTGAGCCACGGCGCCCAGCCTCCAAAATTTATTTTAAAAAATTATCTCTAACATTGAATTAATACGTTATTCTTTGAAGATAAACTGATCTACATGGTACTACTCAAGGTGCACTTTGGACACTAGAGGGCACTGGTATTTTTCCCGAGAGAAAAGAAAAAAGCATACAGCCTGTCAACTTGGTTTTTGAGGTGGCTTAAGGGGTATTGGCAGCCAACCTCCATTTATTCCTGTAGAACTGTTTAGAGAAGTATATGAGCTTTTTGAAGGGGGCCTGCCCCTCCACACCTGTGGGTATTTCTCAGGTGGAGACGAGAGACTGAGAAAAGAAATAAAACACAGAGACAAAGTATATAGAAAGAACAGTGGGCCCAGGAGACTGGTGCTCAACGTGCGAGGACCTGCACCGGCGCTGGTCTCTGAGTTCCCTCAGTATTTATTGATGACTATTTTTACTATCTTGGTGAGGGGAGTGTGGCAGAAAAACAGGGTGATGGTGGGGAGAAGGTCAGCAGGGAAATGTGAGCAAAGGAATCTATATCATGAATAAGTTCCAGGGAAGGCACTGTGCCTGGATGTGCACATAGGCTAGATTTATGTTTCACTTTACACAAACATCTCAGTGTAGCAAGGAGTAACAGAGAAGTATTGCTGCCAGCATATCTAGCTTCCAGCCTATCTGAGATAGGCGATTTTCTCCTATCTCAGAATAGAATGAATGGTCAGCTTTACACCAAGACATTCCATTCCCAGGGACGAGCAGGACACAGAAACCTTCTTCTTATCTCAACTGCAAAGAGGCCTCCTTCTTTCTCTACTCCTCCTCAGCACAGACCCTTCATGGGTGTCGGGCTGGGGGATGTAAGGTCTTTCCTTTCCCATGAGGCCGTATCTCAGGCTATCTCAGTTGGGAGAAACCTTGGACAATACCCAGGCTTTCTTGGGCAGAGGTCCCTGCAGCTTTCCACAGTGCACTGTGTCCCTGGTTAATAGAGAATGGAGAACGGTGATGACTTTTACCAGGCATACTGCCTGCAAACATATTGTTAATAAGGCACATCCTGCACAGCCCTAAATCCATTAAATGTTGATTCAATACAGCACATGTTTCTGTGAGCACAGGGTTGGGGTAAAGTTACAGATTAACAGCATCTCAAAGCAGAACAATTTTTCTTAGTACAGATCAAAATGGAGTTTCTTATGACTTCCATTTCTGCATAGACACAGGAATAATCTTATCTTTCTTTCTTTTCCCCACACTTTTAATTTTCATCTTGAATCTGATGCCCTAAGACACCTGAGACTGTAGTTACTTTATATTATATCAGGTTCACATTTCTTATTACCCCTTGCTCACTACCACAAGTAAGCGTTCATATCCATACTTGTTCCCTAAACAATGTAGGGCAGCCATAAAAATATGTCAAATATAGTACAATAAAGACATTCACTATCATTGAGAAAAATACCGTTAAAAAGTGAATAGCTATAGGATGTTATATAGAACCAAGGCAAATTTAATCATAAAACATGTTATATCAAATCCTAAACACTTGCTAGAGATGGCAGCAAACTTGGCTTTAAGCCAATGTAGTAGTAAAGGTGGTAGTTACTGGAGTCTCAGCATCTAAAACAGTGTTTCCTAAGCCAGTTATGGAGGAGTTCATTTTTCACTGAAAAATTTGGCCGAGTGCAGTGGCTCAAGTCTGTAATCTCAGCACTTTGGGAGGCCAAGGCAGGAGGATTGCTTGAGGCTAGGAGTTTTTAACCAGCCTAGGCAACATAAGGAGACCCTCTTTATACAAAACAAACAAACAAACAAAAATTAGGCAAGATTGCGCCTATAGTTCTAGCTACCTGGGAGGCTGAAGTGGGAGGATCACTTGAGCCCAAGAATTCAAGGCTGCAGGCTCCAGTAAGCTATAATTGCACCACTGCACTCTAACTGGGGCAACCAAGTGAGACCCTATCTCTTAAAAAAGTTATTTTTCAGATCCCTAGGATCGACATTAAAATATTGCTACAAATATGCATAAAACTAGATATATGCTTCTTATGCTGACAGCTCTTATACAACTGTAAAATACAAAAATTTATAGATAAAATGACTGGAAAGAAAAGTAGAAAACAACACATTACCATTAATATCACTTAAATATAACAAATAACATTTAGCTGAAATTACTTTTTGAAATGTGAAGATGAAGCTCACTGGTTATGTGCACGTTCTTTTTTTTTTTTTTTTTTTTTTTTTTTGAGACAGAGTCTTGCTGTTGCCCAGGCTGGAGTGCAGTGGCGCCATCTCTGCTCACTGCAAACTCCACCTCTTGGGTTCACGCCATTCTCCTGCCTTAGCCTCCTGAGTAGCTGGGACTAGAGGCGTAAGCCACCACGCCCACTAATTTTGTTTTGTACTTTTAGCAGAGACGGGGTTTCACCGTGTGAGTTAGGATGATCTCAATCTCCTGACCTCGTGATCCACTAGCCTTGGCCTCCCAAAGTGCTGGGATTATAGGCGTGAGCCACCATGGCCAGCCACGTGCACGTTCTTTTTTACATAGCTAGCCTATTTTACTGGATGACATATGATGGTTCATTTAGCCCAGCACTCTTCTCTATTTTGTTAATATTGTATATGTTGACATCATTTGTCTTTCATATAGCCGGTAAAAGAATCTGAGTATTTTAATAGTCTGGCCCCAAATACTGTTATAAACACAAATGGAAACATGGGCCATGGAATTTCTGTAAGCATTGTGGTTTTGAGACACTCATCCAGATAACGGGATTCTCATAAATATTCTAATGTGGTTGTATTTTCATTTTGATTATCTAAAAAAGGGTGAGGTGGAATGAATAGAGCTTGGTCATTGATTGTCCATGAAGATTAGGAGAGAGAGAACAGCAAAAGGGACTTCTGAATTTGGAGTTTGGGAGACCAGGTGCAGTTCAACAAGGAAGGAATATACATAGAGTCACAGATTTGATGGCCAAGATCATAGGTTAAGTTTAAGGTTTGTTAACTTTGCGATGCCATGGGACAGCAAGATGATGTCCAGGAGGCAGTTGGCCTCATCTGCAGTTCAGAAAGGGTGGACTGGAGAAAGAAATTCGGGAATCTTTAGCATGTGTTGGTAACAGTTGAAGACAGAGTATATATTATCTAGGACTTCAAAGTAAGGAGAAAAGTCAACCTCAGTGAGAACTCTGAGGGACACTTACATCTTAAAGGTCACGTAGAGGAAAAGGAGCCCCCACAAAGAGAATGAGAAGGAGTGTCTGGGGGTTAACAAAGAATCAGCAGAGCCTAATGTCATAGAAGCCAACAGACAAGAAAGTTTTCAAAAAAGAGGGAGTGTTTCAGAGAGATTAAAAAAAAAAAAGACAGGGTCTGAAAATAATTTTTGCAAAAGGAGGACATCTTGAATGCCCTTTTAGTAAAAAGGTTCTATGAGGATGAAGAAGATAGAAGTGGAATGGTTCTGTGAGGATCAGAAGATAGAAGCCATACTACAGGGGACTGAAGCATGAATGGGGGGTATGGAAAGAGAGACAAGAAAACCTGTTCAAGAAGGTTGATTGTAAAGTAAAGAAAAATATTTATTTATTTATTTATTTATTTATTTATTTATTTATTTATTTTGAGACGGAGTCTCGCTCTGTCGCCCAGGCTGGAGTGCAGTGGCGCGATCTCGGCTCACTGCAAGCTCCGCCTCCCGGGTTTACGCCATTCTCCTGCCTCAGCCTCCTGAGTAGCTGGGACTACAGGCGCCCGCCACCTCGCCCGGCTAGTTTTTTGTATTTTTTAGTAGAGACGGGGTTTCAATGTGTTAGCCAGGATGGTCTCGATCTCCTGACCTCGTGATCCACCCGTCTCGGCCTCCCAACGTGCTGGGATTACAGGCTGGAGCCATACTTTTTTATTTTTGATACGGAGTCTGGCTCTGTCACCCAGGCTGGAGTGCAGTGGCACGATCTTGGCTCACTGCAACCTCCACCTCCAGGGTTCAAGTGATTCTCCTGCCTCAGTCTCCCGAGCAGCTGGGATTACAGGCATGGGCCACCATCCCTGGCTAATTTTTGTATTTTTAGTAGAGATGAGGTTTCACCATATTGGCCAGGCTGGTCTCGAACTCCTGACCTCAAGTGATCTGCCCGCCTTGGCGTTCCAAAGTGTTGGGATTACAGGCGTGAGCCACCACGCCCGGTGGAAAATTGCTTTTAAAAGTCTTAGTCAACATACTATTGATGCCTACATATTTTAAAAAATCATTTGTATTGCTTCCATGTCAGTTGTGTTGGTTAGAATGGATTTGATTACATTGCTTTCGTGTCATTTGTGTTGGTTTGTATTGGATGTTTCCTTTTTGTTTCTTTAATGTATATATGGCTGTGATAAATGTCTTTATCTTACTTTTCTAAAACACAGATCAATTCTTTGGGCCAGATTGCTAGAATGGGGATTATTGGATCATGAAGTATAAATATTTTTAAGGTGCTTAAATCTACCAAATCATTTTCTAGAGGGGAATATACCAATTTATATTTTCACACGCAGTGTAAGAGAGTGCATTTTATTGCATCCTAGCTGGAACTGAGTTTCATAATTTTTACAAACATGTCTGCATCCCTACTAAAAGGAGTTGGTGCTCCTTTGAGAGCTGATTGATTCTAGGCCTGGGGCAGGGAAAGTTCAAGATGAGTCTGCCGGGTCAAAAAGTAAGGAAGTGCTCTCAACAAATTAGGTATAGCAAGAATATGCCTCAACACAATAAAAGTTATATATGACAAACCAACAGTTAACATCATTTCAACAGTAAAAAAGAGCTTTTCCTCTACGGTCAGGAACACAACCAGGACATGCACTCTTGCCCCTTCTATTTTAACATAGTACTAGAAGTCCTAGTCAGGGCAATTAGGCAAGAGAATGAAATAAAAGGCATCCAAATTGAAAAGGAAGAAATTAAATTGTACCTGTTTGCCGATGACATGATTTTTTTTTTTTTTTTTTTTTTTTTGACAGAGTCTTACTCTGTCACCCAGGCTGGAGTGAAGCAGTGAGATCTCGGCTGACTGCAACCTCTGCCTCCCGGGTTCAAGAAATTCTCCTGCCTCAGCCTCCTGAGTAGCTGGGACTACAGGCACGCAGCACCATGCCCAGCGAATTTTTGTATTTTTAATAGAGACGGGGTTTCAGCATGTTGGCCAGGCTGGTCTCGAACTCCTGACCTCATGATCTGCCCACCTCAGCCTCCCAAAGTGCTGGCATTACAGGCATGAGCCACCACGCCTGGCAGATGACATGATCTTATACAGAAAAACCCTAAAGATTGCACCAAAAAACTATTAGAATTAATAAAGAAATTTAGTAATGTTGTAGGATATAAAACCAGTATACAAGAATGAGTAGTGTTTCCAAACATTAACAGTGAACTATCTGAAAGAGAAATCCATAAAACAATCCTATTTGCAATAGCTACAAAAATATATTAAAATACTTAGAAATAAATACGGGCTGGGTGCGGTGGCTCACGCCTGTAATCCCAGCACTTTGGGAGGCCAAGGTGGGCGAAGCATGAGGTCAGGAGTTTGAGAGCAGCCTGGCCAGCATGGTGAAACCCTGTCTCTACTAAAAATACAAAATAAATTAGCTGGGCGTAGTGGCAGGCGCTTGCAATCCCAGCTACTCAGGAGGCTGAGGCAGGAGAATCGCTTGAACCCGGAAGGCGGAGGTTGCAGTGAGCCAAGATGGCACCACTGCACTCCAGCCCAGGCGACAGACAGAGTGAGACTCCATCTCAAAAAAAAAAAAAAAAAAAGAAAAGAAAAAAAGAAATAAGTTAACATAAGTAAAAGACCCGCACACTGAAACCTATAAAACATTGATGAAAGAAACTGAAGAAGACAGAAATAAATAAGACATCTCATGTTTATGGGTTGAAAGAATATTGTTAAAATGCCCAAAGTGATTCACAGATTCAATACAATCCCTATAAAAATTCCAATGACATTTTTCACACAGCTAGAAAAAAACCCTCTAAAATTCCTATGGAATGACAAAAGAGGATGAATAGCTAAAGAAATCTTGAGCAAAAAGAACAAAGCTAGAAGCATCATACTGCTTGATCTCAAAATATACCACAAAGCTACAGTAATCAGAACAGCATGATACTGGCAGAGAAACAGAAAAACCAACTGAACAGAATAAAGAGTCCATCAGTTAATAAATAGGATTGCTAATTTTTAAAAAAGATTAAAAAGTAAAAAACAGAATAAAGAGTCCAGAAAAAAAATCTACCCATTTACAGTCAGTTGTTCAATAAGGGACCAAGAATACACAATAGGGAAAGGATATTCTCTTCAATAAGTAGTAATGGGGAATGGGATATCCATATTCAGGAGAATGAAATTAGAGGCTTATCTCATATCATATGTAATAATCAACTCAAGTAAATTGAACACTTATGTGTACGACCTGAAACTGTAAAACTACTAGAAAAAAAGGAGGGGGAAAGCTCCATGACATTGGTCTGAGTAGTGATTTTTTAGATATGACCCCAAAAGCACAGGCTACAAAAGCCAAATCGACAAATGAGATTACATAAAACTGAAAACTTTTTACAGAGCAAGGGTTACAATCAACAGATTGAAGAGACAACAGAGAGAACAGGAGCAAATATTTGCCAGCCATACATCTGATAAAGGGATAATATCCAAAATATATAAGGAACTCAAACAACTCAATAGTAAGAAAACAAATAATCTGATTATAAAATGGGCAAAGGATGTGAATAGACATTTCTCAAAAGAGGACATACAAATGGCCAACAGGTATATGAAAAACATGTTCAACATAATTAATCATCAGACAAATGCAAATTAAAACCATAGTGAGAGACATCACTTAACACCTATTACAATGGTTATATCAAAAAGACAAAAGATAACAAGATTGGAGAGAAAATAGAGAAAAGGAAACCCCTGCATGCTGTTGGTAGGAATGTAAATTAGTATAGCCATTATGGAAAACAGTATGGAAGTTGCCAAAAAAGTTTAAAAATAAAACTATCATGTGATCCAGTCATCCCACTACAGGGTGTATATACAAAGGAAATAAAATCACTATTTTTCCTTTATTGAAATTAAAAAAAATCTTTTTATAGAGATGGGGTCTTGCTATGTTGACCAGGCTGGTGTTGAGCTTCTGGCCTCAAGCAGTCCTCCCATCTTGGCCTCCCAAAGTGCTATGATTACAGGTGTGAGCCACTGTGCCCAGCCAAAATCACTATTTTGAAGAGGTATCTGCACTCCCATCTTTATTGCAGCATTATTCACAATAGCCAAGATATGAAATCAACCTAAGTGTCCCTCAATGAACAACTGAATAAAGAAAATGTGGGGCTGGGCACAGTGGCTCGTGCCTATAATCCCAGCACTTTGGGAGGCTGAGGCAGGTGGATCATGAGGTCAGGAGTTCAAGACCAGCCTGGCCAAGATGATGAAACCCCGTCTCTACTAAAAATACAAAAATTAACCGGGTATGGTGGCAGGCGCCTGTAATCCCAGCTACTCGGGAGGCTGAGGCAGGAGAATCAGGGTGGGGGATGGAGGGCGGAGATTGCAGTGAGCCCAGATTGTGCCACTGCACTCCAGCCTTGGTGACAGACTCCATGTCAAAAAACATAATAACAAAATAAAATGTGGTATATATATACTGTGGAACATTATTCAGCCTTAAAAATAAGGAAATTCTGTCTTTTGTGACAACATGGATGAACCTAGGGACATGATGTTAAGTGAAATAAGCCAGGCACAGAAATATACCACAAGATCTCATATATGTGGAATGTAAAAATGTTGAACTCATAGAAGCAGTGGGTAGAATCATGGTTGCCAGGGGTAAGGGGTGGTGGAGAGAGAAAAAGAACAAAAGGTAAGATGTGCTCAAAAAGTAATGGAGGCATGTCAAATGGACTCAGGAGTCTGCTGGAAGGGGCTCACACTGGCCAAGGCAGGGACACCTGGAGCATAGAAATGAATGGTGGCAGTAATGAACTATAACATGTTGGAGAAAAATGAGTCAAAAGTCATACTAACCAATATAAAGAAAGAAAGAAAACGATGGAAAGCTATTAGTTGCAGTAAAATTCTACTAATACATATAGAGGAATAGAAGTATAACATCATCAAACAATAATTGATTCAGCAAGAATCCTAAATCTGTGCTTGAATGAAAGTTTTTGAGGAGGATATATACACAAATAATCTCTCTACAGATAAAATTCCTCTGGAATTAATTTTGGATGTCTAGTGTGAAGTGAGAATCTAAAATGATTTTTTTTTTCCCAAAAACAGTAGCCCAGTTTTCAATCTCTTTTCCACAGAAAATTGAACTGTAAGCAGTTTAATACAGATATTAGATGGTAAGCTTCTTGAGGACATGGACTGTGTAATGTTCACATATATTTTTATTTTTTAGGCTAGTCAAGTGAAGCAGTGGGATATGTTCATAATTTTATCCTTAGTGCGGTGTGCTTATATAACTAACACATTGCAGATTAAATTAGGGACTAAAAAATATTTGTGGAGTGCACTTTTTTTCTTTTTTTTAAACCATAGATGGAGTTTCTACATACACTACAGTCTTCGTGGCTGGGCGATTTATTCCTTTCACATGATCTCTGTACCTATTTTATACTTCATGTAGGTTTAAGAAATATTAACATATGGTGGTAATTACGAGGGCTTTTTTTGCTTATCTTAAATTTTTTTTTTTAAAATTTTTTTAAAGGAAGGTAGAGACTTGAGCATCTTTATGGGCTGAGGAGGAAGAGTCATTGGAAAAGGGGACGTTGCAGATATGGTGCAAGCTCGCAGACAGGAGAGGGTGAATTGAGGGCCAAAAGGATTGAGCTGGGGGAAGAAGAGTCCCCTTCCTCAGTGAGATGAGGGAGAAAGGCAGACGAGGGCAGGGGTGGATGTAGGTAAATGTTGTGGTGGGGGGAATTAGGTTTGTTAAGGGTCATGCTCAGATAACTTGGGATATTTCACTTGGGTATAAAATAAGATTCTCTGCTGAGAATGATAGTCAAGGTAATGTGGGGGTTGTGGTGGTGGTATGGCGCAGCAGTAATGAGGTATGGGAGAAGCTGACTACAGACTCCCCAGAAAGATTGCCGAAGGGCCCAGCTGAGGATGGTGACTGGGATTTGCACTGGAATCAACCTGCAGGTTTCGATGGTACTTTCCAACTCAAGGAAAACTGGCCTGGGATTTGACAAAACTCTTGAGGAAAACGACTTACAGAATTTAAAGCTGTACTTCCCTTTAGGTTTCGTCTCCTTTCCATCCTCCCCTACCAAGCCCCACAACTGCGGCGGGCATGTTTTCTGCAGTTAACCGCACTGCGCTCTTAGCAGGACAGAAATAACGAATAACGCTAGCCAAGCTGAGCAAGATAGGGCTTGGTAACTTTATTTGCATCAGTATTTGCAACACAACACCTAAATGAAAAAGTTAACTATAAAGCCAACATCATTTACTCCGGGTCAGGGAACTGTGCCATTCGCTTTAAGTGCATTTACTTAATTTCAATAAAGTATTAAGAAGTGAGTCCTTTTATTAATCCGACTTTACACACCTGAGGTCTAAGGCCTAAATAAATGAGCAATTTGTTTAAGATCATATGGCTGGTTATTGGCGGAGTCATGCAAGTCTGGAAACAGAGTCCTCGCTAACTCCGGTTCAGTGCTGCACGAGTGAACTGTCTACAACAACGCAGTGACACTGAGTGCCCACAGTATCGAACACATACGGTAATCGCAGTCCAGCCAGCACCCGTGCAAAGCACCAAGCACCGATTCGGTGACCCCGCACGCGTGACGCTCACGAGCGCAGTCCCCCTGGCTTCTTCCAGGAAGGCTGAAGCGGCCTAATCTCGGCCAAAAGATCAGGACGACTCGATCCTGGCTGGACTTCTTCTGCCTGAGCATCTGATCCGAGCGTCGGGCGGGCTGGGAGGAGCCGGCCCCCGGGAAAGATTGCGGATTGGGGGACAGGAAAACAGAGGGCGGAGCCTTGGGGGGGAAGCAAGAAGCCGCAGCAACCATGTAAGCAGCTTCGCTTCTTGCCGCAACCGTCCGCGGCCTGAGGAGCCCACTGCCGGGCTCTGGGGCCGACTTCCGGGGGCTGAGCCGGTGAAGCGGTGGCTGGGGCGGGGGGCAAACGGCGCGGCCGGGGCGGGAGGCGCAGGTAAGGGAGGGGGCCTGGAGCTTAGCCCTCTCGGGCTGAGCATGGGAAGGAGGCCGGTATGGGGAGCTTCTGGGCCAGAACTGAGGTGAAGGTGAGAACCGGCGTTCCACAGCTGGGGGCTAGGGCCTGGTTGCTGCTGAACAAGGAAGGGCACAGAACCTGGCTTTAGAATGAGCTCGTCCTGCCGTTTACCCGTCTGGCGAGTGGGGACGGAAGCCGGGTGGGGCCCTTGAGATTTCCTTGGAAACATTTGAAGTTCCTTTGCCTCTTTCTCGACCCTTACGCCTGAACTTATTTAGGAGGGAAAGAGTCCAGTTGTTTTTCCCTCTGAGTGCATGAGTTTTCAGTTTGTTAGAGGTGCATCCGTAGGCTGGAAAAGAAAGTTCATGAGCTGCAGAAGCGATACCAACCGTGGGGTTCAAATGTGTGTTTGTCTTAAATGCTTGCCTTTGCTATTTGAGACGATTCCATTTTAACTTAGGTTTCGGAGTCTCTTGAGGAGGCTTATTCCCAATTAGCGTTTATCCTTTGCTTAGAATGTTCCCAACAAAAGGATGAGAATGGGATGTGTTGGAAACTTTTAGGACTTAGGGGTTTTCTGCCCAATCAGAGGTTATTCCTGAGACAGTCAAATAAGTGATAGAATTTTGTATAAAGCAAGTTATTCGTGTGTATGTAATGTGTATATATCATTCATTAGTATTGACGCAGTGCATCCTGTGTCCAAAAATATGTCCCATGTTGACAATAGAGGTAGTCGCTTGGTACGGTGTACTTATTTCTGATTTATTTGAGTCCCTTTTTTTTGGCACTCCAAAACTCCCACTCTGTCAGTATTCTTACAAAAAATGTTCTTTCTTTCTTTATTTTGCGTTGGTGACAAAGATTGTGTAGGTTAAATCTCTTCTGTGGAGCAAAACTAATTTCCTATGTTCTCCCTTTTTCTGCTTTGTGGATCGTGCTCTGGTTTTGCTTTAGGCGTGTTGGTCAAAAATGTAACAAGAAATCTTTGTTGATAGAAGCTAACATTTCCAATATTAAACTTTCCTAAATTATTAAATCTCCAGTTTTTTTTTTTTTTTTTTTTTTTTTGACACAGTCTCGCTGTGTCCCCCAGGTTGGAGTGCAGTGGCGCGATCTCGACCGACTGCAACCTCTGCCTTCCCGGGTTCAAGCGATTCTTCTGCCTCAGCCTCCTGAGTAGCTAGATTACAGGCGCGCGACACAACACTCGGCTAATTTTTGTATTTTTGATAGAGACGGGATTTCACCGTGTTAGCTAAGCTGGTTTCGAATTCCTGACCTCAGGCGATTCATCCGCCTCAGCCTCCCAAGGTGTTGGGATTATAGGCGTGAACCACCGGGCCGGGGGTCTCCCTCCCTCGCCCAGGCTGGAGTGAAGTGGTGCCATCTCGGTTTACTGCAATCTCTGCCTCCCAGGCTCAAGGGATTCTCCTGCCTCGGCCTCCCAAAGTGCGGGGATCACAGGTGTGAGCCGCCAGGTCCGGCCTTTACTGATTGGCCTCTCATAGTTTGTAGGAGGTCTGCATATATTAGTAGCCTTAATTAGAAAGAGTAAAATATTGATGATGTATCAGAAGGCTTTGGGTAGGTAGGTTAATAGGACTGATTACCTCTCAGGAAGGAGTCCTAATTTATATTTTAAAGCGTTGTTAAGCTGCTAAAGAGAGAGTTGTAAGATAATTTTTTCAGGGCCCTGGTGTCATTATGTAATTATTAGGGTTAACTACATGATTGGGTTTATATTTCAGCGACTACACTTGCTAAGTGTTT
Source organism: Macaca mulatta (assembly GCF_049350105.2). NCBI lineage: Eukaryota > Metazoa > Chordata > Mammalia > Primates > Cercopithecidae > Macaca > Macaca mulatta. The sequence continues at coordinate 113,527,215 of NC_133417.1, forward strand.
TCATGGGAATTTTTATCTTCTTATTTCCAAAGCCAAGTATAATTTTTGTGTAGATAACCTTTAGAAGTAGTTCTAAGATTCTTTAGGTGGAATGCCATCTCTGCTTCTGATGTTACTTGTGTTAAAGCAGAATGTAGGCTGTTTTCCGGGGGTGGTTGTTACGGCCATCACATTATTGTTTCTCTCCAGTGCTCTTTTTTTTGTTTTCTAAATAAAATAGAGATGAAGTCTTGCTATGTTGACGAGGCTGGTCTGGAACTCCTGGCCTCAAGCGATCCTCCCATCTCAGCCTCCCAAAGTGCTGGGATTACAGGTATGAGGCCACAGTGCCTGGCCTCTTTTTTTTTTTTTTTTTTTTTTAAGTAAAGAACCGCAAACTTTTTTTTGAGTGTATAGTTGATCAGTCATCAGCTTACTGCCCAACACTTTTTGCTGAATTGTCATAACACTTCAGAAGGATTGTTGATTATTCTTCTCAATGGAAGATATTAGAAACTTTCCTTCCCCTTCTTCTTCCTTTTCTCCTTCCTCTTTCCTTCCCCTTCCTCTTCCTCTTTTTCTTTTCCCTCCCCCCCAAATAAACATGTATTGCCAAATTCTGTTTAAGTCAGTGGTTTCCTTTCTGCCTTAATTTGTTAATTAAATTATTGATCAGACAGAGCCTTAAGTAGAGAATGCGGATAGGTTAAAAGGAAAGTGTGAAGAGCTACAAAAGTAATTTTGATGTAATACTTACTTTTGGGGTGAGACTTGGGGTATAGTGATAGTTCTACTACTGTCTGACCCCCAAGAAAGTTGTTTTAGGTTCAGTGAACCTTGGTTGCCTCAAAGGTAAAATGTAATAAAGCCAGCTGTGTGTGCCTTCCAGGATTGTAAGAAGAAAATGAGATGGTAGATATGATTTTGAATGTGAAAAGCATTTTACCACGACTGTAATGTCGTCTTTGTAAAGTGGAGACTAGATTATAAACTATAGTATATATATTGTTTTCTCCAAGGGAAGAACTTTGTCTTTATTTTGAAACAATAGGTAGCCTCCTGGTGGTTGGAACATGCTTCTGCCTGCGGGGGCCCAGTGTCTGGGCCCCAGGGATCTACAGAGCTCAGTAGGCTTACCATGTGTTTCAGGAAGGCCTCGTAGTGTTTCAGGAAGGCCTCCTCGTTGATGCTGTCCTCATGTCCTGCCAGAACAGTCTCCATCTCCTCCTCAGCCATCTTCTCTCCCAGGGTGATGAGGACTTGTCTGAGCTCTGCTCCCGAGACTTTGCTATTCCCCTCCTTGTCAAACACATGAAGCCCCTCCAAGTAGTCCTCATACGTGCCTTGGTTCCGGTTCTTGGCTGTCACCTGGAGCATGGGTAGGAAAGTCTCGAAGTCCACATGCTGGGACTTCAGCTCATCACTCTTGGGGTTCTCAAGGAACTTGAGCACCTTGGCATTGGTGGGGTTTTGGCCCAGGGCCCGCATCATGTCCCCAAACTGGCTGTACAGGATCTTGCCAGCCCCCACTCAGTTAAACAGCTTGAAGGCCGCCTTGAACTCCTCCAGGTGGTCTTTGTTAAACTTGATCATCACTTTGGAGAGATCGACTGGGGGCTCCTGGATTTTCTCAGGGGCCTGGGGATGGGGTAGCTGGCTCAGCTTTGGTCTTGGCTGGAGGGGCTCATGCTGCTGCTGGCTTGGCAGCTGCTTTGGAGATGGAGAGCCCTGCTGGTTCCTCCCCAGAATATCCTTGGGAGGCATGATGTCTGCTGGCCAAACGACAGTGTGTGGATGGGGGCACCCATCTCCTGCGGGGTCCATGTCTGGGCCAGACTACGGTGTTTTTTTTTTTTTTGTAGATGGAGTGTTGCTCTTGTTGCCCAGGCTGGAGTGCAGTGGTATGATCTTGGCTCGCTGCAACCTCCGACTCCTGGGTTCAAGTGATTCTTCTGCGTCAGCCTCCTGAGTAACTGTGATTACAGGCACCTGCCACCATGTCCAGCTAATTTTTGTATTTTTGGTAGAGATGGGGTTTTACCATGTTGCCCAGGCTGGTTTCGAACTCCTGACTTCAGGTGATCCGCCCACGTCGGTCTCCCAAAGTGCTGGGATTATAGGTGTGAGCCACCGTGCCCAGCCCAGTCTACAGTATGTTAATGATTTGAGTTATCCATGGTTCTTCTCTTTGAAATATGAATCAATATGGCAGAAAATAGTACTTTTCTGTAACTTTCATCTGGTGATGTGGTTAGCTTTATTGCTTTGGTTGAAATGTGGTTTTTTGGTTATTGAGAAAAAAAGCCCTTTAAGAAGATCTTCTTCTTAATGTCTCTATGAATTGAAGCTTAAAGGGAGGAAAAACCACAGGTTCACGTGTTTAGGAGCAAAGATAGTGGGGAACAACTTGTTGATTTGAATGAAGTGTAGCTTGAGGTAATTGTTAAAGTTTTGTAGAAATGTCATTAAAGGATGACTTTCATGTCCTTGTTTTAGAAATATAATGATTTTTATATTATTTTTTAAAATGTAAAAGTTGAGACCAGGCATGGTGGCTCGTGCCTGTAATCCCAGCACTTTGGGAGGCTGAGGCAGGTGGAGCACCTGAGATCAGGAGTTCAAGACCAGCCTGGCCAACATGGTGAAACCCCTTCCCTACTGAAAATACAAAAAATTAGCTGGACGTGGTGATGCGCGCCTGTAGTCCCAGCTATTCAGGAGGCTCAGGTGAGAGGATCACTTGAACCTGGGAGGCAGAGCTTGCAGTGAGCCAAGATCACACTACTGTACTCCAGCCTAGGCGACAGAGCAAGACTGCATCTCAAAAAAAAAAAAAAAAAGTTGAGGCCGGGAGGTGGCTCAAGCCTGTAATCCCAGCACTTTGGGAGGCCAAGATGGGCAGATCACAAGGTCAGGAGATCGAGACCATCCTGGCTAACACGATGAAACCCCGTCTCTACTAAAAAATACAAAAAAAACTAGCTGGGCGAGGTGGCGGGCGCCTGTAGTCCCAGCTACTCGGGAGGCTGAGGCAGGAGAACGGCATAAACCTGGGAGGCGGAGCTTGCAGTGAGCTGAGATCTGGCCACTGCACTCCAGCCTGGGCGACAGAGCGAGACTCCGTCTCAAAAAAAAAAAAAAGTTGAAATAAGTAAAATAAGACTGAAGAATTTATATGTGTGTTGTATAACTAGCTTCCCCCCATAACTTTAAAAAGCAGTTGTGTATCCCTTCTTCCGAAACATGTTAAAATGAAAGAGATAGAAATGATGTGAAAATGCTTATTTTTCTTTCTGCCTGCTCACATTAATGCTTTACCTCGAAATTTTTATTAATTTAAATATTTTCTGTAATTTGAATAGTAATGTTTAAAATTGAGTTGGCTATCAGATCATAGTTTTAGATGATTGAGGCTCTTATGATTTAGACAGCAGTGTTTTCAGTCCTTTGGAATATATGAAGCTAGATTTATTTACTGTTTGTTTTCATAGATCTGAATTTTCACAGAATAGGATTTTCTAGATATTGGGATGCTGTTTGGAATCAACTTTTGAGCTTCCTGAGGAACTTAGATCTTTCGCTTGTTTCTTTTGTTTTTCAGACTCATGAAATGGCCACAGATGATAAGACGTCCCCAACACTGGACTCTGCTAATGATTTGCCTCGATCTCCTACTAGTCCTTCTCATCTCACACACTTTAAACCTTTGACTCCTGATCAAGATGAGCCCCCTTTTAAATCAGCTTATAGTTCTTTTGTAAATCTCTTTCGTTTTAACAAAGGTAAGACATATTAAATATGAGAGGTTTGATTCAGGTTTGATTCTTTGAAATACTCCTTTGTCTCTATTAGCTCACCATGATCATATAGTGGTCAGTAGTCTGTTCAGCTTTAATGTTGGGTCTGTAAGAAAGTGAAATATTAACAAGCTGATAGCTTTAATCGTAGGTCACCAGGTTTTACTGCTGAAGAGAAAGCTAGAATTTTCACTGTAATATCATTAATTATTGGTAACTAAAGGTCTGGATTAAAAACTACATGTTAGGCTGGGTGTGGTGGCTCACACCTGTAATCCCAGCTCTTTGGGAGGCTGAGGTGGACAGATCACGAGGTCAGGAGATCCAGACCATCCTGGCTAACATGGTGAAACCCTGTCTCTACTAAAAATACAAAAAAATTAGCCAGGCATGGTGGCGGGCGCCTGTAGTCCCAGCTACTCGGGAGCCTGAGGCAGGAGAATGGCATGAACCCGGGAGGCGGAGCTTGCAGTGAGCTGAGATCGCGCCACTGCACTCCAGCCTGGGAGACAGAGCGAGACTCCGTTTCAAGAAAAAATAATAAAATAAAAAACTAAATGTTAAAGGAGGTTTCTTTTAATAGAGAAAGTAGTCGTCTCTTTTTGTTGTTCTTGTTTTCTCTCTCTCTCTTTTTTTTTTTTTTTGAGACAGATTCTCGCTCTGTTGCCCAGGTTGGAGTGTAGTGGTGCCATCTCGGCTCACTGCGAGCTCCGCCTCCCAGGTTCACGCCATTCTCCTGCCTCAGCCTCCCTAGTAGCTGGGACTACAGGCGCCTGCCAACACGCCCGGCTAATTTTTTGTTTTTTTAGTAGAGACAGGGTTTCACCATGTTAGCCAGGATGGTCTCGATCTCCTGACCTTGTGATCCACCCGCCTCGGCCTCCCAAAGTGTTGGGATTACAGGCATGAGCCACTGCGCCTGGCCCTTTTTTTGTTAATATACTTCAAATTAGTTCATAGAATGGACTTTGTTCTTTTGGGGGTTAATAGCTAAAATATTTAAAGCAATGAAACTAAAAGGAACAGTACGCAGGAGGAAAGGTTTATACTTTTCAAAAACTGGAAGCTGTCATTAGGATTCTTGTTGACTTAAAACTGTTAGACTAAGGTGTACATGTAATGACATCAAATGAAAAGATACTTTTAAAATGAGCTCTTTTTAAGTAATATGTCTTTTATTTGGAACAAGAATTAAAAAAAGCATGGCCTATGTCATTTGTCTTTCGTTTGTCTGTATTACTTGAAGTATGTTAGAAAGTAATTCTTGTAAAGCATTTGGGGAGGTTAATAGTATTAATTAGCTCAGTAGAACCTTTAATAATATTAACTGGATTTTATTTATGATCATGTTTAAAGTGCTATGAAAACCCTTTAGTACATTTTTAAGACAATATTTAAAAAAATAAACTATTTTTTAGAAGAGTTTTAGATTTATAGAAAAATTGGGAAGATAGAATTTCCATATACTCCCATACCCAGTTTTCCTTATATAAACATTTTACATTAGTCTGGTACATTTGTTACAATTAATGAACTATTATTGATAGATTATTAACTAAATTACATATTTTATTAGATTTCTTGAGTTTTTACCACTTGTTCTTTTTGTGTTCCAGGATGCTGTTTATCATACCACGTTACACTGAGTTGTCATAAGGCAATAAAATTTTTATTTATTTAGCAAATGTTTATTGGGTGCCTCCTTTGTGCTGGAAACTGTTTTAATAGTGTAAGGGATCTGTCACATAAACAGACCCCAAAAATCCCTGCCTTCATATGAAGCTTATATTTTGTTTCCTTTAATATGCATAAGAAATTTCTAATGAAAAGTGAAACAAATAGAAGATCATATATACCAAGGGTGTGATTATTGGCCTGTAATTTTGCCCCCTTCTTTGAATTTTCTTTTTTTAAAATCTAGGCTGGGCACAGTAGCCTTTGCCTGTAATTTCAGCACTTTGGGATGCTGAGGTGGGAGGATTGCTTGAGGCCAGGAGTTCAATACCAGTCTGGGAAACATGGGGAGACCTGCCTGTATTTAAAATTAAATACATGAAAAAGAAAAAAAAAAATTTTTAGTTATGCATATAATACACGTATACATTGTTGCCTGAAAATTTCATCTACTTCCTTCTCATTGCTGAACTCTTAGTTTTAGTTTTTTAAGTAATGCCAAGTGTTCCCTTGCTACAGAGAGAGCAGAAGGAGGCCAGGGAGAACAGCAGCCTTTGAGTGGAAGTTGGACCAGCCCTCAGCTCCCTTCAAGGACACAGTCTGTTAGGTCACCCACACCTTATAAAAAACAGCTTAATGAGGAACTCCAGCGACGCTCTTCAGCATTAGGTAAAATAGTGTTCTTATTTCATTCCCTTCTATATGCTAGATTTTTCCACAGTCATTGTGTTTCCTAGGTTGTTTATAGCAGGACTTAACTTTCTTGCTATTTGGAGTAGTCAGGTACTATTTGGAATAGTCAGGTATCGTTCAGAGTAAATAAAACTGTTACCTAGGTAGTGAAAGAATTTATTGGCACCTGAAAAAATTCTTAAACGTCTCATTAAACTTTAATTTAGGCAAGGCACAGATCTCTTGACTATTTTTTGATTAATTACTTGCTTGGGTTTCAGCAGAGAACAGTTTGCAACATCCCCAGGAGAACACAGGTTAGTTTCCACTTTGTGAATGAATTTTGCATATGTTCTTGGGATGCTAGTGAAATGTGATATGCATGCCTCTGGCTGCAGAACTCTGTCAACTCCATTAGTGGGCTGCCACTTGCTCTTGGCCTTGTGTCCTTGTTGGGGTGCAAACTGTCAATGTGGCTGAATAAGCTGAGCTCCTCTCATCTGTCTGTTTTCCATTCTGGTCTACTACACAGTCATCTCCTTCATTTTCATGCTCTTCTGATGAGTATGGGCTGGGGACTGGTGTCAGAATTGAGAGATTAGAGAAAGAGAGGTGGTTTATGTTTTATTTCTGTCAGATTTTTCAACTTGGTGGAGTGGTTTGCCCAAGTCAAGGTGACAAAAGAAAGGAAGTGGGAGGTGGCATGGTAGAGAGGAAGGGATGCAGCATTGGGAATTAGATGCCCCTGAACACCAGATCCCGTCTGGTCTGGCTGGTCTTCCCCCAGGTAATGGTGGTTGGCAGAACGATAGTTTATTGTGAGTTCAGACTTGGTCAGCCAGAGCAAAGATAAACCAAGCAAAAGAAGAGTTTCTACCCAAGGACTGGCACAGAGCTGGCTGCATCACCTGCACAGGTTTTCTAGGGCAGTGAGCCTCAGCCAGGGTTACATCAGCCATTTGGAGGGAAGAATCAGAAGATGGAGAGTGGGAGAGGGAGAAAGGAGCTCTCCTTTTGTTCTACATAATCTCTATTTTAACTTTTAGCCTCAGTAAACTCTCCTTAGCTCTTGAGTCTGACCCACAACAACACTCTTTTTGTTGAGGGAGCTCTTTTGACTCAATCCCGTGCTGAATTGAGTGTAGGATTTGTTTTACCTAAAACCAAGTTAGACTAGAAAGTAATCTTTTAGGAGTTACAAATTGGCAGCCTGCCAAACCTTGCCATTGGTGTTATGATCAACTTGAACTTTAATATCTCCAGGTGGAGCCTTTAATGTCTAGTTTCTTTATTGTTCTTTCTCAAGTCTACTTGATTATTTGATTCTATCTTGAAGGCATTTGAGCTTCAGAAGCCTGGTGTTGTTTGGCCAGCCACGTTCTTTTCTCTATTAAAAGGGCTGTAATTCTACCATTTGCTAGCTTTCTGACCTTAGGAAAGTTATTTAATTTTCTAATGTTCATTTTGCAAGAGAAGCAGCTAAGGCTATTTGCCTAAGGGCATGAAGCTAGACCAGATTTTCTCTCTGGGTCTCTTTCATCTTCAGCCAACATCTGTGATTCTCTTGGTTCCAAGAAGGGTCTCATTCATCCTTTTTCAGTGGATGATGCTATTAATAGTTTCTTATATTCCTAATTGGCTAAATGCAAGGGACTTAACAAGTTGTTGCCTGCTGCTCAGGAGCACAGCCATTATGTTTCCAGTAGCTTCATCTGTCTCCTTTTTCAACTTGTATATCATGGAGAGTTGCTTTTTGTTTTGAGACTCAAGTTTAGTTATTCTAATACAGTAGCAACACATCTGAGGTATGTGCTAAAACTAAGATATAACTTTATAGAAAGATAGAAGTTTCCAGAGTTTTCTAAAATAGGTACAATTTTGATAGTTACTTCAGTGATTACATTATCTTGGGAAATGCTTTGTAAACTTTAGATCCCAACCTCTCATTTCTTTGTAATTCTTTTTTTCCCCACCCAGCCAAAACAACACCTATCTAGCAAATGGTGAATCTGAGGAAGATTCACAGTGGGGTATTTTCCAGCTTACTTTGCCATAGGTTATCAGGTTGATGGGTTTAAGCTAATAGGATGTTCATCCTTTTTGTCAAACTATCTTCGCTTCATCCTTAGGTTTTGTAACTGCTAGAAATAGGCAGAAACTTCAATTGTAACTTTGGTCTACATTAAGGAAATAATAGGTGACAGCTTTGGTGGGCATATCCTATTTTGGCTATGAGGCTGGAATTTGGGCTTATTAGTGATAGATTTGGTTCAGTATTGCTATGTCAGGTATAAATGATCCTTTCCAATTTGGAGCTGCAGGGTTGGGGAAGTGACAGGGAGGGATAAGATTGGAGTTTTAGCAATTTTCTGGCAGTTTTAATATGCTTGGACATAGGTCAAGTTTTACCATGGCAAAATTTACCATCCTGGGTGTTGTGAAGTCTGTCAGAATCTTTGAAGGCTGAGCTATTAAACTTCTTTCTGACCATCTTCTGCATGAGACTTTGGATATATGGTCTGCAGACAGAACTGAACTGTTTGATCCTACTGCTTACCTGTTTGACTTTAGAGAACAAGCTCAGTTAACCCTCCCTGATTGCTTTTTCTTCTGCTAAATTTCTAGCAAGCATTTATTATAGGTTGGACCAAAGGGCTTAAGAAGACATTAATGAATTTTGGACCATTTAAGAGATGTTCCCATTTCAGGCCTGAAAACCATCAATGGTCTTAGACAATGCTTGTCTTAGGTAGCCTTTACTTGTTTGTAAAAGAGCATTTTACATGAGAAGAAATACTTCTAGTAGCCTCTTACCCTTGTAAAGACTTGTTTTAACTCTCAATTCATATAACTGAATGGGAGAACATAATTATATGCTAACCATAAGAGGCAGTTTCCATCACATATATACCTTGTTGTATATAGATACTAGGGACTGTTAACAAGGTTGCTTTTTTTTTTAATCCAACTCAGACACAAGAAGGAAAGCAGAACCTACCTTTGGAGGTCATGACCCTCGTACAGCTGTTCAGCTTCGAAGCCTCAGCACAGTATTAAAACGCCTCAAGGAAATCATGGAGGGGAAAAGCCAGGTACTGTCTAGAGGCTTTGGAAGATTACTTATTAAGCGCTTATGGGGATCATGCCATACCTAATGAAAATGGCATTAATGCCACTGAAAGAAGGTTTAATTAGTGCTTCCTCCAGCTGTGAGCACCCTATTTTTATACATAAGTTCTTAATTTTATTGTAGTCTAATTTATCAGTTTCTTCCCTTTATGCTTAGTGCTTTTTGTGTTCTGTTTAAGAAGTATTTATCTAGTTCAGGGCAGTAGATATTCTCCTATGGTTTCTTCAAAAAGGTTTATTATTTCTGTCAAGTATAGGGGTCAGGCTTCCATTATTCCTCATGGATGTCCAGTTGGATATAGTATCATTGTTTTTGAAAAGACCATCTTCCACTGATTGCATTATAAATTTCACCATAAGTCCATATATGTGTGAGGGTGTGTCAGGGCTCTCTTTTTCTGTTCCATACCTTTATTTTTTTCTATCCTTGTACCAGTACCCTGTCTAAAATTATTGTAGCATTAGAATAAGTCTTGATGGCTGGTAATATTAAGTCCTTCAATTTGTTCTTCTTCAAGATTGTCTTGGTTATTTTGACCTTTTGTATTCCCATATGAATTTTTGAATTAGTTTGTTTTCTGCAAAAGAACGCTTTGAGGATTTCATTTGCCATTGCTTATTAATAATTAGTATTTTCAAGAAGCCTTCACACATTTTTATTGTTATAGGATAGTGACCTGAAACAATACTGGATGCCAGATAGCCAATGTAAAGAGTGCTATGACTGTAGTGAGAAATTTACAACCTTTAGGCGCAGACACCATTGCCGACTATGTGGGCAGATTTTCTGCAGTCGTTGCTGTAATCAAGAAATCCCTGGAAAATTTATGGGCTATACAGGTAAATGCATTTTATTGCCAGTTTACAATTTTTAAAGGTCATAACTATAAAACACTTATAATACAGGATAGTGTTAAACCAATTTTCATTTTGGGCTTTATGTGTAAGACATGGGGACACAAAGGTGAGGGAGACACAGCTTTGCTTTTAAGAACTTTACTATTGAATCATAGAGTAGATGGGACTTATCATAAATAACCAGAGTAAAAGTGTATTTATTGTAGATGCTAGCAAAAAAACTATAGGAACATTAAAATTTATTAGACAAGATCGTTAGAGTAGATTACTAATTTAAATCACAATGAGAGTTTTCATTTTACCAAGTACAGATCTTCCTTGACGTTACATGACACTGTGCTTTGGCAGTGAATTGTGTCTTACTCACATTCTTCCATACTCAGATTCTTCCATAAGGAGCATAGTCAGATTTCAGCAGTACAGAAAATTTAAGTTACTTGTTGAAAGAGAAAAAAACTGAACAATGGTGTGTTGATTTATATAGTGATTTGGGAGTGGAAGGTAGGCAGAAATTACCTGAAAAAGAACACTCCTGACATCTCTCTCATGTTCTTTTTGTTATTGTGAAGATCTTTCTGTCCGCTCATTATTTTTAACAGCTAAACTACTACAGAGTTCAGAATCCCATTATCTATCAAGAACCCCATTAGCTTTTACAGCAGCTTTTTTGTTTGAAAATTGTTTGTATTTCTTTTTTTTTTTTTTTGGTGATAATTTCAACTTTTATTTTAGATTCATGTTTGTTACATGGGTATATTTAGTGATGCTGAGATTTTGCATATGATTGATCCTGTCACCCAGGTAGTGGGCATGGTATCCAGTAGTTAGTTTTTCAAATCTTGCTCCTCTTCCTCCCTCCCTGCTCTAGTAGTCCCCTTGTCTATTGTTGCCATCTTTATGTCCTTATGTACTCAGTGTTTAGCTCCCACTTGTAAGTGAGAGCTTGTGGCTTTTGGTTTTCTGTTCCTGTGTTAATTTACTTAGGATAATGGCCTCCAGCTGCATCCATGTTGCTACAAAGGACATAATTTTTTTTTTTTATGGCTGCATAGTATTCCATAGTCTATATATACCACATTTTCTTTATCCATTTCACCATTGGTGCACCCAGGTTGATTGTGTCTTTGCTATTATAAAAAGTGTTACAATGAACATACGAGTGCATATGTCTTTTTGGTAGAATTATTTATTCTCCTTTGGATATATACCCAGTAGTGGGATTCCTGAGTCGAATGGTAGTAGTTCTGTTTTAAGCTCTTTGAGAAATCTTCCAACTATCTTCCACAGTGGCTGAAATAACTTACATTCACATCAGCAGTGTATAAGCGTTCTCTTTTCTCTGCAGCTTTACCAGCATTCGTTTTTTGGCTGTTTAATAACAGCTCTTCTGACTGGTGTGAGATGGTATCTTATTGTGGTTTTGATTTACATTTCACTAATGATTAGTGATGTGGAGCATTTTTTCATGTTTTTTGGCCGCTCGTAGGTCTTTTTTAAAGAAGTGTCTGTTCATGTCTTTTGCCCAATTTTTAATGGGGTCATTTGTTTTTTACTTGTTGAATTATGTTTCTTGTATATTCTGGATATTAGATCTTTGTCAGATGCATAGTTTGCAAGTATATTCTCCTCTTCTGTGGCTTGTGTGTTTACTCTGTTGATAGTTTCTTTTACCGTGCAGAAGCACTGTAGTTTAATTAGGTCCCACATGTCAATTTTTGTTTTTGTTCCAATTGCTTTTGAGGACTTAGTCATAAGTTGTTTCCCAAGGCTGATGTCCAGAATCCTGCTTCATAGGTTTTCTTCTAGGACTTTCATAATGAGTTTGAGGTCTTACATTTAAATCTTTAATCCATCTTGAATTAATTTTCATATATGGTGAAACATAGGGGCCAGTTTTATTCTTCTGCATATGGCTAGCCAGCTATCCCAGTGCCATTTATTGAATAGGGAGTCCTTTCCCTGTTGTTCATTTTTGTTGACTTTGTTGAAGATCAAATGTCTGTAAGTGTGTGGTTTTATTTCTGGGTTCTTTGTTCTGTTCCATTGGCTTATGTGCCTGTTTTTGTACTAGTACCATGCTGTTTTTGTTACTGTAGCCTATTCCTATGAAACTACCAATGCCATTTTTCATAGAATTAGAAAAACTATTCTAAAATTCATATAGAACCAAAAAAGAGCCTGAATAGTCAAAACAATTGTAAGCAAAAAGAACAAGTCAGGAGGCATCACATTTCCTGACTTCAAATTGTACTCTAAGGCTACAGTGACCATGATTACAGTTTTTAAAAGACTTTTTTTTTTTTTTTTTTTTTACCTTTAGTTTCTCCCTACCTCGAATTCATATTTCATATCCTAGTCAGCATTCTTTGTAAAATGCTAATTTGATCATGTCAGGGTATTTCCCTGCATAGTACTCTTTCAGTGCTCCCATTGCCCCCAGGATAAAACGTTTCTTGTTAATATGGTTGGTATGTTAGCTTTCTAGGGCTGCCATAACAAAGTACCACAGGCTGAGTGGCTTAGAACAACAGAAATGTATGTCTCGTAGTTCTGGAGGCCAGAAGTACCAAAATACAGATCAGGGAACAAATGTAGGGATTCTCCTGGTTGTCTGTTCTATCTCTATATTCTAGAACTGGGGAAATAACCATAGAGTGAGTCTGGGAACTCACTAAACTCACAGTGAGATAGACCTGAGCTAAAGCTCCACTGATCACCTGACCTCTGTAAGTCTCTACTCTGACAGGCAGACCAGGGTGATGTTTTGGGTCTCCTGAAATTAGTGTCAGTTGAGAGTGAGTGTCTAATAACCCCTGAAAAATTTCATTATTTCCTTTTCCTCAGTGTCCAGTTGCCTTGGTACAAGCATAGGTCTCTTTGGGGATGGCTGGTAGAAAGATTAACAGTGTACATTTCTGGCAGTGTAGTGGGGTTCTTCTTCAGAATGAAGAAGAGTTCTGGATCATCGGTAAATGGTAAATCGGTAAATGGCTCAAGTCTGGGAATTGATTGAAGGATCATATGACTCTGTTTTCATTATTCAAGTTGGACTTACAGCTGCTTGATGTAGAGTTATTTCCCTTATACAAATGAAGTAAGAATTTTGTTGACTGCCCATCTACTTCACTTGTGAAGACATGATGATCAACTAGCCAATGCCATAAATCTCTTAATCTATTCTGATTACTGCTTTGCTTCTGATGTCTATTACAGTAACCATGCCCACCTTGTCTTTGGCGATTAAAGTGCTGTCTATTGGCCCTGCCACCCTGGGATCCAGTGATCCCCATTGCATTTAGGTTTCCTGACCCAGTAGTAGTAGTTCTTTTTGTAATTTCTGATCTACAAAGAAGAGCAACCACAAAGCTCTTTAAGGATGCTGGGCCTCCCCTCACAAATTTATTTCTCATAGTCGTGGTTGAAAGGTATGTCCTCCTTGGGTGAGTCAGCAAGTCTTACATGGTAAAACTACTTTTAATGTTTCAATCTCCCCTAACCTTTGGATGCCTTCCTCTATAATATAATAGGGCGTTTCTGACATTTCAGCCCCATTTAGTGTAAGCCACCTTTTGGTCTGTGTTTCAGCCAGTCATCTAAACAGACTGTTGGAGACCCTTTTAACCCCTTGAGCTGCGACAATAAATATAGAATCTGCTTAGTGGGCCCATATCAGTAAATTCAGTTTGATCCAACTTTACCATTCTTTGCACTGTTATCCCATACCTTCATTATCCATTCCCACGTGTATTTCCTTGCTTTTTATCTGTATAAATTGGAAAAATCATGTAGTTCTTCTGGAGTGCAGTGCACCTTCTCATGGGTCACAGTTTGTATCTCACCTTTCAGGGTCTGCCTGAGCTTGAGTTTCTTTATAGGTCTGGTAGCAAAGAGGAGTAGTAGGAGTAGATCCTGAGTAAAATTAGCAGTGTCTTGCAAGGCAGCTAACTCAGGGGAGGTCATTACAGACTGTCTGATCAAAGCCAGGTTAATCTCCTCAAATGAGCTGGAAAGACTGCTTCTGCTGGCAAAGAAGACTCAGAATTTTGGTGTTTAGTATCCCCAGCTTCATCAGGATCTTCCTATATATTTCCATCCCTTCCCATTCAACGCCGTCACTTTAATAGCAGACAAACTTCAAGGTTGGTGATTCAGTTTGTGTTTCAGTTCAGCCATTTGCAGGATGAGAGTGTCATTTGATTTTTAGCAGTCTTAGCACTGAAACTGCAGGAGGTAAGGATTTCTTTCAAGGAAGACCTAGAAACTTTCAGATAATTTATACAGTTCTTCAGCTGGGAATTTGAATCCCTAAGGTAATCCATTTCTTTTTTTACTTTTGTCTAATGCAGTTAGGAGGATCCAGCCCATGTCATTATACTTGTTAGCTTGACAAAACCGTTCTAAGGTATTAAATACTTGGTCACCCAGCACTTTGCCTTTTATAAGTATTAATGTTTGATTAGGAGTATCTATAGGTGATATTTTGCATGTCTTTGTTGCCACATTACACAGTGGAGTATCAGTGTTCTCTTTACTACTGAAAATAGAGTCATTAGTGCCTTTAAATCTAATCAGCTTAGAGAACCAATTCCAGAAATGTAAGAACCAATTCAGAAAACTTATCCTTAAGATTCTGTTGCTCTAAAGCCATTCTTGGTGCCAAAATATGTGTTAGGGTTCTCCAGAGAAACAGAACCAGTAAGATACACAAACACACACTTAATATAGAGAGAAATTTATGTTTAACAATCGGTCAAGTTATTTTGAGGACTGGCAAGTCTGAAATTCTCAGGGCAAGCCAGTAGGCTGGAAACTCCTACAGGATTTCTATCTTGCTGTGTTGAGACAGAATTTCTTTTTCTTCTGAAAACTTTAGTCTTTATCCTTAAGGACTTCAACTGATTAGATGAGACCTCCTCACATTCTAGAGGACAGTCTGCTTTACTTAAAGTCAGCTGATTGTAAATATTAATCACATCCAAAAAAAATAACATTCACAGCATCTCAGCTTGACCAAACAGCTAATCTAGCCAAGTTGACACATAAGGTTAATCACAAATGGGATAATATAGGGGTCTCCAACCTTTTTGGCACCAGGGACCGCTTTTGTGGAAGACAGTCTTTCCATGGACTAGTGTAGGGGATGGGGGATGGTTTTGAGATGAAACTATTCCACCTTAGATAATCAGGCATTAGATTCTCATAAGGAACGTTTCATCCTAGATCCCTCACATGCTCAGTTCACGGTAGGGTTCACGCTTCTGTAGGAATCTAATGCCACCGCTGATGTGACAGGAGGTGGAGCTCAGGAGGTAATGCTTGTTTGTGTATGGCTTGTGTGCTGCTTGCTCACCACTCACCTCCTGCTGTGCGGCTTGCTTCCGAACAGGCTATGGATGGGGAGCAGTACATGGCTCTGGGGTTGGGGACCCCTGCGATAATATATGCTAGGCACAATTATACATTGTGACACTGAATAAATGTTAATACCTAGAAAAATGTCTAGTACATGGAAAGGAATTAATGAACAGTAAACTATTGTTATTGATGGTAGTAGCAATAGTATCTGCATCTGTCATGCAGCTTTTTGATTATATGTTTGTTGCCTCCAGTGGACTATGAGTTTTTTAATGGCAGGACTGTATCTCATCAGTCTTTGTATTCCCATCACACCATATAGGCATGCGCTTAATAGGCTCTTGCTGATGAAAGTTCTTCATGAAATGAAAACTTTTCGGATTAGGCTTGGCTCTGTTTATTGATTTGACAATGTTAGTTCTAATAGCTGACTGGTTAGGGGAGATTTCCTTTATAGTGTAAGAAACAAATGAAGTCTTTGTTGTAGTAAATTGAAAGTCTTTCTGCAGGGAGTAATTTTCACTTCTTTTGTTTTTTTTTTTTGGAGACCGAGTCTCGCTCTGCTGCCCAAGCTGGAGTGCAGTGGCACGATCACAGCTCACTGCAGCCTCAGCCTCCTGGGCTCAAGCAATCCTCGCACCTCTCAGCCTCCCAAGTAGCTTGGACTACAGGGTGCATGCCACCATGCCCTGGCTAGTTTTTGTATTTTTTATTGATGTGAGGTCTCACCATGTTGCCTAGGCTGATCTCAAACTCCTGTGCTCAAGCAGTCTGCCTGCCTTGGCCTCCCAAAGTGTTGGGATTACGGGTGTGCGCCACCATGCCTGGCCTTCATGCATAATTTAATAAAACTGAGTACTATATAATAGTAGTCTTAAAATGAAAAAGTAAAAGGCCATTTTGGTAGTGATTATGGTGAAAACACGATACAGTTAACTTTTAGAAGTTTTTTATTTTGTATCACTTCAATTTTCTATTATTAGTGGGAAAATTTTAGGTAGAATTATTAAACAACATGTTATTTAGTAAGATTTAATTATTTTACCTCCTTTTTTAATATCTAAAATGTTATAGAATCACTCAAAACAATGTTATAGAAAAATAGGGTAGAAATGAAAACTTATATTTGGACAGGTCTGCACCCTCAAAAAATATGTATTTAGAAATATTAACCTTGTTTGTCCTCTCAAGAATATTTCATTTCTATCCTTTTTTTTTTTTTTTCAGACAGAGTTTCGCTTTTGTTGTGCAGGCTGGAGTGCAGTGGCACAGTCTCGGCTCACTGCAACCTCTGCCTCCCAGGTTCAAGCGATTCTCCCACTGCAGCCTCCCGAGTAGCTGGAATTACAGGCGCCCACCACCATGCCTAGCTAATTTTTGTATTTTTAGTAGAGACAGGGTTTTACCATGTTGGCCAGGCTGGTCTTGGGCTACTGACCTCTGGTGATTTATCCGTCTCAGCCTCCCAAAGTGCTGGGATTATAGGAGTGAGCCACTGCGCCTGGCCCTAACTTTTTTTATAAGAATTCTTTTATAGTTTTTACTCATATATTATACTGCATGTAAGCTCATTTTCTATTAGTTTGCTTTTGAAATTCTGTGGAGGGTACTCTTCAGGGCTTCACAATAAAGACCTTAATAATATTTTCCTCCTTAATTAATTTGCCTGTGGAAAATATGTTGTTTCCGTTTGTGTTGGTTTATTTATTATATTAAAAACTGTTATTCCTTGAAACTCATGTCATTGTTAGATTTCTTTTTCAAAATTTTATTTTATGTATGTTTATATTTTTATAGAACAGGGTCTCGGTATGGTGGCCAGGTTGTTCTTGAACTCCTGCCCTCAAGCAGTCCTTCCGCCTTGGCCCCCCAAAAGTGCTGGGATTATAGGTGTGAGCCACTGTGGCTGGCCTAGATCCCTTATTTCACTTTTACAACCCGGAAAAAAAATACTCTTTTAAGCAAAATTTTCTAGTATCATTGGGATATACATTTTATTTTATTTTATTTTTTTTAATTTATTTTGAGATGGAGTTTCATTCTTGTTGCCCAGGCTGGAGTGCAATGGCACAGTCTTGGCTCACTGCAACCTCCACCTCCTGGGTTCAAGCGATTCTCTTGCCTTAGCCTCCTGAGTAGCTGGGATTACAGGTATGCATTACCACGCCCGGCTAATTTTTGTATTTTTAGTAGAGACGGAGTTTCACCATGTTGGCCAGGCTAGTCTTGAACTCCTGACCTCAGGTGATCCGCCTGCTTCAGCCTCCCAAAGTGTTGGGATTATAGGCCTGAGCCACCACGTCCGGCCTGGTATATTACATTTTAAACTCTTTATAAATGTTTGCGGTAGTTTGGACACCTGGATGGATTTATCATAATGATGGCTCTTTTTTTTTTCTTTTAACTTTTTATTTTTAGTGCCAGAATTCAAAATGGCCCTTAAATACATATAATAGAGCTAACACAGTTATTTCACTCTTTAAAATGTCTTTTTTTGAGAGTTTGTACTTGAAGACATTTCCCTGTTATTAGATGAACTGTTGACCCAAGGAGTTAAAAAAGTTACGTTAAGCAATATGTTACTGCTATCTTTTCCTTCATTTTCCTTGTTTCTTTTTTTTTCTTTCTCCTAGGAGACCTCCGAGCTTGCACATATTGTAGAAAAATAGCCTTAAGTTATGCTCATTCCACAGACAGTAATTCTATTGGGGAAGACTTGAATGCTCTTTCAGATTCTGCTTGCTCTGTGTCTGTACTTGATCCAAGTGAACCCCGAACACCTGTTGGGAGTAGGAAAGCCAGCCGTAACATATTTTTAGAGGATGATTTGGCCTGGCAAAGGTATTGTCCCTTAAATATAATTTTATTTAAAATTGAGAAATACCGATAGTTGTCTTACCTGTGAGTGCTTTCAGTTAACACTTACCTTCTTTGAATTATTTCCTGTCAGTTCACTGTGTTCTCCTTTTTCTTTGGCTTGCCTCCAGAATGTTTGCAGATGTTTATGGATAGTGATGATATTGGCTAATTAGAATGTAAGCTCCATGAGAGGAGACTTTACACCTTTCTTGTCACTGTTCTATCCCAGGCACCAAAAACAGTGCATGGCATGTATATAATCTTGAGATTATTAATTTCTAATGTAGCCTTCTGTGAGAAGAAGAATGCCCATACAGTATGTATTCATATTTCCAAATGAAATTAGATTTTTTTTCCTTCTGAAGGAATATGTCATGTTTTTCTGTAAGTATACTGCACTGCTACGTCATGTTTTTTTCTAAGTATACTGCGCTGCTTGTATACCCTCTGTAGTAGAGGGTGCTAACTCTTGGAAGTTCCCTAGAATTGTTTGAATTAGAATCTTAGTTTCATCAGTTTCTGATTTTTAAAAATTATTAGTTATTATTTTTGAGACGGCCTTGCTCTGTCACCCAGGCTAGAGTGTAGTGGAGTGATCATAGCTCAGTGCAGCCTTGAATCCCTTCTACCTCAGCCTCCTGAGTAGCTGGGACAACTGCCGCAGCTTCCTGAGTAGCTGGGACAACAGGTGCACACCACTGTGCTTGGCTAATTTTTTTTTTTTTAAAAGAGACGGGGTCTTGCCATATTGACCAGGCTGATCTTGAACTCCTGATTTCAAGCAGTCCTCCCACCTCAGCTTCCCAAACTGCTGAGGTTACAGGCATGAGCCACTGCACCTGGCCTCTGATTATTTTCTTTAGGTGAATTATTTTGTTAAGCATAATACCAAATCTGGTCATTTCAAAGAGCTTATAGTTTTAACTAATATCTCTCTGATAAGTTAATTTCTCAGTTACCCCTTAAGGAATTGAGAAATTAATATGTAATGAATTTAAATAGAAGTAAAAAATGAATTAATTACAGCTACGTTCAATATGTATGAATCTCAGGGACGTAAAGTGGAGTAGAAAAGCAAATCATCTAATCATGTAACCAGTAAAATTTAATTTATATGAAATTTAAAAATACGCACAACTAGTACACTGTCTAGGGACTGAAATGTGGTAAAACTTAAAGAAAAGAAAGACAATAGATATGAAAGTTGTAACAGTGGTTTCACTGAGGGAAGGGAACGGATTAGGACTGAGTAAGGGAATTTCACAGTCAGTCGTAGTGTACTCTTTCTTTTTCTTTTCTTTCTTTCTTTCTTTTTTTTTTTTTTGAGATGGAGTTTTTTTTGCTCTTGTTGCCCAGGCTGGAGTCCAATGGCACAATCTCGGCTCACTGCAACCTCCTTTTCCCGGGTTCAAGCGATTCTCCTGCCTCAGCCTCCCAAGTAGCTAGGATTACAGGCGCCCGCCACCATGCCTGGCTAATATTTCTATTTTTAGTAGAGATGGGGTTTCACCATGTTGGCCAGGCTGGTCTTAAACTCCTGACCTCAGGTGATCCACCTGCCTCGGCCTCCCAAAGTGCTGCGATTACAGGTGTGAGCCACTGCGCCTGGCCGGAGTTTCTTTTTCTTACATTAGTTTTTATTTGTTTATTTTGAGATGGAGTCTCGCTGTGTCACCCAGGCTGGAGTGCAGTGGCGTGATCTTGGCTCACTGCAACCTCCACCTCCCATGTTCAAGTGATTCTTGTGTCTCAGTCTTCCAAATAGCTGGGATTACAGGCCTGTGCCACCATGCCCAGCTACGTTTTGTATTTTCAGTAGAGATGGGGTTCGCCATGTTGGCCAGGCTGGTCTCGAATTCATAGGCTGCAGTGATTTGCCCGCCTCCCAGAGTGCTGGTGTTATAGGCATGAGCCACCATGCCCAGCCTTTTCTTACATTGCTTGATGAATACTTTGGTGTTTATGGCATTGTGATTTTTTATACCTTACATGTATCTTATAAATTTTAAACATTGATTCTACGTTTAATTAATACAAAGTATAGAGATTTTTTAGTTTTTGTTTACTTTAGTTAGTAATGCTTTTTGCTGTGACTGGCCCTGTCGTAATTGGCAGATGTGATTTGACAAAACAAATCAGGTAAGAAAGCTTCTTGAGAGATGTACAATAGATGTCAAAGGTAGAATGATAGTTAAATTTTAGGTTCTGTGCTAATTGCTTAATGTTCATTCTCTTTTAGTCAGCATATCTCTGTGGCAGGCACTATTTTCTCCTTTCGACAGATGTGGATGCTGAGGTTTAGTGAGATTAAGTAATGAACACAAGGTTACGCAGCTAGTAAGAGGTAGAGCCTACACTTGGACCTAGGTTTGTCTGACTCTATGTTGCTATTCTAGTGGGTTATGGGGACTGAGAATAAAATATTTGAACTCAGATTTCCCTCCAAAATAACTTTCATCTTGTATTTATAATGTTAGAAGTTTTGAAAGCACCCATCCAAGTAATTTTATTTACATTCCATATACTTAAAAACTTTTTAAAATTGTCCTTTTGGCATTTTATATTCTTAAAAGCCATGCACTGCAAAAACTATTACTCATACCGTTTACACCCTAATTAAAGGAAGAACAAAAATGATCCATAATGTCATTATTGCAGGGAAAAAGATTTAATCTGCTTTTAATGTTAAAGTGCCTCATTGAAATTCCCTTTTACTGTCCTGAATTATTTCAGTATTTTCCTATTTTGTTTATAGTTTGATTCATCCAGATTCCTCAAATACTCCTCTTTCAACAAGACTTGTATCTGTGCAAGAGGATGCTGGGAAATCTCCTGCTCGAAATAGGTAAACTGATGAATGAAAACACTGTGCTGTGATGTTTATTTCTTTTCATGTTAATAAGAAGAACAAATGGATAAAAAGGGTGGGATTGATTGTCATATACTTTCTTAGCTCTAAAAGCTGAATTAAACTATCATTTTCTTTTTGCTATTCAGCTCTTGTTTCCATTCTCTCAGTGACTCCTCTTTCCAGTATTCTCCACTGGCTTCTGGGTTTGGAACCTATACCATTCTTTCTCTTCTAGTTAAATAAGATGTGAAGGATGTGAGGGAATGAGCCATGTGGACATTTTGTGGAGGAGTGTCCCAAGAAAACAGGAATAACAAATTCCTGAGAGGAAATACACCTGGCAAGGAATAACATTCCTATGGTAATGGAATAGAGCAGTCTTAGAGTTAATTTTAAGGACTTTGTCATTTACTCTGAGTGAGATGGGAAGCTGTTGGAGAGTTTTACATTTTTTGTTGTTAATTTTTAATTGCTTTGAAAAAATGTCAAACATGCAGAAAAGTTGTGAGAATAGAAAAATGTATCTTCATATATTCTTCATTAAGATTTGGTAATTTATATTTTGTCCCTTTGCTTTCTCATTTTTCTTTTTTTAATTTTTATCTTCTTATTGTTATTATTATTATTATTTTTTGAGACGGAGTCTTGATCAGCTCACTGTAAGCTCCGCCTCCCGGGTTCATGCCGTTCTCCTGCTTCAGCCTCCCCAGTTGCTGGGACTACAGGTGCCTGCCACCATGCCCACCTAATTCTTTTTTATTTTTAGTAGAGATGGAGTTTCACTATGTTAGCCAGGATAGTCTTGATCTCCTGACCTCGTGATCTGCACGCCTTGGCCTCCCAAAGTGTTGGGATTACAGGTGTGAGCCACTGCGCCCAGCCTATTATTTTTTAATAAAATATAGAGATGGGTTTTCACTTTGTTGTCCAGAATGGTCTTGAACTTCTGACCTCAAACGATCTTCCCACGTTGGACTCCCAAAGTGCCAAGATTACAGGTGTGAGCCACTGCACCTGGCCATCGTTTTTTATATTGTAATGCATATGTGCATATTTTCTGAACCATTTGAGTGAGAGTAAGTTACAGACATCATTATCCTTTTTTTGTTGTTATTTTTTATAGTAGTTTTAAGGTTCATAGAAAAAAATGAGCAGAAAGTACAGAGAGTTCCCCTGTAGCCCCTGTCCCCACACATGCACAGTCTTCATGACTATCAGTGTCCTGCACCAGAGTGGCATATTGTAATCAGTGAACCTGCTTTGACACATGATTATCATCTGAAAGTTCATAGTTAACATTAGAATTCACTCTTGGTGTTGAATATTCTATGGATTTGGACAAATGTATAATGACATACATCTGTCATTGTTGTATCCTACAGAATAGTTCCATTGCCCGAAAAGTCTACTGGGCTCCTCCTATTTATCCCTTACTCTCCCTAACCCATGACAATCATTAATCTTTTTTACTGTCTCCATAGGTTTACTTTTCCCAGAATGCCATATAGTTGGAATTTCACAGTGTGTAGACTTTTCAGATAGGCTTCTTTTACCTAGTAATATGCATTTAAGTTTTCTCTATGTCTTTGCATAGCTTGATAGCTCATTTCTTTTTAGTGATGAATAATATCCCATTGTCTGGATACACTATAGTTTATGTATCTGCTCACCTACTGAAGGACATCTTGATTACTTCTAAGTTTTATCAGTTATGAGCAAGGCTGTTGTGACATCTGAGTATAGGTTTTTTTGTGGGTGTAATTTTCAATTCATATGGATAAATACCAAGGAGCATGATTGCTGAGTCCTGTGGTAAGATTATGTTTCATTTTGTAAGACACTGCTAGACTTTTTTCCAAAGTGGCTTTACCATTTTGCATTCCTACCAGCAATGAATGAGAGTTCCTGTTGTTTCACATCCTCATCACATTTGGTGTTGTCAGTTTTGGATTTTGGCAGTTTTAGTGGGTGTGTAGTATTATCTTGTGATTGACTTTTGTGTATTAATCTTGTATGCTGCCACCTTGCTATAATCACTTATTAATTTCAGGAGTTTGTTCTTTTGGATTTTCTATATAAACAGTCTTGTCATCTGTGAACAAAGTTTTGTTTCTTCCTTCCCAGTGTACCTTTTATTTCCTTTTCCTGTCTTATTTTGTTAGCTAAGACTTCTAATTCAGTGTTGAAAAGGAGTAGTGAGAGGGGACATTCTTTCCTTGTTCATGATCTTAGTGGGAAAACTTTTGAGTTTCTCACCATTAAGTATGATGTTAGCTATGTGTTGTTTTTTGTAGATATTTTTTATCATGTTGAGGAAGTTTCCTCTATTCCTGGTTTACTGAGTTTTTATAATGAAGGAGTGTTGGATTTTGTCAAGTGCTTTTTCCGTATCAATGATATGATTATGTAGTTATTCTTCTGTAACTTGTTGATGTGATGGGTTATATTAATTGATTTTTGAATGTTGAACCAACCTTGCCTACCTGGGATAAATTCCATTTGGTTGTGGTGTATATAGTTTTTTATACATTGTTGGATTGGATTTGTTACTGTTTTGTTGAGGATAATAGTTTGTGGTTTCCTTTTCTTGTCATGTCTTTGTCTGGTTTTGGTATTAGGGAAATCCTGGCCTCATAGACTGAGTTAGAAAGTATTCCCTCTGATTCTATCTTCAGGAAAATTTTGTGGAGAATTGACATAATTTATTTCTTAAATGTTTGGTGGAATTCACCAGTGAATGCATCTGAGCCTGGTGCTTTCTGTTTTGGAAAGTTACCAGTTATTGATTCAATTTCTTTAAGAGAAATAGGTCTATTTCGATTTTCATTTCTGATATTAGTACTTTGTGTTTTCTCCCTTTTTTTTCTTAGCCTGGCTGGATACTTACTGATTTTATTGATCGTTTCAAAGAACCAGCTTTGGTTTTGTTGATTTTCTCTATTGGTTTCTTCTCTAATCTTTATTATTATTTTTCCTGTGCTTACTTTGGATTTAATATGCTTTTTAACCCCTTTGTTCCCTAAGGTGGAAGCTTAGATGATTGATTTTAAATCTTCTTTTTAAATGTATGTACTTTGTGCTATGAATTTCCCGCTAAGCACTGCTTTCATTGCATTCCACAAATTTAGATAAGTTGTATTTTCATTTTCATTTTGTTACAAATATTTAAAAATTTTTCTTGATATTCTTCTTTGACTCATGTATTTTTTTTACACACTCTCCAAGGATTTTGGGATTTTGTAGCTGTCCTTCTGTTAATGATTTCTAGTTTGATTTCATTTTGGTTGTTGAAGGCAGACATTGTATGATTTCTACTCTTTTAAATTTGTTATGGTGTGTTTTATGGCCCAGAATGTGGTCTGTTTTGGTGAATGTTCCATGTGACTTGAGAGGAATGTGTATTCTGTTGTTGAATTAAGCAGTCTATAAGATGTCCATTATATCCACCTGATTAATGGTGTTGTTGAGTTCAGCCATGTTGTTACTGATTTTCTCTCTGCTGGATGTGTCCATCTCTGATAGAGGGATTAAAGTCTCCAGCTATAATAATGAATTCATCTATTTCTCCTGCAGTTCTATCAGTTTTTGCCTCATACGTTTTGGTACTCTGTTAGGAGCGAGCATGCATATTAAGGATTGTTCTGTCTTTTGGAGTATTGATTTCTTTATCATTATGTAATTTCCCTTTTTATCTTTGATTGCTCTGAAGTCTGTTCTGTCTGAAAATTAATATAGTTACTCCTGCTCGTTTTTTAAAATTAGCGTTAACATGGTATATCTCCATCTATTTACTTTTTTTCATGTATCCTGTTTTGATTTCATTTAAAATTTTAGAAATTAGTTTTTAAAATTGACACATAATAATTGTACATATTTGTGGGGTAAATAGTGACATTTTGACCGTTTACTTATTTTTTAATCTGTATGTGTCTTTGTATTTAAATTAGGTTTATTGTAGACAATATATTTTTGGATCTTATGTTTTGATCCATTCTAACCATCTCTGTCTTTTAGTTGGTGTATTTAGACTATTGATATTTAAGGTGATTACTGATATAGTTAGAGTAATATCTGCCGTATTTGTTACTGTTTTCTACTTGTTGCTCTTGTTCGTTCTTCCTGTTTTTGTCTTCTGTACCTTTTCCACCTTTATGCATTTAATTATTTTATGTTATTCCATTTTCTCTCCTTTTTAAAAGATAGCAGTTATATTGTTTTTACTTTTTTTAGTGATTGCCCTAGAGTTTGCAATGTAACTTACAACTAATCCACATTTACTTTGAAATAATACTATACAACTTCACAGGTAATGCAAATACCTTATAATAAAATACTCCCAATTTTTCCCTCCCATCTGTTGTATCATTGGCATTCATTTCACTTACATATAAGTATGCATATATACATAATTGAATACATTGTTGCTATTATTTTGAAGAAATAGTTATCTGTTACATCAACTAACAGTAAGAAAAAGAAAAGTTTTTACTTTAACTTATTCCTTCTTTGATGCTTTTCTTTGTGTATTAATAGATCTAAGTTTCTCACCTGTATCATATTCCTTCTCTCTGCCTTTTCAGCATTTTTTGCAAGGCAGGTCTACCGGCAAAAATTTCCCTCAGTTTTTGTTTGTCTAAGAAAGGCTTTTCTTCTCCTTCACTTGTGAAGGGTATCATCAGGTGCAGAATTCTAGGTTGGCAGCTTTTTTCTCTCAATGTCTTAAATATTTCACTTCATTCTTTTTGCTTGCATGGCTTCTGAGGAGAAGTCAGATGTATTTGTTATCTTTGATCCTCTATAGGTAAGGTTTCTTTTTTTTCTTTAAATAGAGGTGGGGTCTTGCTGGGTTACCCAGGCTGGTCTCAAACTCCTGGCCTCAAGCGATCCTCTTGCTTTGGCTTCCGAAAGTGCAGGGATTACAGGTGTGAGCCACCACACTTGGTCTTTAAGGTGGTTTTTTCAAGATCTTTTTCCTTATTTTTGACTTTCTGCCATTTGAATACTCTTAGTTTTGCCTAAGTGCAGTTTTTTGCCATTTATCCACGCTTGTGTTCTTTGAGCTTCCTGGACCTGTGGCTTGGCATCTGACATTAATTTGGGGGAAATTCTCAGTGATTATGGCTTCAAATACTGCTTGTGTTCCTTTCTCTCTTTCTTCTTTTTTTTTTTGGTATTCCTATTACATTTATATTATACTTTTTTTAGCTGTCCCACAGTTCTTGGATCTTTTTTCTATTTCTTTTCAGTTTTGGCAGTTTCCCTTGAGATAGCCTCAAGTTCAAAGATTCTTTCCTTACCTCTGTCTAGTCTACTAAGAGCCCATCAAAGGCACTCTTCTTTATTGTTATGGTGTTTTTGATCTCTTGCATTTCTTTTTTGTTTCTTTCTTAGGATATCCATCTCTCTGCTTACATTATCTATCTGTTCTTGCCTGTTGTTTACTTTTCCCATTAACACCCTTAACATATGAATTATAGTTTAAAAACAATTCCTAGACTGATAATTCCCACATTCATGTTGAGCCTGTTTTGGATGCTTGTTCAGTGTCTTTGAACTGTGTTTTTTGGCTTTCATTATGCCTTGTGATTTTTTGTTGAAAGGTGGACATATGTACTGGGTAAAAGGAACTATGGTAAATAGGCCTTTAGTGATGTAGTGATAGGATGTGAAGGGGAGGTGAAGTGGTCTCTAGTTCAGTGAGTCATTCTCACAAGTGAGCCTGTGCCCCTGAACTGTAAACTTTATCAGGGCTTCTGGTTTTTTTTTTTTTTTTTTTTTTTTCCCTTTAGGTGAGACAGAATGGCTGGAGGGGGCTGGAGTTGGGGATTTTTCTTCCCCCATGTGGAAGGCTAGAAGGGGCTGCGGTTGGGGATTTCCTTCTTCCTGGGTAGGTTAAGCTCTGATATAACTCCAGCAGGTTAGTAGACTCTGGTAAAATAGTTTCTCCTCAGGGCGGAATTGTTAGGAAGAACAGAATGATCTGACGTATTTTTAAATTGTTTATTCTCTCCCTCTGCCGGAAGCCAGAAGCTGGAGGGAATTTTTCTGACATTCACTGTGAGGACATGGTAGATCTGGAAGTGAAACTCCCAAAAACATCCCCACTGCCCCCATGACTGGGTTCACCTAGAATTTGTATCTCTGGTATGTCTACACTGAGCCTTGAGGAATTTGTCAATTTGATTTTAGGTTTTCCTACCCTAGTATTGGTTCCCATGGAAGCTTCTGCTCCAGTGAGTTGTGATCCTCTGTATCTGCTTGTCTGTCTCTGCAGTATTTGGAGCAGGATTTGGCTTGTGACCTCACTTCTCTAATGGACCTAAGAACAACTGATGATTTTTCTGTTTGTTCAGGTTTTAGTTGTTGAGATGGAGTGAAGATGCTCACGTGCTAGACCAGAAGTAGAAAGTCCTGTTTTTTAGTTTTGAATACTTCAGTGTTTTTCCTCACAACAATCATGCTCTCTTACATAACAAATTTAGGAAATTTTAACAGTGGTAAATTTCTATTATGTAATATACTGCAGGTATTCTGATTTTGCCAATTGTCCTAATAATGTTTTTTTGTACTGATTTCCCCCCCAATCTGTGATCCAGTTCAGAATCATACTTTGAATTTATTTGTCATATGTCTTGGTTTTCTTTACTCTGTAACAGTATCTTAGTCTTTCTTTGTGAATAAGATAGACAAATTGTTGAGTAAAATGCCCATCAATTTAAGTTTATCAAAGGCTTCCTATGATTACATTTGGGCTGTGCAGTTTTGGGGCAGAAATACTACATGAATGCTACATCCTTCTCAATCTGTTATGTTATAAAGGACACAATACAAGTTTATCCCATTGGTGTTGCTGACTTGATCTCTTGCATGTTGGGTTTCTCCACTGTAAAGTTACTATTTTATCCTTTGTAATTAGTAAGTAATATGTGGGGGAGATACTTTGAAACTGCATGAATACCCTATATCTTACTAATTTTTCAGTCAATAGTTTTAGCATTCATTTATGATACTTGTTGAAATGCAGTGTTATTATGTTTGCAAAATGGTGACTTTTCTAAGTCTATCATTGCTTTTACATTTATTAGTTGACATTCTACTCTGAAAACCTTTCCTTTGTTGGAGAGTTTTGGGTGGATTGTGGAAGGATGACATGACATTTTTTTTTTGAGACAGTCTCACTTTGTTGCCCAGGCTGGAGTGCAATGGCGCGATTTCACCTCACCGCAACCTCTGCTTCCAAGGTTCAAGCGATTCTTGTGCCTCAGCCTTCCGCTAGCCTGGAATTACAGGCACCTGCTAGCATGGCTGGTGAATTTTTGTATTTTTAATAGAGACAGGGTCTCACCATGTTGGCCAGGCTGGTCTTAAACTCCTGACCTCAGGTGATTGGCCCGGCCTCCCAAAGTGCTGGGATTATAGGTGTGAGCCACTATGCCTGGATGAAATAGACAAATTCTAAATATATTTTGATTGTGGAGCTAATAGGATTTGCTAATCAACTGGATGTAGGCTTCAACAGAAAGACATCAAAGATGACTCAGGTCTTTGGCCTGAGCAGTTGGAGGGGTGGAATTGCCAACTGGGAGGAACAGTTTGGTTTTAGATGTGTGAATCTGAGATATCGTCATCCAAGTGAGATGTCAAATAATTGGATATATGAATCCAGAATTTAGGGGAGGGCTACAGGGTAGAGATATAAACTTGGATGTTGTCATCATGTGCATGGTATTTAAAGCTATGGACTTGGATGAAGATCATCAAGAGAATGAGTGTGAGGAGGAAGGAAGTAAGGACTAAGGACTGAGATTGGAGAAATCAAGAGAAGCCAGAAAAGGAGACGGGGGAGAGGCCAGTGAGGTGACAGGAAAACCAGGAGGGTATTTATCTTATTAGTCAAGTGGAGAAAGCTTTTCAAGGAAGGGGAGTTATGCTGCTGATATGTTAAGTAAGATGAAGAGTGAAAACTGACTAACGACACATTGGTAATCTTGATAGGCAGTCAGTGGGTTTGGGGTTCAAGAGATAATGGAAGAATTACTGGAGATGGGAGTTTTGCTGTAAAGTAGAGGGAAATGCAGCAAAGGGATGTGGAGTCAAGAGATGGCTTTTTAAAAAGATGGGGAAAATTACAGTATTCCTGTTGGCACGTGTAGAAGTGTAGGGCTACCTGTGCTAATTTACAATGTATGTGTTTTGAATTAATGCTAAGATTGATGTAAGTCTTTAGGAAAGATGTAATTTAGTCAGTGAGTGCTATCTCTAAATATAATTTTAATCAGGATTCTTGCTACTAGCCTACTTATTAGAGCTTTTGACAGCAAAATTGACTAATTTTCTTTTATTATTGCCACTGTATTAGAATATGTGCAGGAATGGTTAGAATGATAGAGAAATAGAATGTATGGATGATGTACCCATTGGAAAAGAGATTAAATTAAGACGTAATAGCAAGCTTTCACTAAAAGACTATGCCAAGAAATAAATAACCAATTATTTAAAAAAATTGCTTATTGACTATTTGATATCAGTGGTTTCCTATTAACTGACACTTTGCTAAACCTGTGAATACTTTCTTAAATTATTTTAAAAATATTTTTATCTTATACTGGGGAAATATGGTTTTTCAATTGCCACCTAATTGTAGGTGGAGCCCTGATACATATTAGTCGAGCTACTTTAGGCAGATTACTTAATCCCTAATTCTTGATTTCTTTATCTGTAAAATAGAGCTAGTAATACATATTCCATAGGATGCTGTGAAGATTAAATGTGGGAAGATACAGATACTGCCCTAATGAATGAGTTATATATATATAGTCTAACACATCATAGGTGCTTTTGCCTGTTACCCTTTATGTGGAAGCTAAAATTGGGTTTAATTTTTTTCTAGATAGAAGCCAACTAAATTTCTAGTTACCTTTTCTTTTAAATAAATTAAAGTTTCCTTGATGCAATTGGTATTCCACTTCTAAGTCATTTGTTTGGTAACTTTACCAAGAGTTAAAATAAAGGATATGTATGAATGCTGATGTTACGAGAAGAAACAAATTTCTTGTAATTTTTTTACTGACAAAATAGCATAATGTAATAATACTTGAAGACAATATTTTAAATATAGGTCTACTAGTGAGAAGAAAGGAATTCTTTTTTTGGTCATAACATTTTGCTTATTTGGACGTCAAAATTGATGTTCCCTTCATCAGACTGATTGCATTGCAAATGTTTAACTATAAAACCTTCTTAGTTCATGGGCTATACAAAAACAGGAAGCAGGCTAGATTTGGCCTGTGGGCCATAGTTTCCTGACCCTGATCTGCAAGATGATTTCTGCATTTAGTTTCAGTCTTTATATTTGTTATTTAAAAAAAACAAAAAATCCACTAATTTACAGCATTTTAACAAGAAGACTTTGTATCTATTCCCTTTGAAATATTACTGATATATGAGCTATATAATTGTTTTCCTGTAATCTTTCCATAGCTACTTTCTTTTAAACTTATTCCCAAGTAGTTTTAGACACACATAGAATTGCAAAATGTAGACTTACATGGAGTTGCAAATATTGTACAGAGAGTTTCTGGGTATCCTTTACCAGATTTCTTCCAATGATAGTATCATGCATAACCATCATAAATACTTTTAAAAGTACCCCTTAACATTGGTAAATAATCATTTGTTTAAAAATAAATTTTCTCTATAATTCTGTTTATTGAAGAAGAATTTACACCTGTGATTTCACTTTTTGTTTTTATTTCCAGATCAGCCAGCATTACTAACCTGTCACTGGATAGATCTGGTTCTCCTATGGTACCTTCATATGAGACATCTGTCAGTCCCCAGGCTAACCGAACATATGTTAGGACAGAGACCACTGAGGATGAACGCAAAATTCTTCTGGTACTGGTCCAGTATCTTCGACCTATTGCTAGTTTTGAGCATAGAGAATGTTTGTGTGACTGAGTCTTTTTTTTTTCTTTTTGAGACAGAGTCTCGGTGTGCCGCCCAGGTTGGGGTGCAGTGGTGTGATCTTGGCTCCCGGCAACCTCCGCCTCCCAGACTCAAGCGATTCTGGTGCCTTAGCCTCCTGAGTAGCTGGGATTACAGGCAGGTGCCAGCACACCTGGCTAATTTTTTGTATTTTTAGTAGAGATGTGGTTTCACCATGTTGGCCAGGCTGGTCTCAAACTCCTGACCTCAAGTGATCTGTCCACCTTGGCTTCCAGAGTGCTGGGATTACAGGTATGAGCCACTGCACCCAGCCTGTCACTGAGTCTTTTTAAAAAGAAACATATAAATGAAATAGTGTATCAGTTAAACAGAAGTGCTTAGCTTCAGTTTTACTAGGATCACCTGAGCGATGGGTCAAGTATTCTGTACTCATTGCATTAATATTTTCTTCTTTTCTTTTCTTTTTTCCTTTTTTTTTTTATTTGGAGATGGAGTCTCGCTCTGTCCCCAGGCTGGAGTGCAGTGGCGGGATCTCGGCTCACTGCAGTCTCTCCCTTCCAGGTTCAAGCGATTCTCCTGCCTCAGCCTCGTGAGTAGCTGGGACTACAGGCACGTGCCAGCACACTCAGCTAATTTTTGTATTTTTAGTAGAGACAGGGTTTCACAATGTTGGTCAGGATGGTCTCGATATCCTGACCTCGTGATCTGCCTGCCTCAGCCTCCCAAAGTGCTGGGATTACAGGTGTGAGCCACCATGCCTGGCCAGTATTTTCTTTACCCCTTTTGCCTGGTAAAATCAGAATTCAGTTACCTACATAATAAGAGAGCTTAACTCTTAGGTCCCATATTGCTATTTAAGCTTTGAAGCATGTTTGTTATACACATGTAACACTTTTCAGACATTTAATACTATATGTTTATATGAAATAATCAGTTGCTTATTGAATTTATCTGTGCATAAAATACTGTGTCCAATTCTAAGAGTGACTCAGAGAAATGGAAGATATGGCTGTGTCCTTAAGCTTATAATTCAAAAGTAGAAGTAAGAGCCAGGTGTGGTGGCACGCAGTTGTAGTCCCAGCTACTTGGGAGGCCAGGACAAGAGGACTCTTGAGGCCAGGGGTTTGAGGCTGTAGGGTGCTGTGATCATGGCCATGAATAGCCACTGCACTCCAGCCTGGGCAACATAGCAAGACCTTGTCTCTAAGACAACAAACAAACCAACAAACTCACAAAAGGTAGAAATAAGATCAGGGAGAAGATCCTTAATAGTGGAAGTAGTATTACTTTAACAATAAAAAAGTGTCAAATAATATGACTATATGTCATGTAAGAATTCAAAAAACAGCTCATTACTAATGAAGGAATCAGAAAAAGGCTTAAACTGAAGGACTTGAACTGGACCTTGAGAGATGGAATAGTTTTGGATAGGCAGTTAGGAAGGTGAATCTTATTTAAAGGTGTGAAGAAAGATATAGAGGTAAGAATAAGCATAACATTTTCCATGGCCAGAAGTAGGATTTTTTAATTGGGAGAGAGTTTAAATAGCAGTCTGGGGGCAATGAGAAAGGAAAGTTATTTGGGACTACCTGGTGGAAGGCAATGAATTCTGTACTTACAGATGTAGATTTGAACCTTTAGTTGCTGAGGAACATTCAGAATTTTTTTGAGAAGGGAGTAATTTACTGAAGGTCTTCCTTTAAAAAAAACTCATCTGGCAGTTGGGTACATGGTGAGATCTGGTGGAGTGAAAGCCTCTAGGAACAGTTACCTTAGGTTAGTGTGATTAACTGTTGTCTCCCTCTGCCTTGCCCCATCTCCAAGGAAGAATACATAAATGGGAGATGTGCCATTGATTGAAAAAAGAAGTATTTGGAATAGTTGGTTTTCAAGAGAAAAAGTTATGTTTGGAATTAGATGAGCTGAGTTCAAGCTGTTCCCGTGTGTATGTCATTTGTATTAAATTGTGTGAGTTAGCTACCATAAAGAAATCCAAATTAGGTTTCCTTTTATGAGTCTCAAAATCACAGGAAAACATCTGAAAAGGTATATAACATTTTTCTAAAGAGTAACTACTTGCTGTTAATGTGATTGCAGGACAGTGTTCAGTTAAAGGACCTGTGGAAAAAAATCTGCCATCACAGCAGTGGAATGGAGTTTCAGGATCACCGCTACTGGTTGAGAACGCATCCCAACTGCATTGTAGGAAAGGAATTAGTCAACTGGCTAATCCGAAATGGGCACATTGCCACAAGGTATTCTGATCTTAGAAAGAGGTTTCTATGTTTTGAATGAGAAAACATATTTGAAGATAGTAAGAGTTACAGATTTCTTTGTAGAGTTAGGGTGCTTTTTGTTTTATCTGATTGATGGTTTATTGTGCTAATTATTTAACCCTCCTCCAGTCTGAGTTTTAACCAGCAGAGAACAGATGCAAGGAGTACAAGGAGCCAAATGGGATCTTAATTTACCTTATTAAAAGCAGAAGAACTCTCTAGCAAAGCAGGATTAGAGAATGTAGCTGGAACCTAAGGCCAAAGAATTCCTCAGCTACTGTTCACTAATCCAGACAGGTTGTAACCTATGTTGAGTATTTAGTCTGTGAGCTATGCCTGTCAGGTCCTAGCTTGCCTCACAAATCATTTATAAAAAAGAGTAACAGGTCCTGCTTTTCAAATACACATATACCCTAGCTTTTACTGTTTTCTCAGATTAGCTACTACTCCTCTCACGGGAAGAAAAAGGTACGTAAAGAAGTAAAGAGAGAAATAGCTTTAAGCAGTAAAGCCCTGGTTGCAATTTTGGCTGTATATATTTTTTAGCTTTGTGCTTTTAGTCACATTATTCAATCTCTTTGAGACTTCTTCAATATGAGGAAAATTATGTGGTCCTGTGAATAAACTGGGGAGGATGAAATAATATTGGCTGAAGTGCTTTATGAATTGTGAAATGCCATATAATGTAATGTGTCATTAAGTGTCTATTTCATGTATATATGTATACATATTTTATGCCTGTATCTGTAATGTTTGGTATTGTCTTATTAAAACTAAGTTCCTTGAAGGTAGGAGCTTTTCTCAACATTTTTTAAATCTGTTAAGTAAAGGGTTGTGCATGCATTGAATACTCAGTCAATGCTTGCTGTTATTAAAATTAGGTTTTGTTAGGACTGCCTTACCAGTAGTTTCTTGTCCTTTACTATAGTACCTGGAAGAATCTTGTAATTTGCTTTAACTCTCTCTTGTTTTGTCCCTTACTTATCCAAGGGCCATATGAAATTCTAACTCTGCTTAGAACTGAAAAAAAAATTTAAGGTTGTGTCTTATCTGGTACTTAACTGTTCTGATTGACTTTTAAAACTTTTCATTTTTGTGGGTCTTGATTCAGGGCACAAGCTATAGCGATTGGACAAGCAATGGTTGATGGACGTTGGCTGGATTGTGTTAGTCATCACGACCAGCTTTTCCGAGATGAGTATGCGCTGTATAGACCACTGCAGGTACTTTTCAGTGTTTACTGCCAATTAGAATGTAGCAAGCTTATTTTATAATCTTTCTTCATCAGTGGGAATAAAAAGTAGTTTATTAGAAGATCATTTTTTCTAACATTTTTTCCTGCTGTTTGAGGAAAGTTAAAACATTTTTTTTTACTTGGCAGGCAGCAATAATGAAAAAGCTGCCATTAGAATCAAACATTTTATTGTTTACTTTAAATTTGATCAGCCAGTAAAAAGGAAAAGAATAAGAATCAAACACTTTTTTTAGTTGGTGTGGTAGTTCTTAAATTTGGCTTTATGGTGTTTATAGTTGCTTATCATTTAACCTTAATGGTTTTTGGTTTTATTATGCCTATGTTTTTAGAACTAACTGAGAGTATAAGTGATACAATGAAAAATTTTATGACATCTATTGAAATAATTTTGACTCTAGCACTATTGTATAACAATAGTGATGATGGCCAGGTGCGGTGGCTCACACCTGTAATCCCAGCACTTTCGGAGGCCGAGGCGGGCAGATCATCTGAGGTCAGGAGATCGAGACCATCCTGCCTAACACGGTGAAACCCCGTCTGTACTAAAAATACAAAAAAATTAGTCAGGTGTGGTGGTGGGTGCCTGTAGTTCCAACTACTTGGGAGGCTGAGACAGGAGAATGACATGAACCCGGGAGGTGGAGCTTGCAGTGAGCTGAGATTGCGCCACTGTACTCCAGCCTGGATGACAGAGCAAGACTCCATCTCAAAACAAACAAACAAACAAAAACAATGGTATACTGATGAATATATATTTTTTTGCTTTAGGGAAGTGGAAATTACTTAAAGATGTAACTTCAGAAAAAGATATACGTTCACTCTTGGTTTATGTAATTTGATACAATATGTGGGTTATATATACACACACACATATAAACATATATATACATATATATACACACAGGCACACATGTATATATAGCCAACCCTTAAGAGTTAGGGATACTGACCCCCTGAAGAGTTGAAAATTCACCGATGTTTGACTTCCCCAAAACTTAACTACTAATAGCTTACTGTTGACTGGAATCTTTATTAATAACAGGCAATTAATACATATTTTGTATGTTGTGTGTATTATATACCATATTCTTACAATATTTTGTATGTTGTGTGTATTATATACCATATTCTTACAATAAAGCAAGCTACGGAAACATGAAGAAAATCATAAGGAGGAGGAACTTTACTTACTTTTTTTTTTTTTTTTTTTTTTTTTTTTTTTTTTTTTTTTTTTTTTTTTTTTGAGACGGAGTCTCGCTCTGTCGCCCGGGCTGGAGTGCAGTGGCCGGATCTCAGCTCACTGCAAGCTCCGCCTCCCGGGTTCACACCATTCTCCTGCCTCAGCCTCCCGAGCAGATGGGACTACAGGGGCCCGCCACCTCGCCCGGCTAGTTTTTTGTATTTCTTAGTAGAGACCGGGTTTCACGGTGTTAGCCAGGATGGTCTCGATCTCCTGACCTCGTGATCCGCCCGTCTCGGCCTCCCAAAGTGCTGGGATTACAGGCTTGAGCCACCGCGCCCGGCCAGGAACTTTACTTACTATTCATTAAGTGGAAATGGATCCTCACAAAAGTCTTCATCCTCATTGTTTCATGTTGAGTAGGCTGAGGAGGAGGGAGGAAAAGAAGAGATTGCTTTTGCTGTCTGCAGAGGCAGAAAAAAAAAATCTACATATAAGTAGACCCGTGCAGTTTAAACCCTTGTTCAAGGGTCAGCTTCATGTTTAGTAACACCTTTGTGAACTAAAATTGGAAAGTCAATGGTTAGAAGAGACAAATGACTCCAAATACTGGTGTGGTGTGATTGATTAAAATTTATTTTCCAATACGTGTTCTGGAGAGAGTTTCCCCAGAGCTAAAATAAATTCTAAGCTATCTTCACTCTTAGGACTAAGGCATGAAATAAAACACTCTAAAATCTGTATTAAAAAAATGTTTTGTTCTTAATATACAACTTAAGTCTTCTCGTTAATGAAAATTACAATTTTAAAGAGTGGAATCGTCAGTATGATTCTGGTTTATAACTTAGTTTTTGCTAATTTGTTTATTTTTATATAAATTCAATTGTTAAGTTCATAGAAATATTGGACTACAATTTATTTGTAGTGTGACAGCCTTAACATTGTTGCCATGGAGGGCCAATTGCTTGGATCCTGTCTTCATCCTTTCAGAGTACAGAATTTTCTGAGACGCCTTCTCCAGACAGTGACTCGGTGAACTCCGTGGAAGGACACTCTGAACCATCCTGGTTTAAAGACATAAAGTTTGATGACAGTGACACAGAACAGATAGCTGAAGAAGGTGACGATAATTTGGCTAGTGAGTTTAACTTTCTAACATTTTAGTGTTTATGGGTTGTTACTGTGTATGAATGATAAAATGATTACCTTGTTTGTTGAAATAATTCCGCTTTATGATTTATGGCTCCAACTAAATGGAAACATCTGATAGCAGTCTTTGTCTTAGATACAGTATTTTCTTAAACCAACTTGTTAGGCTGACACTTCTAGATTTTACCA
This sequence comes from Macaca mulatta, assembly GCF_049350105.2. Taxonomy (NCBI): domain Eukaryota; kingdom Metazoa; phylum Chordata; class Mammalia; order Primates; family Cercopithecidae; genus Macaca; species Macaca mulatta. Next base: position 113,564,386 of record NC_133417.1, read on the forward strand.
TAGTCTGTAGTTTGCAGCAGCTTAAAAATAACTGAACTAATAATATGGCAGCAGACAACTTTCTCATCTCTTCACTATGATATCAGACTTTCTCTCTGCAGAACCTCCAATATATTTCTTCATTTTAAAAATTGATTTTACATTTAACTTGTTCAAATTTTATTAAGTCTACACAGAAGTACATGAAAATACTGTATCCATTTTGGTATTGCACATTGGGCTTGTATATTAAAAAAACATTTTTCTCCTTTCCTCCAATACCCTGATAAAACCCATTTTTACTCCCCTCCTCTCCCTATATTTCTTTCCCCTTCCCAACACTAAAAGATTCTGCCAGTCCTAGCAAGCGCACATCAGTCAGCAGTTTCCAGTCCACAGTGGACAGTGACTCAGCCGCTTCTATCAGCCTGAACGTGGAGCTGGACAACGTGAACTTCCATATCAAGAAGCCCTCCAAGTACCCACATGTGCCCCCTCACCCTGCTGACCAAAAAGGTAGGAGGTAGTCACCATCTGGAATCCAAACACAGGCTGGACAGCTGGGCCATAGGATCTCATGCCAGCCTGTCTTTCTGGCTTCCTCTGTCCCATGTGGCTGAGGGGATTTGGTGTGGGTTTTGTTCTACCCTTTCTCATTTCTCCCACACCTCCTCCCCATACCTTTTTTGGTTGATTCCTTTTATTTCTTGTTTTCTTCCTCAGCACCACCATGCCCAGTTTAAAGCTTGTAGTCTTTAAAAGGAACCACATCTGACTGCTCTTCCCATAATGTGCAACTTCCAAGGTGGCATTTCTTTGCATTTATAACATGGATGTTCTGCTCTATTCTTTTCTCTTTCTTCATTTAACATTTTAAAGCCTGTTTGCCTTTGCCGTTACCCAGTAACATAATATTTCACTAAACTCATTAAGATGCTTGAACTAGATTGGGGGAAAATCATTCACACATTCCAGAATACCTCCACAATAATTCATAATGCTTATTATGTATATTCTATATGTATTAAAACAATTTCTTCTCTAATGTAAAATGAATTCATTATTTTTAGCTATCTTATTTGATGCTTTAGTCTGTTGGCTCAAAAATAGTAGTGACCATATTCAAAAGACATTTTGTGTAAAAGGAGAAAGAGGTAAACATTACTAAAATCTAACATAGCAGCTTATAAGAAATGCCTGTTGTTAAAATGGATGATGAGGCTTACTTTATTGGATATAATTAAAAGCCAGTTTAAATTATGGTCCTATCATGGGATTGTGTAAAAGTGAATAAGTAAAAAATGCACGAGTAAATAAATAAATGTGGGATTTCGTTATGTCGTAATAACTGAAAAATCAATATTATAAAGATGAAGCACTTTATTCCATGATTTTACCTGGAGTTTGTATTTTAAACATATAACTGTCTAAAGTAGAATTGTCTCCTTACTTAGATCTGAAATGCTTGCCTAAGTTTTGCGCACTCTATTTTGAGCCTAAAAATAGATCAGAAAACAGAAGCTTTTGAACCAAACATTTATACTAAAATGATTTGATACAAGTTTGTATTTCTCCAACAAATTTCTCATAATTGTCAGTATTAGCTATTATCAAAATGTGGTAAAATGATACTTAAGAGTTATAGTAATAAAAAGGCATATGTTATTTAAAAATAAGAAATTTAGAGAGGGTGTGTTAATGAGGAGACTTGACTAACATTGAACATGAATAAGATAGACATCTTTATGGAAATCCTCAAAACAGAAACTGGAAAAATGATGGAGAATATTTGGGTGAGTATGAAAGGATGGAAAAGCAGATATGACACTTCTGTGAGAATTAACTATAGATGGTGGTCACATGGGGGATATTATGAAGGTTTTGAATATAAACTTACAGATGTGGGTCAGGGGCACACAGATGATGAACATCTGTTCTGTGGACACATCTGTTGGCAATTGCATTTTGCTGTAAGCAGAATATGAAGTACACTTTTGACTTGCTGATGATTTCACCTCTTGGGATGTTAAAGGAGTTCTGAAAATCTTGAAGAGTGACCTGTCATCATGGAGTTTGTAATAGCAAAGGATAGACTGCTGAGCACAGTCAGATACTTACTTTTGAAAACCTAACTTGAGAACATGTGGAGTGGAATGGAACAGGAGGCTCCAAAAATGACATTGTTATGGTAACAACCCCAGATTGTGTCTCCAAGGAAATTGACAGGAGAAACACCTGCAGTTAACAAAAATATGACTCCTTTCGAACCTCCCTGATCTCAATCCCTTTTTTTTTTTTTAAGAGACAACAGGCTGGAGTGCAGTTGTGCGATCTCAGCTCACTGCAACCTCCACCTCTCGGGTTCAAGTGATTATCCCACCTCAACCTCCTGAGTAGCTGGGATTACCAGTGCACACCACCATGCCTGACTAATTTTTTGTATTTTTAATAAAGCTGGGGTTACCATGTTGGTCTTGAACTCCTGGCCTCAAGTGATCCACACCCACCTTGGCCTCCGTAAGTGCTGGGATTACAGGCATGAGCCATTGTGCCTGGCCCTCAATCTTTTAAACAGATTGCCTATCAAAGTTGTAAGTGGCAACTTGCATAGGGGAATAAATCTGAAAGAGGGGACAGCACTTTTAAGAAAAATGACAGTATAATAGAAGTCCAGCTTGCACTGAAGGTTGGAGAAAATGCCAAGGATATCTGAGAAAGATTTAAAGTTTAGTAGAAAGAAAAACTAGGGCAGTTATTTGGGAAAGTTATGTAATATTGATTGATGACTAAAAGAAGGCTTTTTTTCCTCCCCACTCTTTAGACTAATCTTATCAGAAAAGAATACACGTGGTTAAGAGGAAAGTGAAGTCCAGGGTAATAAAGAGATAGAGAATTAATGGTTTTTTAAATAAGTCTGTTGCCAGGTTTAGGCAAACTATATACCAGGTTATTGAAAGACTTTGGATCTGGGATCATGGAGCCAGAGTTTGTTATCTTTGAAGAGTTGCAAAGAGTAGGAGAGAGTCTAGATGACTGTAGTGATAGATGCATTATTATTATTATTTTTTAAAGATGGGTTCTTGATGTGACATTGAAGGCTGGAAAAATGTAGAGAAGTGTAGTGAACAGAATGGTCTGTGGTATTTAGACAAGGAATTGGTGGTAACTGGGCACCAGTGTTGGTTAACCAAAATAAGTCATTCCAAAACAACCCCATTTCCATTTTTTATGGTGATACAAGATTGATAAATCAGAAGACTATGAGAGATACTATCTTTGTTGATGTTAATAAGACATTTAATGATCTCTCAATAGCTTTGTAGACAAAGAGGACGATTTCGTACTTGAAATATGTTAAAAGAGGCAATGGTCATATTTATTTGTTTAAAGCACAGGCTTTGGAGTCTGTATGAGCTTTATTTTTTAAATTGTAAATTGACAAATTTTAATTGTATGTATTTATGGGATATAAAAAGATGTTACAATATATGTATAAAATATGGAATGATTAAGGAACAAGTAAGGATTTGAAATGATGGATATGTTTATTAAACCAAGCTAATGAACATATTCATCATTTTAAATCCTTTTTGTTGGGCCAGGATGCAGTGACTCATGCCTGTAATCCCAGCACTTAGAGTGGCTGAGGCAGGCGGATTGCTTGAGTCTATAACATAACCTAGGAGCATCCCCTTCCTGTTGACATCAAATTATTAATTATCCTTTCAATATTTTGCACAACAAACTACCAGTTTGGGCAATGTGGCAAAACCCCATCTCTACAAAAAATACAAAAAAATTAGGTGGGTGTGGTGGTATGCACCTGTGGTCCCAGCTATTTGGGAGGCTGAGGAGGGAGGATTGCTTGAGCTCAGCAGGTTGAGGCTGCAGTGAGCCATGATTTTGCCACTGCAGTCCAGCTTGGATGACAGAGTGAGACTTTTATCTTAAAAACAAAAAAAAATCCTTATTATTCTTAGTGGTGAGAACCTTTGAAATTTACTCTTAGCAATTCTGAAATATACAATATACTGTTATTAACTATAGTTGTCATGCTGTACAATATTTCTCAAAAACTTATTCTTCCTGTCTGAATGAAACTTTTTACTCTTTGACCAGCATCTCCCCATCCCCTTCACTTCCTCAACCTCTGGTAACCACCATTCTACTTAGTGTGAGCTTTTAATATGAAAAACACAAAGAGTGTAGTGTGTTTGGTGAATGTAAGAGTTTATGATACCACTACTAGTGGTGTTTTTTTTTTTTGGGTTTTTTTGTTTTTTGTTTTTTTTTGTTTGAGACAAAGTTTTGCTCTTGTTGCCCAGGCTGGAGTGCAATGGCCTGGTCTTGGCTCACTGAAAACTCCGCCTTCCGGGTTCAAGCGATTCTCCTGTCTCAGCCTCCCAAGTAGCTGGGATTACAGGCACCAGCCACCACGCCCGGCTAATTTTTGTATTTTTAGTAGAGACAGGGTTTCACCATGTTGGTCAGGCTGATCTCGAACTCCTGACCTCAGGCAGTCCGCCAGCCTCGGCCTCCTAAAGTGCTGGGATTATAGGCGTGAGCCACTGCACCTGGCCCACTACTGGTGTTAACACGTGGATTTGTAGCTTGTTGTACAAAATATTGAAAGGATAATTAATAATTTGATGTCAACAGGAAGCGGTTGCTCCTGGGTTATGCTATAGGGATTTGACTCTCTGTATTTAGTGTTGTTCACCACTTTTTTTTTGGTCAGCACTTTTAATGTTTTTTAGATCCACAAATAATTAAAATCTGGAAAGAATGGCTAGTGTGTTGGATAGCAGAACTGACATTTAAAAATCTTGATTTTCTCAAGCAATAGATTGAGACTAACAAGATGATAGTTAACACAGTTAAACATAATGTAATAATAAGGCTTAACACATTTACTATTAGTACTTTGGAGAAAGTCACTCTTAATAATTTGTGTGATAAAGATCTAAGTTTTAGTTATTTGCAAATTTAAGAGTGTGATGTATCAACCCCTCCGCACCCTCCAGTGCAATAATAGATTTCGTTAGTGGCCATATAATGTCTAGAATGAGGATCCAATTTAATGTTTTGTGTCCAGTTCTGATTTATGAATAGAGCGAGGTTGCCAGGATCCTAAGACATCTGAAAACCGTGATAAGGGAATCTGGACTATTTGAAATGGAGAAAAGAAGACTTGGTGTTGCCTTTAGGTATCTGAAGAGTACCTGAAAGAAATTATATTTATTTTGCATATGGCTGAAGGAAGAAATAGATTCAGTAGTCAGGAGTAGTGAACTTTTGCCACTGTGCATGGGAAGTGTCCAGGTTGTGTCTGAATGTTCACTTGTCATAGTTATTGAGGACGGATGCCCACATTGGGTGATGGGTTACATAGACTTGGGGACTTCTAAATTTTCTTTTAATTCTAAATCTGTGAAATGAAAAACCTAGATCTAGAATTAAAGAGAAATTATGATCTTTTAACCTACTCAGTGAGAATATTATAGAGAAGGTTCCAGCATTAGGAAGAACATAATTATTAAATTGATGTCTTAGGTCATTTGCAACCTTATAATTTGAAGACTTCATAAATCTCTTAATAAATATAGCTGGCTTTCACAGTTCTCTCTTAGTTTTTAACATACTAACAAGAGTTATTCTTACATTTTTTTTTCTTGTGAAGTTGTAATAGTTTGCTCAGTGTTACAGTCAAGATGAACACTGATTACAAGAAAATAAAGATTTCCAGGGAGACTGGTAGTTATGTGAAAGAATAATAGAATTCTTCTGCCTCTGGTTTTCATTCCCTTTGTATAAAAACAAATGGGAATTTTTTAAATCTTTACATTGAAATTAAAGGTAGTACTTATTAAATATTTTCTTATGGATTGTCCTATATTGTTTAAGGCTGAGGAAAATTGGATTTATAAAATTGGTTGAAATATCTGTACTTTAAAAAATACTACTTATGCTTTCTATCTTAAGTGAGAAAACCCTATTTTCAAACTTAATTTTTCATTATTGGTCTTAGGGAATTGTACAATTAAAATATATTTTACTATGTGTTGCAAGCAGGATTCTGAACTATTCTTGGAAAGTTAGCAAGTAGAACCTAGAGAAGAAGGTGAAAACCATGACTTCTGTAAACTTCTAGATGCAGTTTTCTGTGTACAGGAAAACATGGGATAGAGGAGCAAGTTAAACACACCATGAGAAAACGATTGTACTCAGAATGTGGGACATCCCACAGAACAATAACCCGGGTTCTTTTAAAGTTCATTTTATGAAAAGGTAAAAAGGAGATCTGTTCTAGATTAAAAGAGAATGAAGAGATACAGGAACCAAATGCCATGTGTGAACTTGACTGCATCGAGGCTTGAGAAAAAAACTGTTGATTAGAAAACATTTTGGGGAGAGTTGGATAAACTTGAGTATGGGTTAATTCTGTGCTATTAAGACATTGTTAACTTTCTCAAATATGTAAATAATACTGTGCTATAGAGAAGAATACCCTTATTTTTATGAGAGTTGTGCTGATGTCCTAGTGGTAAAGTGTCATGATGTGTGTAACTTTGAGTGATTGGAGGGAAGAAACATACACATATATGGCAAATCCTTAACAATTGTTGAACTCAGGTGGATGGTATACAGCATTTTCTGTAGGCTTAATTTTTTTCATAACTAAATGAGGAAAATCCACGATTTCTGGAGTCTTATAGATACAATTAAGCTTTAGTGTGAGAAGGCTGGTAAAGAACAGTACATTAATTGAATTGAGAGAATTTGGTGTTACTCATTTCTGTAAGGGAAGAGTAGAAATAAAGTATAATATCTGTCTTGTCCACATACTCGATTTTATTGTATTTGGCATAGTGCACTTGAACTTTCTAAATAAAATATTTTATTTGTTTCCTGGTTGGAAGGATGAGCATATTGGCTTATAAACATAGTAACTTTTAAAGCCCAGTTGTTTATAAATGAACTTGGAGAAAATTTTGTGGAGAACCTTTACCTTAAAGGAGTTAACATGCATCGTGTTTTAATTTGCATAGTGGAAAGAACCCCATTTGAGCTATGCTTGGTCACAGACCTAGAGAAAGTTCATGGGGAAGTAAAGAGTAAGTTTCACTAGTAAGAAAACTTTTTTATTTATTAAAAGCCTTCAGAATGTGTTCAGTTAATGTCTAGCAAAAATTCGGCAGTGTTTGGTATAATTTTTGAAAAACAAAAATGCTTATTCGGAACTAGTACAAATACTGATGAGTTTTATCTTTTTTCCTGCCAATGTCACTTCTGTATTAATTTGTTTTATAGCTTATATTCTGAAATTTTAAAAAAGTTTGTATTGTTTTATCAGGTGGGTTCTCTGTGAACTACTTTGTGCATAGGCAAAGTGATTATTTGTTAAATCATCAAGTTACATGTGAAAAGAACTGTAATGCTTTAGGATGGTCGTACAAGTATCTGAAGATCTTAATGTTCATAAACCGGTTGGTTTTGGTAAGAGAAAAATGTTTCTCTATCTGACATTTGAATTAAGGAGAATTGTTTCACGGCTCTATTGCATTATTAATGCAAGTCTGCTTAAGCTTAGTATGAAGTGCATAGAACAAGTATCAAGAGGCATTTTGACCCAAAACTTTCTTGAATTTGCTGGGCAGTGATGGGTTTAGTATGAGTAATATTTTGTGTGTGGGTGTTTTTGCTATATAATTATGCTGACATATTTATAGTCATATGTCTCTCCTTTCCTTCCTCCTCTCTGTTGTCTCCCTGGTATGCAGAGTATTTGATTTCTGACACTGGAGGACAACAGCTCTCAATAAGTGACGCTTTCATCAAAGGTAAGTTTATAAAAAGCTGTATGTGGAATGGTGTGTCTTTTGTTCATGAGGGTATACTTAGGGCTTAGCACATTGATTGGCATAGAGAAGGTCCTGAAAATATATTTGATTATGGTAGTATGGGAACACAATTTTTAATGTGTATAATGATTTTGAGAGTGTTGAGAACCAAGAATGTAAACTTGGACTTGGTTTGCAAGAAGGAGGTCTCTGATGTGAAAAGTAATTGTTTAAAAACTTTTAAGTAGAATTTGAACTTAATTCTTTTAAAGACATAGTTTACACTTAACTATATTGTGAATATAATATTAAGTATTGATATACATCTCATCAAGGATTGCCAAATTTGTCAAAAAGCCCACAGGCAGATCTCCAGTTAAGGATGCTGCTTGTCCTGTGGAGTGAGGAAGAGAAGTAGGCAGGAGAGGATAAAGAACTAACTCTGCTGATAAATTTCTTTTGGACACAAAAGGAGAATAGAAAACTATTAGCCTTCTCCTATTCCTTCCCCACTTAGCTTAGCTTCCTAGAGTAAAGACATTCTTAATTGGTCCATAGTATTCCACTGGTTAGGCCTCAGATAATAGGAGAAAATTTCCCTTCCTTCTTGGCTCCCAGGGTTTCAAATCAAAGAGAGAAGGCAAGCTGGTACAAGGAGGCCACTGCAGCTTATCTGATAGCTTGACAGTGCTTCTAAATTCACCTCCAAGCAGCTGGTTCAGCTAGAAGTTTACAGAGTGGCCCTTTATGTAATTGAAATGCGCAGTTCTTGTATTTCACATGTCATGGACATATACTTTACTGTGTAATCTGCTGGGCTGTTGGAAGTTTTTTGTTTGTTTTGCTTTTAAGAGAGGACAGGTTAGAGAATTTTTGTAAGCATTTCCTACTTCTTTTCTTTCCACTTATTTGGTCAGATTATTCAACAGTTATTTAGTGAACATATTTTTTTTTGTTAAGCATTTATTATTAATTTTTTTGTCTTGATCTGTTTTCACTCATCTTTAAAAAATTTAAAGATTTTACACAAATTCTACATAAATGCTATTTATTATGTTTTAATATTTATGTTTTTGAGTCTGTCTTGCTAAAATTTTGTTAAAAAACCTCTGTGCCAATATTGAAAGAGAAACACTATTGAAGATTGTCTGAATAGACTTTCTGCACTGTCATCTGTTGTTTTGGGATTATCTGAGCTGAGCTTCTTTCTTGAAAATTCATCACCCACGCTATCATGTGTTCTGCCAGCATTTAGATTTCTGTTGAATGCACTTTTCAGTTTGTGATTTTTTTTTTTCTATTTTTGAGATGGAGTCTCGCTCTGTCACTCAGGCTGGAGTGCAGTGGCGTGACCTTGGCTCACTGCAATCTCTTCCTCCCAGGTTCAGGTGATTCTCCTGCCTCAGCCTCCCTTGTAGCTGGGATTACAGGCATGTACCACCACGCCCAGCTAATTTTTGTGCTTTTAGTAGAGATGGGGTTTCTCCATGTTGGCCAGACTGGTCTCAAACTCCTGACTTCAGGTGATCTCCCCACCTCGGCCTCCCAAAGTGTTGGAATTACAGGCGTGAGCCACCATGCCCTGCCCAGTTTGTGATTTTAAGGGGATATTAACACCCTCCTTTTTAAAAATTAAAAAGAAAAGCAAAAGTTTCATTTTATTTGCTTTTCAGAAGCTGTGCTTATAATTATTGGCTTGAGAGTCTTAGTTACGTACATTTGATTTTCACAGTTCTGTTTCTGATTTTGGCGGTTGCCAATTATTGCTCTTCTTAATTCTTGCATTTCTGTATTTTTAGCGTATTTTACGTATTTGTGTGTATTTTCTTATGCATTTTATTTATATGTTTATTACATGTTCTTGCCTTTTTACGCCAATAATTTATGTTGGCTAACTTAAAACATTTATAAAGAGAAAGGGCAATTTCTAAATACATGAGTAGGTGGTATAAAACAGGACAATGAAGTAATAACTTCTTATTTTATATTGTACTTAGAATCCTTATTTAATCGTCGAGTAGAGGAAAAATCCAAAGAGCTGCCTTTCACACCTTTGGGCTGGCATCATAACAACCTGGAGCTCCTGAGGGAGGAGAATGGGGAGAAACAAGCCATGGAGAGGTTGCTGTAAGGCAATGAAATTTTAAATTTTAATTTTTCACTTTTATTATCTTCAGTGACTTGATAAGCGTATGCATCATTCCTCTTAAAAAGGGAGGTATTTTTCTTTTTCCTTAGAAAGTAAAAAATACTAAGATTACTTAGGAAATAAAGCCTATTTTGACTTGTGATTACATTTCTTATAAAACCAAGAGCCCCGACTGGGTGCAGCAGCTCATGCCTGTAATCCCAGCACTTTGGGAGGCCGAGGCGGGAGGATCACAAGGTCAGAAGGTTGAGACCAGCCTGGCCAACATGGTAAAACCCAGTCTCTACTAATAATACAAAAATTAGCCAGGCGTGGTGGTGTGAGTCTGTAATCATAACTACTTGGGAGACTGAGATAGGAGGATTGCTTGAACTCAAGAGGTGGAGGTTGCGGTGAGCTGAGATCACGCCACTGTACTCCAGCCTAGGCAACAGAGCAAGACTTTGTCTCAGAGAAAAAAACAGAAAAACCAAGAGCCCCAAACTCTGCTTGTCTGTCCCCATTTTACGTGTTAAAATTTCATTTCAGTCAGTTGCAGGGAACTTCTTAGTGGAAGATATTCAGATTTCATTTATATGCAAAATCCTTAAGGTACAGATATAATGAAAGAATGATATTGACCTAGAAAATCTTATCTGTGAACCGTAATTGAAATGTTTATTTCTTTGTAGACTGTTTTATCATCAGAATTATTGTCTCTGGCAGTATTAACTATGCAAACTTCTTTCTTATAATATTTTTATAGTTCAGCTAATCATAACCACATGATGGCACTACTCCAGCAGTTGCTCCATAGTGACTCACTGTCATCATCTTGGAGGGACATCATCGTGTCATTGGTCTGCCAGGTTGTTCAGACAGTCCGACCTGATGTCAAGAACCAGGATGATGACATGGATATCCGTCAGTTTGTCCACATCAAAAAAGTGAGCTCTGCTAATGTTTTACTAATGCTAGGAAGTGATGAGGCAGGACTGATTATAATTTTTCTCTTAATGGTAATCTAAAAGGAGTCATTACCCTGAGGGTTGCTAGATGAGGAGTAGGAGGTTTTGCTGTCTGCTTTGTTTGTTAGCAGTGCACTTAGGAGTCATGGAAGCCACGCATAGGAAGTGAGAGGTGAATGGAAAGGATGAGTTATATCAGAGATGGGTTGGGAACTCAAACCGATACAGGTTCTTCCTTACTTACTTCCTCTTCTTGACACGTCAGCTATGAGAAACCCTATTCTCACAGATTATGATCACTGTTCTGAGGAAAAGCAGTGGGTAATTTGCTTTATTTAGATCAAGCTTGTCCAACTCGTGGCCTGTGGGCTGCATGCTGCCCAAGAGTGCTTTGAATCCAGCCCAACACCAATTCGTAAACTTTCTTAAAATATTATGACATTTTTTGTGATTTTTTTTTTTAAGCTCATCCACTGTTGTTAGTGTATTTTATGTGTGGCCCAATACAATTCATTTTTCCAGTGAGGCCCAGGGAAGTCAAAAGACTGGACACCTCTGATTTAGATAGTAATGGAGTCCTGTGTGTGCTTTTTCCCTGTGATATTTAACTTAAACAGTAGTGTTAACTGCCACATGGCACTAGTTTATTCAGTCAGTGAGTACTTTAGAGTCCTAGTATAGTACATTAGAGAATAGGGGATGGGAAAACAGAGTCATGCAGAGATGCCATTGATCATTGGTTGAAAGGAACAATTATTTCCTGAAATTTTTTGTTCTTATTTGATTACACAATAGTTAAAAAGAAATGGAAAGAAATAATAGCATACATCTGACTAGATTCTAAGCATGTTATTATTGAATTTTATTGTTTTCTTAATTGTTCCATTAGATCCCAGGTGGAAAGAAGTTTGATTCTGTGGTTGTCAATGGCTTTGTTTGTACCAAGAACATTGCACATAAAAAGGTAATGTGATTCAGTTCAGCAGTGAAGTTCAGCAAACCATGGCTGTGTGCTTAGGTAACAAGTTGGGGCACCTTAGTCATGGAAGAAATGGACAATGGACAATGAAAGGCAGCTGTGTCTGCCATAGGGGTGAAATTTAGTAGGTTCAGGGAAGATTTCCCAGAGCTGAGGATGAATGGATTGGAATTTGAATAATGGGAATTCACCAGACAGAAGGAGGAAGTGGGGAGGATCAGGCTTCTAGATCAGCAGAATGATAAGATACTAGCATTATTTATCTCCTGATCCCATTACATCTTAGGGAGACAGGGTTTCTTTAGTAGGCTGGAGTCCTTCCAGAGGCTTAGCATTCTAAAGCTGATAGCTCTTCTAGTGCTAGGCTACAGAGCTGTCAGTTTTCTTCTGTTATCCTTCTCATCTTATGTCTTTGTAGCACTAGCACAAAGGAGTGGAGTGAGATAACCTGGGGTGTTACGGAGACTCTGAGCTCCTAAGGTGTAATATGGGCAATATAAATGAAGCTGGAGGAAACAGGCAAGGGCTTTGTATCTCATTAAAGGTCTTGAACTTTATTCTGAAGTCTTTTGGTTCTCAAAGTGTAGTGTACATACATTGAGATCACATGTGGACCTTTTAAAAATGTCTGTTCCCAGCCTAACCCGTAGAAATTCTCATTCAGTAAGTTAAGGGCAATGGGAATGTATGGATGTTAGGGAAATGGTGGTACCGTATTTAAAGTAGGCACTAGGCCGAGCGTGTAATCCTGGCACTTTGGCAGGCCGGGGCAGGTGGATCACAAGGTCAGGAGTTTGAGACCAGCCTGGCCAATAGGGTGAAACCCCATCTCTACTAAAAATACAAAAAAATTAGCCAGGCATAGTGGCGTGTGCCTGTAGTCTCAGCTACTTGGGAGGCTGAGGCAGAAGAATCGCTTGAACGCGGGAGGTGAAGGTTGCAGTGAGCTGAGATCACGCCACTGCACTCCAGCCTGGGTGACAGAGTGAGACTCTGTCTCCAAAAAAACAAAAAAAAAGATTCGTGACAATTGTTAGTGACCATAGATAGATAAAAATATGCTTGGCTTCAATTGTTTACTTATCGCATATTTTATTGCAGTAATTCCACATTAGTCAGTATTTCTACACAGAATCTTACTAAAACCACACATTACCCTTTAAAGGAGAACTTTAAACCAAATTAAATGATATTTGTTGAATTAAGAGGTAAATATGTTACTTCTCAGAAAGTAAAGAAAATTTGTATGTAGGTGTGGTGGAAACATATGCATGAATGACTGTCTTGTCCCACTGATTAGAGATAGTCTTTGATTTGTAGTTGCTACAAAGTGTCCTGAATTGAGTTTCCCAGCTAGTGAGTCACTGTTTTTGGAACTGTTTGCTGTTTGGGGTCCATAAACTTGGTCAGCCTGAAACCTCAATTGCTATTCTGCCTGTGGCTGTAAGGTTAGGGTATATTGTTAGAGTCTCTGCTTGAGATGCTTTCACATTTTCTTTTTGAACTTCATGTTACCTATTTTAGCTTGCCGCCTTAATGATTGGAAATGTTTTCTGTTAGAAATATGTTCAGGAGGCATTTTAATTCTTTTCTCCCTCTTCTCCTCTTGAATTTTAGAAAGACTGAAATATGCTTTTAAAGTTGCTTATTTCTTGGAGTTTGTGAAGTAACCCGTTATTAAATACTGCTCCCTCCGTGCACACTCAGGGCATGATGTCTCTTCTTACAACATCAGAAATGAAAAAAAAAAGTTAAGAGAATAGAAGATCAAAGTAGTATTAAGAAAGCAAAGCCAGTTTTTGAAGAATTTTGCATTGTTCTGAACATACTATTTGCTTTGAAAAAATTTAATACCGTAAAAGAACTAAATGAGAGTATATTATACTAATATGAGATACGTTAAGTTAGTAGGAATTATGAACAATATAGATTTAAAGTTATAATTAAAGGAGGGCTGTAAAATGCAAACCTTTAAAAACTTTAACAAACTGTTCTTTTCTTTGTAGATGAATTCTTGTATTAAAAACCCCAAAATTCTTCTGTTGAAGTGTTCCATTGAGTATCTCTACAGAGAAGAAACTAAGTTTACTTGCATTGATCCTATTGTGCTTCAGGTAAGAATTTACTACTGAAAATAATAATTTGGAGGGATGTTTGTGTATCATGATGCTTATAAATTCTTAATGATTTTGACTTAATTCTAACTGATTAAATTGGATAGGCAAACTTGATAGCTTACCAAAACCTCTGTCACTCATTATTTTTAAAGTTTCAAAGTGTTAAAAGTAACATGTAACTGTTCAAGAATATAAGGAAGAAAAGGTGAAAATCCAAATACTGGTTTCCCTTTCCCACTTAATCCAAATACTAGTTTGGATTAAGTATTTAATTCTCACAGTAAATCAGACCATGAGAATTTCTTGAACTTACCAGATTTCTAATGGAATCTCTGGTTTGTAATACAGTTTATGCTACTAAAACACATTTCTAGAACACCAGTTAGCTTATATGTAGTTGGCAAACAGAATACTGTCAGATGGAAGTTGTGTTGGTTTCTAAGTGGTTTTTCCTAAGCAAGGAGGCCCCGAATAGCTGCAGTAGGTTATAACCCTCAGCCGTAAAGGAAAACAGTCTCAGCTCAGCTGCTACACAGGCAGAAACCCTTCCAGCTCTATTTTAAGAAAGTAAAAGTGAGCTTTTGCTTGCAGGGCTGTTTCCCCAGGGAGGTACACCTACATCTCTGGTTCTTGGTAGCTTTACTGCTCAGAGCTCCATTTCCAGTTGTAGCATTGCAATAGTTTTTGTGCATTTAATTTCACTTGAGGCAGCCTCATGCCATACGAAGCTCTCTGCCTGGGCTCTCCATGATTCCTCTTAAGGTACCAGTTATTATTTTTGTTAGTGCTGAAGATATAAAATTGCATAGGTTTTAAGTTTTCTGCCCCAGCTCCTTTTCTGCCATAAATGCTATTAATTTTGTTTTGTGGTTATTCAAAATGGAAGCTTTTTAGGAATGTGTATATTATATTACAGTGGAAACACTTATATTGGGTTCCAGAAACATTTAGGAAAAGTATTACTTGAAAATTCCTAGGTAAATACATTTTTTCAAGAGTGATAGGAGCAATCACTTTTGTCCTGATTTCATAGATAACAATAAGAGAAACTGAGTTGTAGTAAAAGGGACAGTGCTTTATAAAACTCTGCTGTATTACTTAAGAACTCTGTGAGCTGGGGCTGTTTTCTCTTTGGAATTCAGCTGTGCCATCAGTAAAAACGATGGGTTTTGACTAGACATTTTAGTAGAGAACTCTAAAGGAATAAAGGGAAATACAATCATTATGTTCATGGAACCTAAGATAATTTGATGCTGGAGGTTTTGTTGATTCCACGGAAGATTGTCAGCAGAAGACTTTCACATGATCGGATCAGAATTGCTTTGACTGAGATGCATCCTGGTTGCGGAGATGTTAAAATTCAAAAAATTGTATGTCTTGGAATTGATGAACTAGGTTGATTGTAATCTACAGGTGTTTGTTTACTTAAAGTTACAGCTAAATTTATTCATATTATTATTACTCTATGTTTACAATCAGGTTAATAGACTAAAGATTTTTTGTTAGAGAGGTATGCTGTGGGGGATTGTACTTAGGAAACATGGTTTAACTCACTAACAAAGCATCTTGTTCATCAAAACTTTCAAACATAGTTTTTATTATACCTTTAACTCCTGCCCTACTTAAACTTCTTAGTTTAAATTGATAGAAAATATCAGCTGATTTGGACTTTTTCTGAATTGATAGAAAGTACCAGCTCATTTGAGTTTTTTTTATCTGATGTGGAATAACGAATCAGAGAAGAAGCTGAAAGATAGATATTCAGAAAAAGGAGGATGAGAAACAAAGGTCAAGGAGATAATTAGCCTGTGACTTTTTACTTTCTTTACAAGGCCAGGTCTACTAGATCTCTTGGTTCACCACTGCTGTGCTTATGGCCTACTTTCTGATACTCTTCCCTTGCTGAGCTTGGACAAGGCCTCCTTTTTGACATGGTATTTCATGAGTAGTCATGATAGTTGATTAGAATTGGAACTGGAAGGAAAGTTATTTGCCATCTTTGTACTACCACAGGCAGAAACTTAAAAAAAAAACAAAAAAACAGATTCTGATTGTACTTTATTAGAGCTGCACAAATAAAATTATTTTAAATGCTGTTAAATTGCAAGTTAGTAAGTAGGGTAGGAAATTAACACATTTCAGGAAAAAAATCCATTTTGTTAATAATGGGAGAATTTGAAATAAATAGTATCAGTAAAACAAAGGCAAGAAGCAATATACTTCATAATAGGGCAAGTTTACTGCAGTGAGTAGGCTCATCCATTATGGGTGGTAAGGGACGTGAATACAGTCTTGCTCAGAAAACACTTTGGGCACATGGAGTAGGAGTGGCAAACATGCTTATCTTTAGTTGTCTCCCATCTGGAGCCCAGAAATACTATGAAGCAATTAGTGAATTGTATTGTTTTAACTCTGGTCGTTATTTACAATATTCATTTCTTTCTTATTTTTTCTTTTTTTTTGAGATGAAGTCTTGCTCTTGTCCTCTAGGCTGGAGTGCAGTGCCATTATCTTGGGTCACTGAAACCTCTGCCTCCCAGGTTCAAGCTATTTTCCTGCCTCAGCCTCCCAAGTAGCTGGGATTACAGGTGCCTGTCACCACGCCCGGCTAATTTTTGTATTTTTTAGTAGAGACGGGGTTTCATTGTGTTGGCCAGGCTGGTCTTGAACTCCAGACGTCAGGTGATCCGCCCGCCTCGGCCTCCCAAAGTGCTGGGATTATGGGTGTGAGCCACAGTACCCAGCCACAATATTCATTTCTTTTGAAATTAAACCTTTGTGATAAAATTATATTAGCATTATGTTTGAGATCTTTAACTGTGGCTGTTCTAGGTATTATATGATCTGTTGGGAAATTGGAATTAGGAAGTTGCTGAAGTAGCATCTGTTAAAGAGTTATTTATTCAGATATCCAGAAAGAGAGATAACTCATTTTGGTTTCAGAATGTAGAGGAGAGAATTTGTAACCATATTAAAACCACTTAGGGCTGGGCACAGTGGCTGACACTTATCATTACATTTTTGGAGCTGAAGGCAGGAGGATTGCTTGAGGCCAGGAGTTCAAGACCAGCCTGGGTAACATAGTGAGACCCTGTCTCTACAAAAAAAATAGAAAATATTAGCCAGGCATTGTGATGTGTGCCTGTAGTCCTAGAAGAGTGAAGCAGGAGGATTGCTTGAGCCCAGGACTTTGAGGTCACAGTAAGCTATGATGGCACCTCTGCACTCCAGCCTGGGTGACAGAATGAGACCCCATCTCTTAAAAAACAAACAAACAAACAAACAAACTTAGAAATGGCTTTTATTTTGGGAGTTTTGAGGTTAGGTTTTTTTGTTGTTCTTGCTTTGTTAACCTCTGAACTAGCTAATTGCATTCTTGGCTTTTAAATTAAGAATTGAAAATCTTTCAAGGAAAATTAGTTGGAGAATGGAATTTCTTCTGAAACTCTTGTCAGCATAATCAAGTTTAGAATGACAAATGAGATTCTTACTTTGTTTGAATTAATTTGTTTACAGACTTATTTGTGGATGAAGAAAATTTAGGCTAAGATTGATAATAATAGTGAAGCTATCTTGATATTTTAATATGTCCAGATATTGCGTTTTACCAGGTGTGATATTTCTGATTTATCTTACTTAGGAAAGAGAATTCTTGAAGAATTATGTTCAGCGAATAGTTGATGTTCGACCCACCTTGGTTCTAGTTGAGAAAACAGTGTCTCGGATTGCCCAGGACATGTTATTGGAACATGGTATTACTTTGGTCATTAATGTAAAATCGGTGAGTGTTTTTATTTTTCTATTTTATTTTTTCTATTTATTTTAAAAAATTGCAGCTTTTGAATTTATATGTACGTATGGTAGGTATACAAGAATCTTAGTCTTTGCTGTTCCATACGTATTGAAAGTGGGTCAGAAGATACGGCACCTATTTCATTAAGATTGAGAATCTCAGACTGGAAGAAAGTGTAATTGATTATGTAATGCTTATTATTGATGTCTACAAGACCAAAAGTGGAATGGACATTAGTTAATCACTAGGTATTCGTTGGTCCTTCATTTTCGTTGGAGAATTGCTCAAGCAGAAAATGTTCTCTCCGTTCAAAAGTTTACCCTCTGCAGAATAGGGGCCAATTCTAGGAAGTTGTTTTTTCTCCTCACAGCATCTTGTGGTAATCCATGATGCTTAAATGCATTTTGATAATGTTATTAATATGAGTAAGGTTTCAGTGGGCACATATTGATTACTAAGCAACTAAATATAGAAGAATCTGGAATAAAAAAATTCATCATATATTTATTAAAAAGGAAATTTATTGTGAATGTTATTTTTTAATTTTTCCATCACTTTTCCAGATTAAATTTACAAAGATTTTTATTCTTCTCTAGTTTTGTAATATAATGTTTTTGTGTATTATAGCAAGTTTTGGAACGAATCAGTCGAATGACCCAAGGTGATTTAGTGATGTCGATGGACCAGCTGCTTACGAAACCACACCTGGGCACTTGTCACAAATTTTATATGCAGATATTTCAGTTGCCTAATGGTGAGTGATCTTTAGCATAGGTTGACCTGAGGAAAAGAGTTAACTTATCACTACTACAATGTTTACTTACTAGGAAATATCTATTAATAGTAGGCGAGGATAGGCAACTGTGGTCTTATTCATGTAAGAGTTTTTCTTTTACAGATGTTAAGAGAGTGAATTGATTCTATTTGGACTTCCGGATTGCCACCTCCACCATCTTAACTTTTTGTTTGTTTTTATTTGTAGAGCAAACCAAGACGCTGATGTTTTTTGAAGGTTGTCCACAGCACCTAGGCTGTACAATCAAGCTGAGAGGAGGCTCTGATTATGAGCTGGCTCGAGTTAAGGAGATCCTAATATTTATGATCTGTGTTGCTTATCATTCTCAACTAGAAATCTCCTTTCTCATGGATGAATTTGCTATGCCTCCCACATTAATGCAAAACCCTTCATTCCATTCCCTGATTGAGGGACGAGGGCATGAGGGGACTGTCCAAGAGCAGTACGGTGGAGGTTCCCTCCCCTGGGATCCTGACATCCCTCCTGAGTCTCTGCCCTGTGATGATAGCAGTTTGCTGGAATCGAGGATTGTGTTTGAGAAGGGTGAGCAGGAAAATAAAAATGTTCCACAGGCTGTTGCCTCTGTGAAGCATCAGGAACATAGCACAACAACTTGCCCGGCGGGTCTCGCTTGTGCTTTCTTTCCACCTGTACCGGAATCATTGTTGCCACTCCCTGTGGATGACCAACAAGATGCTTTAGGCAGCGAGCAGCCAGAGAGTTTGCAGCAAACAGTTGTGCTGCAGGATCCCAAAAGCCAGATAAGAGCCTTTAGAGACCCTTTACAGGATGACACTGGATTATATGTTACTGAGGAAGTCGCCTCCTCTGAAGATAAACGAAAGACTTATTCTTTGGCCTTTAAGCAGGAATTGAAAGATGTGATCCTCTGTATCTCCCCAGTAATCACATTCCGAGAACCCTTTCTTTTAACTGAAAAGGGGATGAGATGCTCTACCCGAGATTATTTTGCAGAGCAGGTTTACTGGTCTCCTCTCCTCAATAAAGAATTCAAAGAAATGGAGAACAGGAGGAAGAAACAGCTGCTCAGGGATCTCTCTGGACTTCAGGGCATGAACGGAAGTATTCAGGCCAAGTGTATTCAAGTCTTACCCTCACATGAGCTTGTGAGCACTAGAATTGCTGAGCATCTGGGCGATAGCCAGAGCTTGGGTAGAATGCTGGCCGATTATCGAGCCAGAGGAGGAAGAATTCAGCCCAAAAACTCAGACCCTTTTGCTCATTCAAAGGATGCATCAAGTACTTCAAGTGGCAAATCAGGAAGCAAAAATGAGGGTGATGAAGAGAGAGGGCTTATTCCGAATGATGCTGTGTGGTCAACAAAGGTGAGCCAGACCACTTTTTGATGCTCCTGTACATTAGGATGTGTTGAATGACTCCTCTAAGGCAGGCTAAAAAATCAGTTTGGCAGACTGCATGCAGATTTGTGAAATATTTCTTCTCCTATGCTATTTTTGTTTTTGTCTTGAGTCTGCTGGCTTATGTGTTACTTTAATACGTATGAAGCAGAATTGTAATGAAACTGGGTTTCAGGGTTTTAAGATGAGCTTATAGTAAGCTAGGCAGATCCTTGAAGTAAAGGGAAATGGGGAGCTGCTTAAAATTTCTGACAACATGACTTGGATGTGGTATGATAATCCTGGATCCTAGTGTCAGGGAGTGAGAGATGGAAGCTTATTGTAGGAAATAGATGTGTTTTTTTAAAAAAAGTTAGCAGGAAATAGATTTGTTTTCTAAAAAAAGTTAGCTCTATTTTTTTTCTTTAACATAAAACATTTTACCTTGTTATTTAACTACGACAGTGACCTTTTTCTTTCTAGGCATAAATTGAGAGCAAATTAAGGAAGGTTTATAGATCTATTATTGATAATAATGCAGTAAAACTAATTAACAAATCCATTGCTAGATGAGGAAATGCAATTGTTTAATAAAGCGAAAAGATGTCTAATTTCACCAGTAGTAAAGGAAGTGCTAAATAATATATGTTCAATTTCCCTAGTAGTCAAGGAAGTGCTAAATAATAGTAGTGCTAAATAATTTTTTATTTGTGAGACTGGCAAAAAGGAAAGTGATAAAAGACCCATGGTTAATGATGGCATGGAAAAACACCTTTCATAAATTTCATGTAAGCTTATACAAATGTATGTGTATGTACATTTGTATAAATTTATACAAATTTATAGAAAGTGATAGGAAAGTCTCTTATTAATTTACACATACATGTATATGCCTTTGACCCAGGACTCCAACTTTTTATAATCTATCCTGCAGAAATAATTAAGTGTGCTTATATAAGGGTGCTTTCATTTTGTAAGAATATATGTACAAAGATGTTTATTGAAACAGTTTAATGATGAGCAAGATCTCAAGTCATTTAATGACTTGGATAAAGCCCATGATATATTTGAAGTGTTAAAAAGCAAGTTATATTTTAATATGTTTTGCATTATTCCATATTTATAAAAACAAAACCCCCTGTGTGTTCTTAGGTAGGAAGTGATGTGTGTATGTGGGACAGGTGTGTAAACTAGCAAAAAGAATAGATATTTTAAAACCACAGAGTCAAACTGCTCAGCTTCAGTGGTAGAGGAGAATCATAGGAGGAGAGGTTTTGTGTATTTTATGAACTTCTTCAAATGCTTCTATACTATTTCAGTTTTAACAGAGAGCTGGTTTTCCCTTTGTAATGATCAAAAACAGGCATAAGCATAGATAAATATACACCTTAGAATTTAGATTTCTGGGTGTCTCAGATTGATGTTATTATATCCCATCAGTTCAGATTGTTAAATATGGATATATTTAATTTTTCTTCTAAAATAATGTAGTGCAGTTTTGTAAATTAAAGAGTAAGTTAAGAAAACAAGCTATCTAGACATCGTTTTGTGTTTTTAAGTTTAACTTAAACTTTTTGAGTTGTCTTTTCTCAAAAACCAACTGCCCTTCTTCCTTTTATTTAGTTTCCTGTAGTTGTAAGTCTTGACCAGAGCCCCTACAGTGATAATTGGAGGCTTTACAAATAGAGTGGAGTGTATTTGGTGCAGTGGAGTTGAATGTGGTTGCAGTCGCTTGCTCATCCATTCATTACTTCTTTTAAATTTAGGTGGACTGTCTGAATCCCATTAACCACCAGAGACTGTGTGTGCTCTTCAGCAGCTCTTCTGCCCAGTCCAGCAATGCTCCCAGTGCCTGTGTCAGTCCTTGGTAGGATTTTTTTCACCCTACACTATTCCACTTAAAAACAGAATTCCAGCAATTAAAAAAAAAACAAAAACAAAACAGTCCTTAGGACCTGTATTTAAGTACGTGGTCATATATGAATTGATAGAACTTTTAAACTTGTGAAGTAAATGTGAAAATACATGTTTATTCATGAGTAGAAGTAAATGAGAGTACATTAAGAGTGAAAAAATGTGAGGGATAGAAGAGAAATTTGTATTGGTTGACTTTCCCTTATCTGAAATGCTTGGGACCAGAAGTGTTTTGGATTTAATATTTTTTCAAATTTGGAAATATTTCCATATACTTAATGAGATATCTTGGGGATGGGACCCAAGTCTAAACATGAAATTCATTTATGTTTCATATACACCTTGTATACGTAGCCTGAAGTTAATTTTATATAAGATTTGTAATAATTTTATGTATAAAACAAAAGTTTGTATACATTGAACCATCAGAAAACAAAGGTTTCAGTTGTGGAATTTCCCACTTGCGGTGTCATGTCAGGGCTCAAAAAGTTTCAGATTTGGGAGCATTTTGGATTTTGGATTTTCAGATTAGGGATGCCCAACCTGTACTTAAAAAGGCGAGAAAGTTGGCACACAAAAGCTTGTTTAGAAGCATTTTGATGATAGTATGTACAATTTAGGCAGGTTTCCTTCAGGCATAATTTTTATAAAAGCAGTCAACCTTTTTGCATTATTAGTGGGTTTTAGTCTAAAACTTAATTTTAAGTAGATTGATAAAAACTGAAGTATATTTTGTGTTTTAAATTATTTGTTTCAGATTACTGTCATGAAAACCTCACACAGATGTACATAGCCTTACATTACATAGTTCACCTTTAGTTTTAAAAGTACTATGGAACATAACTGCTTTTTTGGGGGCACTGTTTCCATGCCAAAACATATTCTGTGTTTTAATTTTGGATACCTGAAACACTTATTTCCAACAGTGAGCTCATGTTTTCTTGCAGTAGCATAGCTTCAGCAGGCAGACTTGGGGCTGGCAGAGCCCATAGGAATTTTCTCTGGGAGTTTATAGGTCAAGGCTTGAATAAGATGTGGATTTCAGCAGTTATATAGCCAGACCGTCTTGTGAGCATTTATAGGTTAGATAAAAAGGAACTGGCACTTTAGCAAGAGCTGCTGTTTTCTATGCTCAGTAAAGGCATGGTCAAGAGAGTAGGAGACCGGAGTCCCGCCTTGTGTTGACAGGGCTTAAGCCTTTGTAAGGAAACCGTTACCTCTTCTTAACTCAAATCAATTTTACTCAATTAATATTATAATTTATGCATCCTCATTAGTTTCATAAGATACTAGTGGATTGGGAGTGAAAAAATTGCTATAGTGTGGCAAGTCTAAACTTGTTTTATTGGATGAGCTAAAACCTGCTTCATAACAACAAAGAACATTACCTGCTTTAATACTTCATTGAAAGTACCATACGTTTAATAGGTAATTATAATTTGTGGTCTCATGAAATGTCTTTGGTGCATGGTAATTCTTATGTTTCCAAGAGGTGGTTTCTTCTTTTAGGATTGTAACAATGGAATTTTATGGAAAGAATGATCTTACATTAGGAATATTTTTAGAGAGATACTGTTTCAGGTAAGAACATATTTCTTCCTTCTGTTCCATTACACATTTTTGACGCTGAAAATTTCAACCTAAAATGTAAACATGAGTTGGATGTCAGGTGACTGTTACATAATCCTCACTTTCATGGTGCATATCAGAGTATATAATTTAAAGAAGTAATGTATTTCATATTTAGACTGAGATCCCTTATCCAGAACATTCCTCATATCTCTGCCCATCTAATTACCCTACCCTCGACATTTTTCAGATACCTGTTTTTTTAGTGATTCAAATGAGAGGTAAAATGTTGGAATCATCTAGACCTCAGTTTAAGTCTTAGCATCATCACTCGCCACTTACATGACAAAGCTCTTTACTGGTCCCCTTTATAGGGAATAACAATCCCCAGAATTGTCAGAAGGTAAAAGGAAATGTTTTAAAATTGTTTGGCAAATAGAAGGTGCTTAACAAGTGGAAACCGTCACCATGCTATAGCTGAAGACAGAATGTTCAGCTGCAGGCCCAGAGCAGCATGAGTACCTTGTGCAGATTGCCCACTAGTCATGCTGCACTTTGACAGTGATTCTGATTTCTGTTTCATGCTTAATATGAGAAGGGCTCTTTTGTTTGTCAAAGGCCTTCTTATCAGTGTCCAAGCATGTTCTGTGATACCCCCATGGTACATCACATTCGGCGCTTTGTTCATGGCCAAGGCTGTGTACAGATAATCCTGAAGGAGTTGGATTCTCCAGTACCTGGATATCAACACACAATTCTTACATATTCCTGGTGTAGAATCTGCAAACAGGTAAATAGACCGTATTACTATATTTTATTTGCCATTTATTTCTTTATTTGTATAGTTTTTTTTTGAGGGCAAGGTTTCCTGTATTGTATTGGATTTGTCATTTGTCATTGAGCTCTATTTATCATTGTTATTTTACCTCCCATTGCTGTATGTTCAATCTAGTATTTGTTTTTTGAAGATCTCTTCTTAGGAATGTATCAGTCATTAAATAAAATACAAGCACCTTGTACAGTAAAGTATCTTGAGGTTGTATCTTGACAGTTCTCAGTTATGTTTGTTCATTCAACAAACATTTAGCACCATTTATGTGCCAGATACTGTGCTAGGCCCTAGGAAAAAAAAAAGAATAAGGAATGACTTCTGTTCTCTAGGGGAGGAGACAGATTTGTACAGCAATAACTGCAGTATAGTAGGATATTTGTGTAACAGATTTGAGCCTATATCAACATTTCTGTCCACATACAGGTGAGACCATGTTGAAATTGATCTCTACTGGTTTTTATGTACATTCTTGAGAAAAGGGCACGTGTTTTATTTTTTCTTTGTGCCTTTCTTTACTTTTCTAACTCTGGGGCAAATATTTGGTGCCAATATTGTTTTTTTTTTTTTAATACATGATTTTTATCCAGACTGCTTGCAATCTGGATAAAATGTTCCAAATTTAACTCATTGCCTTAATTGGGTTCTTTCTTTTTTTTTTTTTTTTGAGATGGAGTCTTGTTCTATCGCCCAGTCTGGAGTACAGTCATGTGATCTCAGCTCACTGCAACCTCTGTCTCCCAGGTTCAAGCTCTTCTCCTGCCTCAGCCTCTGGAGTAGCTGGGACTACAGGTGTACGCCACTATGCCCAGTTAATTTTTGTATTTTTAGTAGAGACAAGGTTTCACTATGTTGGCCAGGCTGGTCTCAAACTCCTGACCTTGGGTGATCCGCCCGCCTCAGCCTCCCAAAGTGTTGGGATTACAGGCGTGAGCCATGGCGCCTGGCCTTAATTGGGTTATTTTGAAGTGTGCTTTT
The DNA here is from genome assembly GCF_049350105.2 of Macaca mulatta. Lineage (NCBI taxonomy): Eukaryota > Metazoa > Chordata > Mammalia > Primates > Cercopithecidae > Macaca > Macaca mulatta. Next base: position 113,589,635 of record NC_133417.1, read on the forward strand.
GGACGGCACATGTGGGAATTACATATAAAATAGCATGACCTACATTAATCAGTGGTAGAGAAGGGCAAAATCAAAGTTGCACTGCATCAACAAACATAGACATAAAATTATTTCTAGCAGTTCTCAGTCTTAGTTTCATACTTGTTCTTACAGACTTTAGTTCCTATTAGATAGCTGATAATAGTTTGTTGTAGAATATGTTAACTGGGTAGACTGACCATCGTTGTAAATGAGTAACTTAAATTTGATCTTTATGACTTACATGCTTTGCTATATGCACTTTATTTTAAAACAAAAACTTGTGTTTTTTTATGCTAGAAAGGAAAAGGTAAGTTTTGTTACACTAAAATGAAAAACTTCCAGTGTCAAGGAAAAATACAACATATATGACTAAACATAAATATATGTAATATCAAATTTCTATAAGCCATGGTCATAGAAAAATGGGCAGAGGACATGACAATGCAATTTAATGCAAATGGTTACTAGTACAAATAAATGTTATTCATTAGTAGTCAAATAAGCACAAAGAAAACCAGTAAAATCTCTTTAAAATTTTTTCTTTATGGGATTACATTTCAAAAATTTCAATTCTAATTCCTAGGATTGGGTGAGAAAGTGGGGGAAATTGATATTCTTAAATACTGTTGGAGACTGTATACATTGGAGCACTTGTTTTGGAAGATAATGTGGCAAAAATTATCAAAGACCATATAAATGTTTATGCCCTTGGACCTACCAATTCCCACCTTTATTAATTTATCCCAAGGGAATAATTGTGGATATTTGTAAATATGTATATACAAGGATGTTTATCAGAACATCATCTCAGTATGGAAAAACTTGTAATGTCTTAAAGGCACATCAATAAGGATTGGTTAAATACATGTCCATTTAATAGGATACTCTGCGGCCATTTGAAAAGTTGTGCAAGAATATTTTATGTGGGCAAATATTCACGATATATTGCTAAGTAAAAGATTATGAAACTAATTATAGGAGTTTTTATTTACAAATGTACTGGCTGTGTGCATGTCCATGTGTGTATGTATATATGTATATGTGTGTGTGTGTGTGTGTTATATGTGTATAGTAAAATACATCGAAAGTGAACATATACTAGTATACTGATGTTGTTGGTGGGTTTATTGGTGATGCTGCTCTCCTCTACCAACTCCACCCACCTTTGAACTTTTCATTCTTCTCTCAATTTTCTGCAGTCAGTATATGTTACATTTGTATTAGAAAAGAAAATGTTGGCCGGGTACGGTGGCTCACACCTGTAATCCCAGCACTTTGGGAGGCTGAGGCGGGTGGATCATGAGGTCAGGAGATCAAGACCATCCTGGCTAACATGGTGAAACCTCATCTCTACTAAAAATACAAAAAATTAGCTGGGCGTGGTGGCAGGTGCCTGTAGTCCCAGCTACTCGGGAGGCTGAGGCAGGAGAATGGCGTGAACCTGGGAGGCGGAGCTTGCAGTGAGCTGAGATCACGCCACTGCACTCCAGCCTGGATGACAGAGTGAGACTCCGTCTCAAAAAAAAAAAAAGAAAATGTTAATTTTTTAAAAAGAGATTCTCAATATGTGATTAGGTAAACTATTTTTGCTGAATTCCAGGTAACACCAGTTGTTGCTCTTTCCAATGAGTCCTGGTCTATGTCATTTGCAAAATACCTTGAACTTAGGTTTTATGGGCACCAGTATACTCGCAGAGCCAACGCTGAGCCCTGTGGTCACTCCATCCATCATGATTATCACCAGTATTTCTCCTATAACCAGATGGTGGCGTCTTTCAGGTAAGAAATCCTAGGAATCTTGTACATGATCTCAGATCTTATAATCCGTTAAGAATTTTTTAACATTTTCACTTGTTACTGGATTGAATTAATTTGTGGGATTCCCCATTTCTACTTATAAATGCAGAGGACCAGACTGTATTAAGAACTTTAAGTATTATTTTATTTACTTTTTACCCTACGAAATAGTTATTATCCTCACTTACAGAGCTTATGATCTGAACACTTACAGAGCTTTCAGGTGATGGAGTCATGATTTGAACCCTAGTCGATCTACTACCAGCCTCACTCTTTTTTAAAAAAATTTTTTAATATAAAAATTTTAGAAAATTATGAGACAGTATCTCATTGTTACCTAGGCTGGTCTTGAATTGTGCTCAGGTGATGATCTTGCCTCGGCCTTTCGAACTGTGGGGATTAGAAGTGTGAGTCACCATGTCCGGCCCTGGCTTAACTCTTAACCATTGTTTTGGCATCTGATGGCATCTGAAAGTCTGTCAGAATGTTTGCCAAGACATTAACCATCAGAAAGATAACCACATATTTCTAGAACCAAAAGTCTGTGTTCAAAGAATTGATAGTTGCCATTGTGGTATTAAATAATTTGAGAAAGCCTTCAGGTTCTACCTTCAAAATATATCCAGAGTCTGAGCACTTTTTATCACCTCTACCACTACCACTTTGGGCTGAGCCTCTGTTATCTTTCACCTGGCCTTAGCCAGTCTCCCTTTGGCCTTGTCCCTTTAGCCTCTTCTCAACACAGCAGTCAGAGTGGTTCTTTTAAGGGGCAGTCAGCTAAGGCCACTCCTCTGCTCTAGACACTCCAAAGGGTGTCTGTTTCACCTGGAGTAAAAGCCAAAGTCCATTTACTGGCCTTCAGTCTACCTGCTCTGGCTGCCTAGGACCTCTCTGCTCTTATCTCCTACTACTCTCTCTTCACTCATCCTGCTGCTGCCCCACTGGCCTCCTGACTGGGCCTCAGGTATGTCAAGTAGGTTCCTGCCTGGGAGCCTTGTGCTTGTTCTTCCTCTTGGAATTGCTCATTCCCAGATACCTGCTTGTTGCTTCCTTGCCTCTTACAAGTCTTTGCTCACATTTCACCTGCCCTGACACTCTCCCATCCTAGCACTCTGCTTCTCTTTCTTGCTATATTTTTCTCCATATACTGAACCTCTGATATGTTTTGTTACTTGAATTTGTTTTATTTGTTACCTGAATCTTGTTTTTCCTGAATTAGGAGAACAGGAATTGTTAATGTTATATCCTCAGCACCTGAAACAGTGTCTGGCACATAATAGACCCTCAGGAGATATTTGCTAATTAGAGCTTATTTCCTTTTTTAAGCAAGAGCTTTTAACCGTGCATGTTGGGCCTTGCCAGGGAGTGGGGTTGTAGCATTTGTTGGTCAATATAAACCCTCAGGTGGAAAGGAAACAAAAGACTCATGAAGAATCTTCAGGAGCTGGAGAGGTACTGAATGCCTACAATTAGATGTAGGTATTTTAGTTTCCTTATTAATAGGGATGGTTTATAGCCATCATTTTTGGTTTTACAGCAGATAAGATAACTTCAAGGGATAAATGATGGTACTACAGTGTAATGAAAGATAAAATCCCTCCAGAATTGGGGAGGATATTTATTGTAAGAGCTAAAAATTATCTTTAATATCTTTGTGATTGTTTTAAAATGCCATTTTATAGAAACTTTTTCTCTTATGCCTCATAGGATTTAGTTGAACATCATGATACAGCTCTATTCAAGATATTAAATTATTTTTCATTTTCTATTGGTCCTTGTATTTTTTTCTGTCAGTTATTCTCCCATTCGGCTTCTTGAAGTATGTGTTCCACTCCCCAAAATACTCATTAAGCGTCAGGCCCCATTAAAAGTGTCCCTTCTTCAGGATCTGAAGGACTTCTTTCAAAAGTAAGTTCAGTTTCTTTTATCGTCTTTTTTTTTGTTTATTTACAGCTATTTTAAAGTATCAGGTTTGTTCATTTTACTTTCTTTGAAAATGTAAATAGCTTTTCTAACTGTATGCTATGCATGCGTGGTGTACAAAAAGAAAATTGTAGACTTTATGGAAAAATAATAAAAAAGAAGCCAAACTCTTTTAGACATAGCAACTTAAAATTTTGAAGTACATCCTTTTAGGTCTTATTTGCTCTGCAAAACTGTATATAATTCTTAATTAGGTAAAACATTATTTTAATTATGTTTTGCACAACTTTTTTTTCTATTTATGTGAAGTAGAAAATTTGATTCACTCTTTCTAAAGTGTTCAATGTTCTCTCTATTGTTAGAGTTTCACAGGTATATCTTGCCATTGATGAAAGACTTGCATCTTTGAAAACTGATACATTTAGTAAAACAAGAGAGGAAAAAATGGAAGATATCTTTGCACAGAAAGAGGTAATTTATTTCTTTGGTAGAAAATTCAAAAGTTACTTATTAACTTAATAGAAGTTTATTTTGGGGCGTGTCTGTATAGGTCTCTGTCTCCGGAAATTGTTTCTGTTCCTTGTAGATGGAAGAAGGCGAGTTCAAGAACTGGATTGAGAAGATGCAAGCAAGGCTCATGTCTTCCTCTGTAGATACCCCTCAGCAACTACAGTCGGTCTTTGAGTCACTCATTGCCAAGAAACAAAGTCTCTGTGAAGTGCTGCAAGCTTGGAATAACAGGTGTGATTTTGCAGTCTGGTTTTCTTTAATATTATTGCTACATTTGTTCTAATATGATATCTTACAACTTACAAATCTTTAATTATGGATGTTTCATTTTGTGCTCAAGTTAAAGAAGCTTTTGTTTTCCATCACCCTCCTTTCCTCTTTATATTTTAAAATGTATGTGCTATATTTTAGGTAGTTTGTGAAGATGTAAAAACCAAAGAGGAGAAGAGCCTTTGATACTGTTTCTAATATAATTTGAAACAGTGTTGTTCAGATGTGTGTGCTGTTGAATTGTTTTTAACTGAAGTAGTATGCCATGAGTCACTGTTGGTTTTTGGCCAGCAATTTCAAATATATTGATATATTTATCTTATGCCTTTATTTCAATATTTATTTTTAGAATATTTTTCTTTATAATAATTTGCTATTCTTTTTTTTACAACTATAGTCGATAGGAATGGTCGATAACAAATGCTCCTGGTTAATTAGATATGACAAAAACTTACTCTTATTTATATATAACTTTAAAGACTATGGTTAATCCAAACAGGAAAACTTTGTGATTTCAAAGTTGTAAAGAGAAAATTTATAAACAGCACTCAAGGTGCAGAAACAAACCATATATATATATATATTTTGTTTTGTTTTGTTTTGCTTTTGGCCACAGGTTGCAGGACCTTTTCCAACAGGAAAAGGGTAGAAAGAGACCTTCAGTTCCTCCAAGTCCTGGAAGACTGAGACAAGGGGAAGAAAGCAAGGTGTGAAGTGTAATCTTGTCTTTGGTCCTTAATAGATAAAATATAGTTAGTTCCATTTATAATACGTAGCAGGGATAGTTTAATACATACTTTAGTAATGACATCCAGTAGGGTTTTCCATTTTGAATTTGTGAGGTTTCAAGGAACTGTGACCTGGATTACTTTTATGTTATAACCTGAAATAAAATGATCGGTTATAATTTATTTATTTGAAATGTTTTTAAAAGCTACAGTTTGCTGGCATCACCGGGGGTGGCATCATGGTGACAGCAAGTGCTACAAAGGAAAGTCGTGGATACTCTGAGTATATAATAGGGTCCTCATTTATTTTATACTCTGCAGTTTTGGGTGTTTTTAAAATCTCTGTGCTTAAATAAGAGGTTTTTCTTAAGGTATTTGAACTGCGTCAGTTCTTTTTCAACTGTGTTAGTTTTCTCTTGCTCGGTGATAGATTATCCGAAACATTGGCCAAAACCACAAATTTATTTCATGGTTTCTGTGGGTCAGAAGACTGGCAAGCATGACTAGGTTCTCTGCTCAGAATCTGACACAGCTGAACTCAAGATTTTGGCTGGGGCTTCTGTCTTATCTGAGACTCAGGGTCTCCTACTCATTCAGGTTGTTGGCAGAATTCAGTTTCTATTAGTTGTAGGATTGATGGCCTCGTTTTCTTGCTGGCTGTCCACCGGACGCCATTCTTAACCCCTAGAGGCTGCCTGCATTTGTTGCCATTCAGTACTCTCCATCTTCAAAACCTACAGCAATGTGTCAAACCTTTCTTTTGCTTCGAATCACTTACTTTCTCTGTCTTTGATCTATAGACACAGATTTAAGGACTCGTGGTTATATCAGATCCATCTGGATAATTTTCCTATTTTGAGGTCATCTGATTTGGGGTCTTAATTACATCTGCAAAATTACAGAAGTACCTAAATTAGTCCAGATGCTCCTCAACTTCTGAGAGGTTGATGTTCTGATAAACTCATCATTAGTTGAAAACATCCAAAAGTATGTTTTTGACTTAAATATTTTCAATTTATGATGAGTTTATGTGGATGTAACCCCATCATAAGTTGAGGAGCATACCGGATGCATAGTGGTTTTGTGACATTGTAAAGTTGGAAAATCTTAAGTCAGACCATCATAAGTCAGGGAATGTGTATGTGATTAATGGAGAAGAGATGTGTATACACCAAGGGCTGGGAATCTTGGGGCCATATTAGAATTCTGCCTATGACACCACGTTTCACATGAATTAATGTCAGCTTATTATAAGGGCTTCATGTTCTGATATCATGAGGGCTTTGAGGGAGTATTTTCTTTTTGTACAGTGTGTAGTATTTGTAGAATATTTTCATGGAATGATGGATCCAGGTACTTAAGATATTTTTGTTATTTAGTAATATATAGTGAATTCTTCCTTTTTGTCTCATAAACAACTGTGTAGAAACACACAGATGTTTGTGAGACAAAAAGGAAGTTTAGGTGAGAGTAAGAATTAAGGCTACTGAAGATCTGTGTGTTGGTATTTGCCAACTAGTGTGGAGCTGTTAATGACTAGCACAGACTTCTGGTGGCCTTTCCATTTGCTCACTGAAGAAACTGCAAAGCTAGTAGTGTAAGCATGTAGATAGATACAGAATTGAAAATACAGAATTATTGAACAGATGATCATCTTTTTTGAAAGATAGATTTGAAATTCTGTAGCACTGCCCTTAATATTTACAGTGGATGGTCCCCCGTTATCCAAGGAGGGTATGTTCTAAGACACCTCAGTGGAAACATGAAATAGCAGATAGTACTAAACCATGTATGTACTGTTTTTTTCCTATGTATGTGTACCTATGGTAAAGTTTAATTTATAAATTAGGCACAGTAAGAGATTAACAATAGTAATAATAAAAGAGAACAATTATAATAGTATGCCAGCATCACTGCTTTTGCGCTTTGGGACCATTAAAATAAGGGTTACTTGAAAATAAGCACTGCCGTACTATGATGGTTGATCTGATAACCAGGACAGCTACTAAGTGCCTAAAGGGTAGATAGTGTGTACGGTATGTTGCATGTTTAAATAGGTTACTTATATTAATGAGTTTATTTATAAATAAGTTAATGCAGATTTAATAACTTTCTCTGTTTTAATTTCTAATAAGGTAAAAATTTTTAAGGTAAACAAAAGCTAATTAAAAATATTAAGGGGGTTTTTAGTAATTTTTAAGGGTGTAAATGGGTCCTGAGACCAAAAAGTTTAAGATTCACTGATTAAAAATTTTTTTGAATGTGATTTTCATGTTTTCCATAAGAATAAAGTATTTACTTCTCTACAGGTAAGTGCGATGGATGCCTCTCCACGGAATATTTCTCCAGGACTTCAGAATGGAGAAAAAGGTTGGTCCTGAGTCTGGTGATCACTTGCCATTGGATTTAAAGAAATTTCTTATTGTATAAGTTGTTTTAAACTGTCTGAGCAGTTTTTCTGATTCTGTCGTTCATAGACTTTCTTTCCTTCCTGTAGAGCACTTGTAATCCTATCAGATTATCATACAGTTTATTGCAATAAGATAAATCAGGTTATAGAAATACATGAAATATAAAGAAGGCTGCTATTAGGGGAAGAAAAAACAGAAAAAAGTAAATTGAATTTGTTTTGCTTATTACAAAGTCAGTCCGCAGGTTTCATTGCAAAAATCTTGTAAAGTTTAATTTACAGTTTTAATGTCACTAAAATATTGTCTAGACTTAAGATGTCTTTCACAATATTTCATTGAATAATTTGATGTCATCATAGAAACTTTGTGGGGACACTTACATGGACTGTAGAACCAGGAGCTCAACTTTTAATTCTTGGCATTTTTCTATTATAATTGTTTTTTCTCTCCCAGAATAAGCGTGCAGCCTTTCTCACAGTGTCCTAATTTCATTCTCTATTAAACTAAAAAACTAATATTTAGGTAGGCATTGTGGTATAATGGATAGTGTATTGGATAGGAGTCAGTCTTGGTTGACAGTTGCAGTACTGCTACCAGGATTTGATTGTAGTCAAGTCATACATAATTTTTCCGGATTTTTGTGTCCATTTCTATGACATGAGCTACATGACTTTTGTAGCTAGATGATTTTTAAAAAGTGAAAATTTTACCTTTTAGGAAGTAGGAATATGAATGAGCATTTAAAAAATATTAGGTAGACATGGACTTAGTATGTATGTAAATGACTCATTTAAGATTGTGTTTTTCTTTAGAGGATCGCTTCTTAACAACTTTGTCCAGCCAGAGCTCCACCAGTTCTACTCATCTCCAGTTGCCTACGCCACCTGAAGTCATGTCTGAGCAGTCAGTAGGAGGGCCCCCTGAGCTAGATACAGCCAGCAGTTCTGAAGGTAGAGGATAAGTCACTTTTACCATATTTCACTGAATCTAAGACTGAAAGATATATCATTGATTTACACGTGTCACCAAGAAGGAAAAACTGCTGATTCTTTGACGTAAGACTCTTATCCCTTAGAATTTTTGTTTACACTTACCGAAAGTGTTTTTTAGATTTAGCTTATTATCATATTGTTACTTCATTTAGTTACATTAATTGACGTGTAAATATCTTAGTATCAAAATGTCACTTATCCTCATCTACCTTCTGGGGATCTTCCTTTCTTAGGTTTCATAAGGCACATGATTACTGCTTTGTACGAAAATAAGAGAATTACAACCATTTCTCTAAGGACAGATATTTGCTTCATGATAACAGATTCATGCCTTGCTTTCTGTTTAGGCGGTGACTACTAAATTATAGTATAAACTTTGAAATTAACTTTAAAATTGCTATTTAACTCAGGTATAATAGCCACAGTGCTTCAGAGATGTTTAAAAAAACAGGTGTCCCTTGGAGTCAATGCTGTGTATGCGTCACTGTTGTTACCTGTTTTATCCCATAGTGGTCTTTTCCCTTGATCAGAAATTTTAAACTGTTATTGGTATAGTATACATATGTCCATATTCCAGAAAGGAAGAGAACCAAAGTCAGCAGCTTATATTTTTTATTCTCCCTGAATATTAATATTAAGTAGACTATTTTTCATTTTAGATGTGTTTGATGGGCATTTGCTGGGATCCACAGACAGCCAAGTGAAGGAAAAGTCAACCATGAAAGCCATCTTTGCAAATTTGCTTCCAGGAAATAGCTATAATCCTATTCCATTTCCTTTGTAAGTATTATTAAAACCAGTGGCTCTTAGCAGGGGGATTATTTTTCCTTAGTTACTTGCTGCGTATTTTAATATATTTATCTGATGCATGATTTTTCAATCCCAATTTTATTTCATCATAGTAAAAGAGATGTCTTTTGATACAATGGAGTTTGTAGAACACATAATCGTTATAAAACAGTGGATGAATGGATAAAGAAAGCACTAGCCGATGTTACTTATAAATGTTTGAATTACTTGTTCTGGAAACACTTGTTTGTATATCTTTTTTCAAAGATACATGGCTGTATCTACTGATGTAATAATTATAAAAACATATTGCTGGTAATATATGAGGTTGGTATTACTCGTCTAATGGTTTGCGGGGACATGGCATTGTCCTAGCACTGATGATGAACTATAGTGACTTGTCCAAGTTTTCATGTAATCTTTTTTGTATGGGGCTCCCTCAAATTTGACTGCCTGTGAAAGTTTATTTTTCTTCCACTGGTTGACCGATGTGGCTCTCAAATGCTGCCCTTGTTATGGAGCAAGTGTATCCAAAAAGTGGACATTTTTGTTAATAAGGACTTCTGCTTTTTTATTAACTGACTGATGTATTTATTCAGTCAGTATTTAAACTTTTGTTTAGTGCCTATTTTAGTGCCCTATGATGTAGAATAAGATTTGTAAGGAACAGCCATCACTCTTAGGAGCTCATAATCTTTGGGAGGATACAGTTAGGACTCACACTACAGTATGTGATATGTTACATGATAGTAAAATATAAAAGTTCCCTTTTTTCTCTACTTTAGACCTGAATATATGAGTTTCTTGATTGGGCTGGGATCCCTGTTATGTTATGGTCTTTGTTCATGCTCTCACATTTATTTTTATTTTTTAAATTTTATTTTTGAATCAGAGTCTCACTCTGTCACCCAGGCTGGAATGTAGTGGTGTGATCTTAGCTCATTGCAACCTCTGCCTCCTAGATTTAAGTGATTCTCCTGCCTCAGCTTCCCAGGTAGCTGGGGGTGTGCACCACCATACCTGGCTAATTTTCATGTTTTTAGTAGAGATGAGGTTTCACCATCTTGGCCAGGCTGCTCTTGAACTCCTGACCTCAGGTGATCTGCTTACCTCAGTCTCCCAAAGTACTGAGCTACTGGACCCGGCCCTTTTTAATTTTTTTTAATATAGTTTTTTTCTTTTTATTTGTTTCTCTTCTCTCTAAACTGCTTTTTGTGAAACACATTCTTTTTTAATCATTCAGTCCTGTTCTTTCTCAGAAGAATGTACTAGACCCTCCCCTTACCTCCTGCTCCGGTCATAGTAGGTTTCTATTATATGCTCTTATGATTCCTATCTTGGTCCGTTCATGCTGCTATGATGAATTACCATAGACTGAGTTGCTTATAGACAACAGAAATTTATTTCTTATAGTCCTGGAGGCTAGAAGTCTGAGATGAGGGTGCCAGCATGGTTGGGTTTTGGCAAGGGTCCTCTTTTGGGTTGTAGATTGCTATTGTCTCTTTGTGTTCTCATGTGGTGGAAGGAGGCTGAGAGAGCTGTTTCCAATCTTTTTTATGAGGACACTAATCCCATTCATGAACGCTCCACCCTTATGACCTAAATTACCTCCTAAAGGCCCTACCTCCTTATACCATAACATTGGGGGTTAGGATTTTAACATAGGAATTTTGTGGGGGCTGGGGGGATAAACATTCATTCTATAGCAATTCCCTCATAGCACTTACCACAGAGATTATATTTATTTATTTATAGAATTGTCTGTTTCTTTGCCCCCCCTACACTGTAAACTCTATGGTGCCAATTTTTTTTTCACCATTATATTGTTAACATCTCACACATGTAAGATCCTTAAAAATAGTTTTTCTTCATATTGTATCCTTGGCATGTTCGGTGTTCAGTAAATAGCACCTAAATAAAAATTGACTGTGCCTAACAGTGCCTAGGTGAGTTAGGGTCGGAGTCAGGGGAGCAAAATTTAAGTGGAAATGGAGCTACACTGGGTTTTTTGTATGATAATGGTAGAGTGGCTGTGTTGCATTGTTTATTATTGAACTAGTAGTATGTCTTCTCCACAATTTCTGGAAGACTTTTTCTCTCTAGCTTATAATGGAACAAAGTATCTTAGACTTCTGCTGTTGATTGTAGATTTTTTTTTGAGGTTAGTATGGCCAGAGTCTTGGCAGTATGGAAAGGTTTGTTTGGAGTGACTATTGCAGAACCCTCTGATTTGAAACCTGATTAATTCTGATAATTTTCTAATTGCCTTCAAAAACTTTCTCGTGATATCTTTTTCTTTCTTAATGATTCAAGTTATCATATATGCATACATTTTGGCTTTCTTAATTATATTCTTAACTCTACAGTACTTAGTTAACTTACGTATTTTAAAAATTTTCATAGTGATCCAGATAAACACTATTTAATGTACGAACATGAACGAGTGCCCATTGCAGTCTGCGAGAAGGAACCCAGCTCCATCATTGCTTTTGCTCTCAGGTATGGGACTTTGACTTATGATGATATCTATGTATTTTATGTATGTCTATTAATCCCTTATTTTTGGAATCTTTCATATAAAGCAGAATGATTAAATATAAGTAAAAATGTATGCTCTTTAGTCATGGTAGCTTGTTCTTTTTTTTTTTTTTTTTTTTTTCAGACAGAGTGTCACTCTGTTGCCCAGGCTGGAGTGCAGTGGTGCAATCTCGGCTCACTGCAACCTGTGCCTCCTGGATTCAGGCAATTCTCCTGCCTCAGCCTCTCGAGTAGCTGGGACTACAGGCACATACCACCATGCCTGGCTAATTTTTGTATTTTTAGTAGAGAAGGGGTTTCACCATATTGGTCAGGCGGGTCTTGAACTCCTGACCTCAGGTGATCCACCCGCCTCGGCCTCCCAAAGTGTCGGAATTACAGATGTGAGCCACCGCGCCTGGCAGCTTGTTCTTTTTGTCCATAAAAATCTTCTTTGTACCCAAATAATGGAGTAAAGGATGATTCCTAAGTAAGCTCCTAATAACTAAATTGACTTGGCAAGTTATTTACAGAGCCTTAAATCCTCTATCCATTCTGTTAAAATATGTTTTCCCTTGTATCCCTTCCCTCAGTTTACTTATTGACACAGTACTTGGAACATCCTGCCTTGTACAGTCTGAATATCTTTTTTGTACCATTCACTCATTTTCTACATACGAGGTAAAATTTTTCTGCTTAGAAAACAGCAGTCACCTCTTATCCATGGAGGGTATGTTCTAAGAACCCCCATGGATGTCTGAACCTACAGATAGTATCGAACCCTGTAAATACTATGTTTTTTCCTATACATACCTACCTGTGATAAAGTTTAATTTATAAATTAGCCAAGCCACAATAAGAGATGAACAACAGCAATAACAAGATAGAACAGTTTTATGACAATATACTATAACAAAAGTTACGTGAATGTGTTCTCTCTCTTTCTAAATATCTTAATGTTTTTGGACTGCTGTTGACTGTGGGTAATTGAAACCATGGAAAGTGAAACTATGGATGAGGAGGTACTACTGTAATGCTGTTCTTATGCCTTACTCCGTAGACATTTCTGACTTTTTAGTTTATACAGTTATGTATCTTAAAGATATATCCACTTAAAAATATATATAGTATGTCTAAAAGGGCAAAGCTTTTAAATTTTAAGAATATCTTGGTGGTAGTTGAACTTAGTTTAAGTAGAATCTAAGACGTTTAAAGCAATTTTTTCCCACTGGAAGGCATTACAATGTTTAATTTTTCTTTTTAGATAGTGGTTACAAGGAGTCCATTTATTCAACAAATATTTGAATGTTTACAAAATGTGATATACTAGGTATTGGATATACAGGAGTAAATAAGATAGATTTACATGCCTCTGCCTTTATGGAGTTTAGAGTTTACTATGTAGATAATGAGGAATTTTTTCCTTGATAGGATTCCATATGATACATTTTTAACCTTTGCCTTTGGCCTCTGTGAACATAGTATAAGCTTCTCACTTTATTTATTAGTCATAATATATTAATAGGTAAGAAAGGTAGGAGAGTCAGTCAAATCAAAAGTATTTTTTATACCATTAGGAAGTAAGGATTCTAGTTGAGATATTTTTTCAATGTCTTAGAAAAATAACACATCCTAACATGCCTCTCTTGTTGCATGACATTTATCTAAAGCAGGGCTCCCAGACTGCTAGTCTAAGAGTCAGGTTTTTTTGTTTTTGTTTTTTTCTTTTTTGTTAATAGAACATTAAACATTTTTTTCCCTTAAAGTTTAGTACTTTAAGTAGAAAAGCACTCTCATATTATTTTTTTCTCTATTGTACTAAATACTGAGGCTTCAAACTTTTAAGTTACCTGTTCAGTCCCTGAAGTCATTTGATGTAAATATTAGTAAATAGGCTTTTAAAATCTTTGTTGAGGATGTTGATACTGGTTGATGAGTCAGTGGGTCATATTTTGTATTACCTTCTATGAAGACATTGACCTTCCTCATGAAGCTTCTACTTGATTGCTTTTATTAGTTAACCAAAATTATTTAATTATGGAAAGTTATAATGATTGTGCTTCTGTAATGCAATACTTACTGTAAAGCATATGATTTGCTTTTAAAGAATAAGTTAATGTTTAACATTTTTCAACCTATTTTTACCCTAAGTTGTAAAGAATACCGAAATGCCTTAGAGGAATTGTCTAAAGTGACTCAGTGGAACGGTGCTGAAGAAGGGCTTCCAACAAATAGGTGATTCATGATTGAGTAGAAACTATTTTAATTTAGTTATCATTTTCTATATGCTTGTACTTCAGCTTTATTATAGCATTTTATCAGCATAAAAATTTCTAGGATTCAGATAATGGCACTCATTCAGCCAATAATTGAGACAACAAAGCTCAATTATAGCAAAAGAACTAAACAGTCCCTTAGAATGCTGTTTTATGATAATTGCAATAGCAGTTAAATGTATATTCAGATTTAATGACATTTTTGAAAAAAATGAAAAAATGTTTTTATTTAAAAACTAAATTGGTGTTTATTTTTTATTTTTATAAAATTGTAAAATTGGTAAGCTACTGCTTGACTTGGCAATTTAAAGTATCTATGAATTGTTTATAATAAGTAAAGGTCCTAATACTTCAAAAACCAAATCCAAACCAGTTCATTTGGCATGTTCAGTATTTTAGACTTTTAGACAGAAATTGTCACATGCTTATTATTATGATTCTTACTGAAATAGAGTTTCCAACTCTACTAACATGATAAAATTTTATCTGAATTATCATTGCGATAACTAGCGTGAGAGAAAGGAATTGATATTTTCTGTAATTGTTTGATTTATGGGTGCTGATATAGTGTTAATGGACTTGGGAAACATAATTTATTCCTCCATATATTTTTATAGTTACAGCATTTCACTTTCAGTCTAGTAGATATTAGATATTTCAGACTTTTTTTTCTGTGTTCTAGCCTGTGTTTATGTAAATTATGAATCAGACTTTGGTATTGTAGGTGGGGTTAAGTAGGAAGTAAATCAGTATACAACGTAATTAGTGTAGAGTACCTACTATTTTCTGTTTGACTTGTATAAAACTAATTTTTCCTTGTTTTTTTTTTTCTAATTTTAGTACTTTAGATAGCAGACCAAAGAGTAGCAGCCCTATCAGATTACCTGAAATGAGTGGAGGACAGACAAACCGTACAGCAGAAACAGAACAACAATCAAGTAAGATTACGTATGGAGGAATATTTATAATTAGATTTACCTATAATTATGGTTTGAAAAAGAAAATACATAAAAACAAATTAGTACCGTCTGGCAATGATTTACTACTTCTGATCTCTGAAATATAAATTTAGATATTTTTATATGTCCTCTTTATAGGTGTTTTGCTTTTCTTCGTTGATTCTTATCTCAAATGTAAGTTCAAGGTATTGGATTGGAAACTTTTAGAAGCTCTTTGGTCTATGCAAAAAGGAGGATCTGCTTCCTAGAAGAGCTTTCAGTTTAAAATATACAACCTAAGATGCAAGATACATTTTTTTTCCTTTTTAGTTTTACAGTATTACTGGCACTATGAAAATAAATTTTCATGCATTCCCTCCTTTAATCCCCCTAATAACCAAGTAAGAATTATTTGACATATCCTTATTTTTCAGAAAGGAAGTTAAAATTTAGATTTAGTAACTTGCTTAAGATTAGACAGTGGTGAAGCCACTGTGTTTGAATTTGTGTTTCTCTGACTTTGTCGGGAATACATTCAGCTACAAGTAACAAAAAATTCAACTGTAAGGATTTAAACAAATGACAGCTTATTTTTCTAACATAACCAAACCTGGAGGTTGGCAGTTGCTGACATTTGTTTAGCTGCTCACCATTGTTACACCGTTAGGGGAATAGTTTCTCTATGATTCCTTTAAGTTTTCCTCATATTAAAAGTGTTCCATTTTTGTTTGAATTTGAGGCAGAAACCAGGGTGTTGCAAACTGCAGCTGTTCTCTTTCGTTAGGAAAGCAGAGGCTCTTCCTTTAATCTCATTGGTCAGAACTGGGGCTCATGGCCGCTCCTGACTGAAAGAGACAGAGAAAGTAGGGAGCAGCATTGTCCCAGTTGGGTTATACAAATCATGATCCTTTCCTGGTGCTGTACACATAGTCACACACCCCACCCCGCTCCCCTCTTCCCCCAAGTTGGCATTCTGTTAGTAGGGAACCAGGTAGGAGTGGATATTAAGGAGGCAATACTAGTGTCTGTTACCCAAGTAAGCACATTTATGATTGACATTTTCTGTGAATTTTGTAAATGGTAAATTTGCAAGAATTAGAATCATATTAATAGTATGATGAATGAAGCTCAAAACTAGAAGTAAAAGTATAGAGCAAGCTTTAGTAAATTATTGGCTGTTTGATGGCCTTTTTTCTTTTTTGAAAGATGCTAAAAAGGAAATCTTATCTTTTCCTGTGTTGGAGTGTAGGAACACAAATGACACAAAGATGTTACCTTTAACTGAATTCTTGTAGCTTGTGAAATTGTTTTGTGTTCGTTTAGTTAACTATATTGCAGTACTGTAAGAACTCAGCCCTAATTTAATCCTGTTGCTTAAGCTGTGACTGCCTTTGAAAGATATTTTTGAAAGGCTTTCTAGATAATTCCCCATATTTTTATATTCATCTAGCTGAGTGTTAACCCTCCATCTTTTTTTAAGTTTTTATTAATAGTGGTTTGTGTTTAAAAGGGTGCTTGATTATGCAAAAACAACATGTGGAACAATAAGTAACAACATGTGGGACAATGTGCAAACAAAAGTATCTGCATTACTCAGATTGATTAACTTCATATAGTGGTTACTGCTAATAAAGAAATGAGTTGAAAATTTTTCTTTTCCATCTGCAGTGACCTGTACTTAAAATTAATATGTAACTTCTTATTTTTAGCCAAAAAGGCTTCTGGAATGTTGTCCTTCTTCAGAGGGACAGCAGGGAAAAGCCCCGATCTCTCTTGCCAGAAGAGAGAGACCTTACGTGGAGCAGATAGTGCTTACTACCAGGTTGGGCAGACGGGCAAGGAGGGGACCGAGAATCAAGGCGTTGAGCCTCAAGGTGTGTTAAAGAAGAATAAATATGCTTATTCTAGGCTTTCATTTTTTTATTTTAGTTGCATATATTTCTTACAGCCTTAAATAGATAATTCTTAGTGCTGAAACTGTGGCATTCCTTCTGTTCTCATTTGTCAATGTGTTAGAGTGGAAAAAGCATGGCACTGGGAGAGTCCAACTAGTTTCAGATTTCACTGCCATCGTGTACTGTGTGGTAGAATCAGAAATCTTTAGTTTCCATAACCTGTAAAGTGGCAAAAACAATGTCTTCCAAGGTGGATGTGACATTCCACATGTAAAAACATCTGTCTCAATATGTAACTCATATTATATACTCAAATGTTTTCTTTCTTTTCAAGTCCCTGTAAAGTTGCAGCTATTTATGTTGCCCTTCGTTTTGACATTTAAAAATTATGTCTAGTGCTGGGTGAGATAGCCCATGTCTATCATCCCATCACTTTGGGAGGCTGAGACATCAGGATCACTTGAAGCCAGGAGTTTGAGACCAGCCTGAGCAATAAAGTGTGGAAAAAAAAAATGTGTGTGTGTGTGTATGTATGCATGTGTGTATCTACCTCATTGTGTTTGGGTATAGGTTTAGATCAGGAATAGGCAGACTGTGATGACCTCTTTTTGTAAATTAACGTTTATTGAGAAAACACCCATTCATTTACTTATCATCTGGTTACTTTCACTTATATTGGCAAGTTGAGTAGTTGGAACTTTTTCAGAGTGAAATATTTACTCTCTCTCTATACAGAAATAGTTTGGTGTCCTCTGGGTTAGTCTATGAATTAGTAGTTTTAAAAATAGCAACTGCTGGGCCCAGTATGGTAATCCCAGCACTTTGGGAGGCTGAGGTGGGTGGATCACTTGAGACCAGGAGTTGGAGACGAGCCTGGCCAACATAAAGAAACCCCATCTCTACTGAAAATAAAACAATTAGCCGGCCCTGGTGGCGCATGCCTGTAATCTCAACTACTTGGGAGGCTGAGGCACGAGAATCACATGAACCCAGGAGGTGTAGGTTGCAGTGAGTGGAGATTGCGCCATTGCACTCTAGCCTGGGTGACAGCAAGACTCTATCTCAAAAAAACAGACAGACAAAAAAAAAACTGCTATAATAAACTTTGACTAGTAATTAAGATACCTGTTTTGTATTCTATAGGCTGCTTGCTATTGGGCTGTAGCTGTTTATAATGGCATCCTTGGAAGGCCTAGATGCTTCAAAAATTATTTTGAAATGTGAAACTTAGGGGACTATTTGTTCTTCTAGATATTAAGATGTATTTCAAATCTCTAATAATTAAACAGAAAGTAGTAGGCTTGCAATGCAAGTCAGTAACATATTAAAAAAATAGCTCTGACATAGATTCTAGTATATTTTATGTATAAAAATATATTTTAAGTATATTAATATATAATTATATGTTAATTATGTTGTATAATTATATATGTTATATGCTAATAATAAAGTTATATAACTGGTATATAATTTTGTTTTAAAATTATGTTTTATAAAATAATATTTTATACATATTTTATATAGCTTAGTACATGATAAAGCAGTGCAAACGATTGGGGAAACATTATTCTACACACATGGGGAAAATAGTCATAATAAAGAAGCCATGGAAGTTCTTGGTATAAGAACTGAGTTACTATATTGCCATTGTAGGAATCATTCAGTTGTAAGAAAAAGTATTCAACCTAAATTCTCTATTTTTCTAATTTAAAAACTGAAATTCCTAACATTTTTATTGTAATCATTTAGACAGTTTAATTGTATATCTTATGCTTGCTTGATAGTGACTTGAGTAGGATATTTTTGCTTTTAATTTGCTAAGTTTTTTTGTTACATCAAGGAAAAAGGAAAGGACAAAATGAACTGATAATTACTCAAAACCTTGGCTTTACTAATGATATTAAACCTTTTAGATGAAGTAGATGGAGGAGATACACAAAAGAAACAACTCATAAATCCTCATGTGGAACTTCGTAAGTATGAGATATTATATCATTGGTTTGGGGAGAGGGACTACAGTTGAGCCAACTCTATTATTTGAGAATTCTAGCTTCATACTGAATAAATGTCCCAGTTCTTGAAATGAATATTAAGTCTGTGTGCTGATGTGAGGTATATTTAATCTATAGTTTGTAAAATATACAATTAATGTATAAAGAAATTTTATCAAAAGCATAATTTATTTGTAAATTATGCTTTCATTTCTTTTTTTTTTTTTTTTTTTTTTGAGACGGAGTCTCGCTCTGTCGCCCAGGCTGGAGTGCAGTGGCCGGATCTCAGCTCACTGCAAGCTCCGCCTCCCGGGTTTACACCATTCTCCTGCCTCAGCCTCCCGAGTAGCTCGGACTACAGGCGCCAGCCACCTTGCCCGGCTGGTTTTTTGCATTTTTTAGTAGAGACGGGGTTTCACCGTGTTAGCCAGAATGGTCTCGATCTCCTGACCTCGTGATCCGCCCGTCTCGGCCTCCCAAAGTGCTGGGATTACAGGCTTGAGCCACCGCGCCCGGCCTGCTTTCATTTCTAATAGTTAAAACATTTACTTATGTAATCTAGAGCCACAGAATTTTGACAATTGGATTTAGAATTGTGTATATGGGTGCCAGAAATGTATTATCCAGAATAATATGTACATTACATTTTCAGATATTTAGTAAGCATTGCTCTAAAAGTACAATGATATTAATATGGTAGGTAATAAGGATAAAATTAGAACTCAGTCATATTTTTTTGTGTGTGATTTTCATTTTTTTCTCTTTTTTTGGAAAATATGTAAGGATGGTCATATGATGTTCTTTAATTCCCCCTGAAGATCACTTTAACAAAATTGTGATAAATAGGGATTTGGATCTAACATGCAAAATGCCATCATGGAGAAACTTAAATGGTTGTATTTGGCCAGGGCAGGGGATGAGGGAGCGGAGGAGGAAGATATTTTCTGAGTCGTAAAGCTTTTTTATAAAACTTCTGTTGTTTATAGAATTTTCTGATGCTAATGCCAAGTTTTACTGTCGGCTCTACTATGCGGGAGAGTTTCATAAGATGCGTGAAGTGATTCTGGACAGCAGTGAGGAAGATTTCATTCGTTCCCTCTCCCACTCATCCCCCTGGCAGGCCCGGGGAGGCAAATCAGGAGCTGCCTTCTATGCAACTGAAGGTGAGCCTTTCTCATTGTTTATTGATTGGTTCAGTAGTCTCCATCTCTTTCCCTCAGAAAATGCAGCAGGAAGGATATTGCTTAATAAGAACTTTCATAACTATGACCTACTAGATTTAACAGAGGTGTTTATAAAGTTTTGTTTGGTAGTTTTGAAAAGTAGATCTTCTAGAACTGAACTTAGATGTGTTATTGACAAAAGTAGAGGGTATTTGACTACATAAATCCATAGGATCCCTTCAGTTCATTGAGAATTATGTTCTGATGAAAATTTTCACTGACATTAGAAAATTTCCCTTAAAATCATAAAACAACCCAATCATTTAGGATCTTTGGAATGATGTATTATAGATTACAATATATATCGTGATTGAGTAAACACATAAAATTTCTGCCTTTTAGATGATAGATTTATTTTGAAGCAAATGCCTCGTCTGGAAGTCCAGTCTTTCCTCGACTTTGCACCACATTACTTCAATTATATTACAAATGCTGTTCAACAAAAGGTAGAAATCTGAAACCGTGGTCTGTAATCAAAGTTTGGTGGCTTTTTTCACATCCTGAGTCTTTCTGTTAGTCGGTTCTTGTGTTGCTATAAAGAAATACCTGAGGCAGGGTAATTTGTAAAGAAAAGATGTTTATTTGGCTCATGGTGCTGCAGGCTGTGTATACAAAGCATAATTCTGGTAGCATCTGTTTCTGGTGAGGGCCTCAGGAAGCTTACAGTCATGGTGGAGGGCAAGGGGAGCCAGCATGTCACATGGTGAGAGATGGAGCAAGAGAGTGGGGTTGGGGGTGGGGAAGTGCTGCATTCTTTTAACTAACCAGATCTTGTGTGAACTCAGAGCAAGAACTTATTACTAAAAGGAGGACACCAAGCCATTCATGAGGGTTCCACTCCCATGACCCAAATACCTCTCAGCAGGCCGCACCTTCAGCATTGCAGATAACATTTCAACATGAGATTTGCAGGGGCAAACATCCAAACTGTAACAGTCCTAATGGCAGTTTTCTCTGTGGTAAGATATATGCAGGACAGGAATCGATCTCTATTATGCTATTGAGGTATTATAGGACTCAGAGATCTTAAACTCTGTATTTCCTGCGTTTGTTAGTGAGGAACCAAATGATCTTGAGCAAGTTGCCTTTAATTAGTTTATATAAAAAATCACTTAAGACATTAAGACTGGATGAAATTAGGTGCACATTCAGTAGTTGGTAATTTTGCTGAGACTGAAACGTGTATTGAGAAACAAGGGGATACTTCCTTTAGCTAGAAAGAGAGGCAGCCAGTGGCCCAGGTTTGCCCACTTGTCATTGAGCAGCCACCAGTGCCCCCCACCCCAACCCAACTGTCATCTTAGAATCATGAAAGAGTTACATAGTTTTGGGGTTTTTTTTGAAGTTATCATGGTTTATTGCATAGTTTTGGGGGAAATTACATGTCATAATGAAGTTTTTGAATTTGATCAACTGAAGGATTATTCCTTGGGAGAATGTTAAGGATCTAATATTTTTATTGGCATTGCTGGTATACTCACTTCTGAGATTCAAGAGTTTGAGTTTTTTTCAAAGTCCTCTGGTCATATTAATAGAAAATTATGTTCAGTTATTACATGGATAATCCTTACATTGGTATTAAATTATAAATAACCCTTTTTGATAAGAATTTATTTTGACCTTCTCTTGATTAGAGGCCCACGGCATTGGCCAAAATTCTTGGAGTTTACAGAATTGGTTATAAGAACTCTCAGAACAACACTGAGAAGAAGTTAGATCTCCTTGTCATGGAAAATCTTTTCTATGGGAGAAAGATGGCACAGGTAAGGGTATTGGACTATGTGAAGCATTTAGCTACTGGAACCTTTTGTACCTTTGGTTCTTAAATACAGTGAATCAGAGAGTAACATCCTATTTTATAGTAAATATTTAACTTTGGTTACTAGCCCATATTTAACTTTTGACTTGCTCAGCCTTGGAGAAAGAACGAAGAGGAATTATTCTTGTGGGGCGGTCTTAAAATACAGCATATCCAATATTCTAGAATCACAGAATTGGTAGAATAAGAAGGCAGATCTACTTCCCACATCTTTTTTAAAGATTAAGAAGCTGACACCTACAGAAATTAAGTACTTAATCAAAATCACTCAGTTATTCCTAGACTCAGGTTAGTCTAGATTCTAAAACAGTACTCTTCAAAGAGCTAGTCCTTGAACTGTTTGTAGTCTGTGATGAGATAAGGAACGTGTGTGCTAGAATGTAATTCAGTGCACTGCTTTCTTCACTGAGAACACCTTCTATGAGAAAAATGTCAGCTGAACTAAATAATATACTTAATAATGTAATTGATTTATATTCTGGCACTAGTTCCCTAATGTCGTAGTGAGCCAGGAGCAGCTGACCAGCATTGGTCTGTAGAATATACTACAGGTTGTACTGGTCCTGGTACTCAAGTCCCCTGTCCTTTGAGTGCATTGCTTTTCCTACCACCCAAATATTCCTACGTTATGCTCTTCTACATTGCTGTAAGTAAGTGTCCAGAGTTTGGTATCAAAACTTTGTTTCTTAAGACTATTTGCATCTCTCTCTGTCTCTCTTTTAAACACTGTTTTGTGATCCAATGATATATTTCTGGAGTTACTTGTTAATGTATCTTAAAGTTGATTAAATTGGCCAGTGTATTTCGGAAATGTTTCAGTAATTGAGTACCTAGGTGTTAATTTTAAATGATAGAATTATATTACTGTGTATTTTATGTACTATACAATGATATCAACATGCATTTAAAAACTTATGATTCAATTTTCAGTTAAACTTTGGAGTGTATGTAATGGTACTGACTATAAGGAGTCTTTCTGCCTTTTTGATTTACTTACATTAACTAATTTGTGGCAACCCACACATAAGTGACAAAGCATTTTCTTTCTCCTAGGTTTTTGATTTGAAGGGCTCTCTTAGGAATCGGAATGTAAAAACTGACACTGGAAAAGAGAGTTGTGATGTGGTCCTGCTAGATGAAAATCTCCTAAAGATGGTTCGAGACAACCCTTTATACATTCGTTCTCATTCCAAAGCTGTGCTGAGAACCTCGATCCATAGTGACTCCCATTTCCTTTCTAGCCACCTCATTATAGATTATTCTTTGCTAGTTGGGCGAGATGATACTAGCAATGAGCTAGTAGTTGGAATTATAGGTAAGTCAATGAGTATCCTACTTATATTTCATGATTGAAGTCAGAGTCAAATTTTAAAGATTCTGTTGAACTTGGTCTAATAGCTTATTGAATATTTTCACAAACTTTCATTTGAAATTTCACAAATAACAGTTTTTTATTCTAGTCTCTTCTACTCAGTTTCCTCATTTTCATTATCTTTACCAAAAATATGTGAATTCAAAAAGTCACTTATAAATGAGGCCCTTTGTGATTGTTGTGAGGATTAAACAAGTTAGTGTGGAGAAAACCCTGAGCACAGCACTTGGCACATTATTAGCACTCAGTAAAAGTTAACTGTCATAGAAGTAGTAGTAATAGTCATTGCTATTGTCATTTGATTATATTTATTAACATAGCTTTATTGCTAATTTCACTCTTTCTACCCCCAGATTATATTCGAACATTTACATGGGACAAAAAGCTTGAGATGGTTGTGAAATCAACAGGAATTTTAGGCGGACAAGGTGAGCAGAATTTTTGTTTTGTTTAAATTGTTCACATATATTTCTTATCAGTTAAAATTTTAAAAGTGGATACTGATTCTTTTTTTTAGTTGTAAAAAATAAGTGATTATCATTGATTTCATTGTCATTTCTAAAGTGACCAAACAATAATGAGAATTGTATAGGTGGGGAAATACTGGGTGTACATTTGAGTTAAAATGTCAGAGGTTCTCAAAAAGATTTCTTAAAAAGCCAGATGTTCTGAATAAGAGATTGTCTTTAATTAACACTTGAGACTTCCAAGTTCTCTAAGCACTGTTAGCCTCATTTGTGCTTCTAGACATCTCTCATCTCTAGGCAGGAGCTAGTCTTTTTAAACAGAAACTCCTACCAGGTAGGACCTTGTCCCATGCCATGTGGCATAGCAGATAACCTTTGCTGCTCACTTAGACTGCTTCTGCATGTGTGTCTTTATGGCAGTTTATATGAAAGAACATGGTCAGTTGACTTCAGTTGCCCAATCATTTAACAGCTTTCCCCCCCTTTTCTCTTTCATAATCTTAGGTAAAATGCCAACAGTGGTGTCTCCGGAGTTATACAGGACTAGGTTTTGTGAGGCAATGGACAAGTATTTCCTAATGGTACCAGACCACTGGACAGGCTTGGGTCTGAATTGCTGAAATCAAGCGCATATTTTGAAATGGACTGTGAAGGAAAAGGGGACAGGAACAAAGGACCAAAAATAAGCTACATGTTTTATTTGTTCATCGTGTTCACCACTGTATACAAAGGCTTTTCAGTTCTGTGGCTCTTTAGACTGTCCGTAATGGAATGGTAAAAACTCCCATGAATTTGCACTTTGGTTTTTGATACCTGTGGATTAGCTGTCTATAGGTTGGGAAGTGGCGTGAAAATTTTCTTAAGCTAAAATACAGACATGTTTCAAAGGGCTAAAGTTGGAGATGAGTAGATAGGGTAAAAAATGGGTTAAATTTGCTAGCTTAATTGTTTTAAGAAGAAAACAATGTCTCATAAATTGACTATCCTGGCATCACATTTAACACATTCTCTACTTAGAAAGCATTTGTAGAGCTGCTGAATTTGTTTTGTGTTTTTCTGTAATAATTTAATGTTACTTATTAGAATTTCTGAAACCTTTACAAAAATTCTGATTTATTCCATTAATGGCCAGTTAAACACGTGGGCATTTATTGTTTTATTGAGGAATTTGACTTAAACTGAGAATCCTGTCATGTTCTTTATCTTTCCAGCTTGCCTGTTTTTGAGTATGTTTTATGTTTTAAAATTTTGTTTTCTCTGTAGATGACAGGAGGCTACAGCCATTAACTTTAAGCCTTCTTTTTGCGATATTTTTAAAACTTGTTTAAAACTTTTGTGCAATTGATATATTAAACTGCATTTACTTGCATATGCTCATATTCTAGGGTTTTTTCTCTATTTTCAGGGTATCATAATAAATCATTAGTAAATGAGTCTGTAGTTACTAAACCCTAATGAAATAATTATTAATGAAGGATTTTTAAAATATAAAATAAATTAGGCCCAATCCAAGAAATTGAGTGAGAGGGAAACACTTGTTTTTTTCACAGAGGCAAAGTGTCTTTTCAGTATAACCAGCAATTTATTAGTGGCATCTATAAAATAAAAAAATTTCCACTTGGACATCCCCTTTCCAGCTTTCTACATAATGGCTAGTTCTGACTGCTAAGAAATGTTAAGAAATAGGCTGGGTGCGATGGCTCATGCCTATAATCCTAGCCCTTTGGGAGGCCGAGGCGGGCAGATCACCCGAGGTCAGGAGTTCAAGACCAGCCTGGCCAACATGACGAAACCCCGTCTCTACTAAAAAGACAAAAAATTAGCCAGGCGTGGTGGCATATACCTGTAACCCCAACTACTTGGGTGGCTGAGGCAGGAGAATTGTTTGAACCTGGGAGGCGGAGACTGCGGTGAGCTGGGATTATACCATTGCTTTCTAGCCTGGGCAACAGAGCAAGACTCTGTCTCAAAAAAACAAAATGAAACAAAAAAAAAAAAAAGAAAGTTCTTAGTAAGGAACTTCTTGTTTAATAGCATTTTTGTTTAAAAAGTGATCAGAAGTAGTAAACTATCTTTAAGGAAATACTGTAACCCCAGAATATTTCCTCTTGACTTCTTTTTGTAACAAGGATAATTTAGGGATTTATAAAGTTGTAAGGATATCACTGTTTTTGGACTGCCTATAATAATAGCACATTAGCCTTCACATAATAAGAAATCTGGACAAGTTCAGTTACACAGTATGATGAATACTTGAGTAGGAACATTATAGAAAATTTGCTTTAGAGAATGAAGGCAGTAGGTTGGTATTTGGTGCTTATTAAAAATGTGGTTTGTTTTGAACTGGAAGTAAGTTGACCAAGGACTTATGACTAATGTGATGCTAAGTTCCGCTTGGCCCCTTTTAAAAATGTGTATGTGCCTTTTAAAGATACACAAAACACTGAGGATTTTAGTTTTGAAATCAAAGACTAGTAAAGGAGCTGTACAGAAGTAAAAAAATAAATGTGGAACATTATTCACTTATTTTGTGTCCAGGAACAATGGATTTTGTATCTGACTTAAAATGCCAACAGTGTCTTGTCTCTGTTCATTTTTTCTGTGAGGATACTTAGTGTTATTTATCCTGTCCATTTCCTGTACTCCCCTAGTCATGAACGCTTGAAGTATAAGGTGTCTCCTACTAGGTGCAATAAGGTTGTTTCTTTTAGTTTCAATTCTATGTGCATAGCAGGAATGCTCAGTAGGAATGGCTTCTGACAATAATGTGTCCTGTTGATTTTGTTTTCCTTGCCCATGGCTTGAACAACTGTGTTTTAAAGTACTTTTGTCTAGTAGGTAACTTTGTGGCAAAAATTTTCAATATAATACATTCTGAAACAGTAGTTGCTGCCTTGCAAAGGTAATCTGTCCTTTTAAAATTGGACAACATTAATGAAGGGGAAATGTAAAATTTGACTATTTCTGTTGAGTGGTAGAACTGTATGTCTGGTCCCTTGCTGCTCTTGTTTAGGCCACTATCATAGATACGAGATATTTCAAATACTGTACTACTCAGTGTTAAATATTGAATGGCTGTTTTCCTCTCCTTCAAGGCCTAGAGTATATTCTGAAAATTTAGGAATGAGGAAGAAATCTTAATACTTCCTTCCTTAACATACAATATGAGTCCCAAGAATAATTGATAGTAGCAAGAGAAAACTATGTCAGTAACATGTTGCTTTGTACAAAAATCTTATTTATAAATGTGAAGCTTTTTGATGCCATCAAAACTTATTAAAAAATAGGAAGGATTTACTTTTTTCTAATTCTGACATAAGAAAAATAATGGGAATAAGCTGTTGCAAGCTCTTTTGTAGTTTATTGAATACTTTATATTCAAAATTTCTTACAAACTATAATTTTTTCCATGATTTAGCAGTGAGTGGTTTTCTAGCTTTAGCTGTTATTAGATATTGTAAATACTAGGGTTATATTGACATCAGCTTTTGTGATGACTTTGTGGTCATCAGCTTCATGACATTTTACCCATTTGCAGTGACCCTGTGTAAAACTGCCAAGGGAAGTAATTATCTGTAGGAGTTTGCTGAGCTTGAAGAGTGAAAAGTGTTGTGAATGAGCCTGATCATAAAACGGATCAAGCCATTCATTATTCCTCAAGTATTAATATACTGACTTATGCAGTATTTAAACCATCTAGTGCAATCCCTTTTTGTTTTTTTTTGTTTGTTTTTGTAACACAGGTGCAGTGTATTATAGAAAAAATAAAAACTACAATCATTAGCAGTTTTAATACTGCTGTGTCAGTTTTGTAAAAAATGTACATTGTCTTTTGACATGTTGAATTTTAAACGAGAGAAATGACATTGTAAATCATAGTAGCCTCTTTTAATTTAATATGAAAAATGCCACTATATTGAAAGTACTTAATGTATTATATTGTATATATTTCTCTACTTTGGTTCTAGCTATTTTATATGATTGATATGTTATTTAAAAGATAACTGCCTTGAACTTTTGGAGACTTGTAATGTAAATAAAGAAATCTTAACAAACTGAGAATCTGCTTACTCAACTTAGTTTTGAATCTGCTTGAAGAAATTGACAACAAAAGGAAATGGAGTTTGTCTTGCAAGCCTAGTCTCTGTGTTACTGATGGAGGGTGTCCAGGTTCTTGGCGTTTTGAACAAAGAATTGGACAAAACACACAAAGCAAGGAAAGAATGAAGCAACAAAAGCAGAGATTTATTGAAAACGAAAGTACATTCATTCCACAGGGTTGGAGCACTGGGGCACAAGAGCTCCCGTTACAGAACTTTCTGGGGTTTAAATACCCTCTAGGGATTTCCCATTGGTTACTTGGTGTACACCCTGTGTAAATGAATTAGTGGCCTGCAATCAGTCTGATGTGTTGCAGAAAGCAACCCATCAGGCTGAAGTGAAGTTAGAAAGGTTAAACCCTATGCAAGCGTCTGGTTGTGGAAAACAACCAATCAGAAGCTCAAGTTACAAAGGTTACAGCCTATGCAAGCATCTGATTGGTTGTGGAAAGCAACCAATCAGAGGCTGAAGTGAAGTTACAAAGTTACACTCCTATGCCAATGTCTGGTTGCAGAAAGCAGTCAATCAGAGATACTTTAAATTTTCCGTCTGCCATGCAGAAAAGGGAGGAGGGTGCTTGCAAAGGGAGTCACTCTGAATCGGCCTTAGGTTCCCTGCCTCCAGACTATTCTGCTTCATCTGGCCTGGCAGTGTCGCTTTCTGTTCTTCTGTTCTCTTCCTGGTTAACCACTGGAGAATCCGTAACTTAGGTAAACCCACAGTTCATTTCAGCCAATAATGGGCAAGCAGCATTGCCCTTCTTCTTCTGATAGGGCACTAAAGGAAGAAGTCCCGCCCTCTTCCATTTGCGATTGGCTGAGCTTGTGGGTGGGCAGGGCTCTCCTCTGCCAGTGCCTTCGTGCTCCAGGGGACCAAAGGTCCCCCTACGCGAGGGGAGGGGGAGGCTTCCGTCCCACAGGAACTCACACCTGTGGGCACGAAGCCAGGAGACCCATCCCCTGCCTGGGTTCATGCAAGGGAAGGCGAGGGTCACTGGGTAGAGCGTGCCCTGAGAGGTGGCTGGGCTGGTGGCCAGCTGTGCAGGGAGACTGGGAGGTGGCAGATCTGCGGGGCGCCCAGTCGCTGCCTCCATGTTCTCGTGCTGGGCGGGAGGAGCGAATGTGGCTCGGGAGGCAGCCAGCTCTCCAGTCCCCATCCACCCACAGGTTTCTTGGAGAGAAATTATCTGATAAAATTCCTGGGTTAATATTTTAAAAAATGGAGAGTTTTTAAAAATGATTTTTCCCTTGAAAACGACCTTTTTATGCTTCGAAGCAGTTTATCACCAGCATAGTGCTTTTTCTTTTCTCTTCTTTTTCTACGGTAAACGAAAGCATTTCTTCAAGAAGAAGGCACAGGTTCCTTGAACAGGTAAGAAGAGCTCCCCACTTGTCCTCCCGCCTTCCGCGGAAGCAGCCCCCACGGGGTCTCCTACTGGTCCCTAGGAACTTTCGTGTCACACCCGGAGCCGTGGCCTCCCCGAGCCCCTCGGGGTCCCTTCCCTAGCTGGGATGAGGTCAGAGTGCTCCTCGCAGGTCACTTGGTCCTGAGGTCCTTGCTCAGGCGCTGGGCATGCCTGGGGTGCAGAACCGTGGTTCTGGGCCAGACCTGGCTGAGACTGTGCTTGTGCAGCAAGTGGAGGCCTCTCCCAGGGCCCTGCCGCCCTCCCGCTCTCTTGAGGCTCTGGAGTCTGGCGGGTGGCAAGCCACCCTAGGAGCTCTACCTGGCCTCGTCCATCCAGCCACCCACCAAGCGCCAGGGTAAAACAGCACCTGGAAGCAGTCGTGGCCTGCTGCCACCAGGTGCCTTCTGTGATGAAGCTGGGTACCAGGGTTGCAAGGCCCTCCTCTTGTTGGCATCAGCCAGGCACGCAGTGCTGTCTTGGCTGACCCAGGCCGTAGGGCACCCTTTGACTGAGAAACCAACCTGAGTACCCAGCCGCACCTACTGCTGGCCTCAGACATCAGCACCCCAAAGGGTATGTTGGAGTCCCATGGTGGAGGTGCCGGCCGCTCCTCCACGCACTTGATGTATACCGAGGATCCTGTGCTTGACGTCGCAGGAGGCATCAGCCAGGAGCACGTTGCTGGGATGCCAGTCCAGGCTGAGGATGGTGGAGTCAATGGGCTTCTTGATGTACTTGCACACCCACCAGTTATTCTCCCACTGGAAATAACAGATGGCGATAACACACAGCTGCCACCCACAGCAAACTTGTCCTGTGGGCCTAGCACACACAGCAGGCAGTGGGTGTGGACTTACCCGCCCAGTCCATCAGCGTCCACACAGAGGCCTTGTGGCCTGTGCCACAGGTCATGATGAGGTTACTCTTGGAGGCCCAGTTGATGCCTGTTACCTGCCCGTGGTGCTCCTTGAGCTCGGGCACCTTGGCCCACTTGGCCCCACTCTTACAGCTGTGCACTTCGTGGTTGTTGAGGCAGATGGTGGCCATCTGGGTGCGGCCCTTGCTCCAGGCTTGGCAGCGATGGGTTCCTGCAGTCAGCTGTGGGAGGTTGTAGTTGCTCTCCTTTTCAGAGTACTCCAGCTGCAGACTCTGGGCAGGACGCACACAACCAGTGCTCTGGTTTTTTGAAGTAAAAAATGCATAATGCAATTTTACCATTTTAGCCATTATTTAATTGTAAAATCTGGTAGTGTTAAGTGTAACTGTGTTGTTGTGAAACAGAGCTCCACAACTTTTTCCATCTTGCAAAACTAAGTAACTCCTCTTTCCCCCTACTCCCAAGCTCCAGGTAATTACTGTTTCTGTTTCTATGAATTTGACTACTTACATTACCTCATATAAATGCGTTCATAAGTATTTGTTTTTTCTTGCCGGTTACATCACTTAGCATAATTTCTTAAGGTTCATTCAAGTTGTAGCGCGTCAGGATTTCTTTTTCTTTTCTTTTTTTTTTTTTTTAAAAAAGGATAAAGACTATTCCTTTGTATGTATATACCACATTTTGTTTATCCATTCATTTTTCTTCAAATGTTTGGGTTGTGTGATGTTTAATTATGTGTCAGCTTGACTGGGCAAAGGGTTGCCCAGATAGCTGGTGAAACATTATTTCCAGAAGAGACTAGCATTTGAATTGGCAGGCTGAATAAAGAAGATCTGCCCTCATCAATGTGGATGGGCCAGAACAAAACAAAAAG